>NW_028257375.1:308629-617258 GCF_982258835.1 Parasteatoda tepidariorum | reverse complement strand
TTTAAATAGTGCATTAAAACAAGGAAATACGAAGACACTTTTCTATGTTAACTAACGGCACGGTATCGGACCTTAATATTGACCTATAATTTTTAAATTGGACCACGTATTATATTACAGTGTTATAGTGTACCCTACCTCAGGAAATAATTATAGGTCAATTAGGGGGTACACAGAGTGACCCTAAAGTTTACTATGTATGCCTATGCGAAATAAAGTGTTCTGAGAAGCTTAAAATGAGGAAATAAACGTTCTAAAATGCTTTAAAAATTCAAAGACATTTTTCTATGTTAACTAACGGCACAGTATCGGACCTTAATATTGACCTATAATTTTTAAATTGACCACGTATTATATTACAGGGTAATAGTGTACCCTACCACAGGAAATAATTATAGGTCATTTAGGGGGTACACAGCGTGACCCTAAATTTTACTATGTATGCCTATGCGAAATAGAGTGTTCTGAGATGCTTAAAATGAAGAAATAAGCGTTCTAAAATGCTTTAAAAATTCAAAGACATCTTTCAATGGTTAACTAACGCAAGGCGCAATATCAGACCTTAATATTGACCCATAATATTTAACTTGAACCAGGTATTATATCTGAGGGTAATAGTGTACCCTACCACAGGAAATAATTATAGGTCAATTAGGGGGTACACTATGTATATTTTAAATAGTGCATTAAAACAAGGAAATACGAAGACATTTTTCAATGTTAACTAACGGCACGGTATCGGAACTTAATATTGACCTATAATTTTTAAATTGGACCACGTATTATATTACAGGGTAATAGTGTACCCTACCACAGGAAATAATTATAGGTCATTTAGGGGGTACACAGCGTGACCCTAAATTTTACTATGTATGCCTATGCGAAATAAAGTGTTCTGAGAAGCTTAAAATGAGGAAATAAGCGTTCTAAAATGCTTTAAAAATTCAAAGACATTTTTCTATGTTAACTAACGGCACGGTATCGGACCTTAATATTGACCTATAATTTTTAAATTGGACCACGTATTATATTACAGGGTAATAGTGTACCCTACCACAGGATATAATTATAGGTCATTTAGGGGGTTCACAGCGTGACCCTAAATTTTACTATGTATGCCTATGCGAAATAGAGTGTTCTGAGCTGCTTAAAATGAAGAAATAAGCGTTCTAAAATGCTTTAAAAATTCAAAGACATCTTTCAATGGTTAACTAACTCAAGGCGCAATATCAGACCTTAATATTGACCCATAATATTTAAATTGGACCAGGTATTATATTACAGGGTAATAGTGTACCCTACCACAGGAAATAATTATAGGTCAATTAGGGGGTACACTATGTATATTTTAAATAGTGCATTAAAACAAGGAAATACGAAGACACTTTTCTATGTTAACTAACGGCACGGTATCGGACCTTAATATTGACCTATAATTTTTAAATTGGACCACGTATTATATTACAGGGTTATAGTGTACCCTACCACAGGAAATAATTATAGGTCAATTAGGGGGTACACAGAGTGACCCTAAAGTTTACTATGTATGCCTATGCGAAATAAAGTGTTCTGAGAAGCTTAAAATGAGGAAATAAGCGTTCTAAAATGCTTTAAAAATTCAAAGACATTTTTCTATGTTAACTAACGGCACGGTATCGGACCTTAATATTGACCTATAATTTTTAAATTGGACCACGTATTATATTTCAGGGTAATAGTGTACCCTACCACAGGAAATAATTATAGGTCATTTAGGGGGTACACAGCGTGACCCTAAATTTTACTATGTATGCCTATGCGAAATAGAGTGTTCTGAGATGCTTAAAATGAAGAAATAAGCGTTCTAAAATGCTTTAAAAATTCAAAGACATCTTTCAATGGTTAACTAACGCAAGGCGCAATATCAGACCTTAATATTGACCCATAATATTTAACTTGAACCAGGTATTATATCTGAGGGTAAAAGTGTACCCTACCACAGGAAATAATTATAGGTCAATTAGGGGGTACACTATGTATATTTTAAATAGTGCATTAAAACAAGGAAATACGAAGACACTTTTCTATGTTAACTAACGGCACGGTATCGGACCTTAATATTGACCTATAATTTTTAAATTGGACCACGTATTATATTACAGTGTTATAGTGTACCCTACCTCAGGAAATAATTATAGGTCAATTAGGGGGTACACAGAGTGACCCTAAAGTTTACTATGTATGCCTATGCGAAATAAAGTGTTCTGAGAAGCTTAAAATGAGGAAATAAACGTTCTAAAATGCTTTAAAAATTCAAAGACATTTTTCTATGTTAACTAACGGCACAGTATCGGACCTTAATATTGACCTATAATTTTTAAATTGACCACGTATTATATTACAGGGTAATAGTGTACCCTACCACAGGAAATAATTATAGGTCATTTAGGGGGTACACAGCGTGACCCTAAATTTTACTATGTATGCCTATGCGAAATAGAGTGTTCTGAGATGCTTAAAATGAAGAAATAAGCGTTCTAAAATGCTTTAAAAATTCAAAGACATCTTTCAATGGTTAACTAACGCAAGGCGCAATATCAGACCTTAATATTGACCCATAATATTTAACTTGAACCAGGTATTATATCTGAGGGTAATAGTGTACCCTACCACAGGAAATAATTATAGGTCAATTAGGGGGTACACTATGTATATTTTAAATAGTGCATTAAAACAAGGAAATACGAAGACATTTTTCAATGTTAACTAACGGCACGGTATCGGAACTTAATATTGACCTATAATTTTTAAATTGGACCACGTATTATATTACAGGGTAATAGTGTACCCTACCACAGGAAATAATTATAGGTCATTTAGGGGGTACACAGCGTGACCCTAAATTTTACTATGTATGCCTATGCGAAATAAAGTGTTCTGAGAAGCTTAAAATGAGGAAATAAGCGTTCTAAAATGCTTTAAAAATTCAAAGACATTTTTCTATGTTAACTAACGGCACGGTATCGGACCTTAATATTGACCTATAATTTTTAAATTGGACCACGTATTATATTACAGGGTAATAGTGTACCCTACCACAGGATATAATTATAGGTCATTTAGGGGGTTCACAGCGTGACCCTAAATTTTACTATGTATGCCTATGCGAAATAGAGTGTTCTGAGCTGCTTAAAATGAAGAAATAAGCGTTCTAAAATGCTTTAAAAATTCAAAGACATCTTTCAATGGTTAACTAACTCAAGGCGCAATATCAGACCTTAATATTGACCCATAATATTTAAATTGGACCAGGTATTATATTACAGGGTAATAGTGTACCCTACCACAGGAAATAATTATAGGTCAATTAGGGGGTACACTATGTATATTTTAAATAGTGCATTAAAACAAGGAAATACGAAGACACTTTTCTATGTTAACTAACGGCACGGTATCGGACCTTAATATTGACCTATAATTTTTAAATTGGACCACGTATTATATTACAGGGTTATAGTGTACCCTACCACAGGAAATAATTATAGGTCAATTAGGGGGTACACAGAGTGACCCTAAAGTTTACTATGTATGCCTATGCGAAATAAAGTGTTCTGAGAAGCTTAAAATGAGGAAATAAGCGTTCTAAAATGCTTTAAAAATTCAAAGACATTTTTCTATGTTAACTAACGGCACGGTATCGGACCTTAATATTGACCTATAATTTTTAAATTGGACCACGTATTATATTTCAGGGTAATAGTGTACCCTACCACAGGAAATAATTATAGGTCATTTAGGGGGTACACAGCGTGACCCTAAATTTTACTATGTATGCCTATGCGAAATAGAGTGTTCTGAGATGCTTAAAATGAAGAAATAAGCGTTCTAAAATGCTTTAAAAATTCAAAGACATCTTTCAATGGTTAACTAACGCAAGGCGCAATATCAGACCTTAATATTGACCCATAATATTTAACTTGAACCAGGTATTATATCTGAGGGTAAAAGTGTACCCTACCACAGGAAATAATTATAGGTCAATTAGGGGGTACACTATGTATATTTTAAATAGTGCATTAAAACAAGGAAATACGAAGACACTTTTCTATGTTAACTAACGGCACGGTATCGGACCTTAATATTGACCTATAATTTTTAAATTGGACCACGTATTATATTACAGGGTTATAGTGTTTCCTACCACAGGAAATAATTATAGGTCAATTAGGGGGTACGCAGAGTGACCCTAAAGTTTACTAAGTATGCCTATGCGAAATAAAGTGTTCTGAGAAGCTTAAAATGAGGAAATAAGCGTTCTAAAATGCTTTAAAAATTCAATGACATTTTTCTATGCTAACTAACGGCACGGTATCGGACCTTAATATTGACCTATAATTTTTAAATTGGACCACCTATTATATTACAGGGTAATAGTGTTCCTTACCACAGGAAATAATTATAAGTCAATTAGGGGGTACACAGCGTGACCCTAAAGTTTACTATGTATGCCTATGCGAAATAGAGTGTTCTGAGAAGCTTAAAATGAAGAAATAAGCGTTCTAAAATGCTTTAAAAATTCAAAGACATCTTTCAATGGTTAACTAACGCAAGGCGCAATATCAGACCTTAATATTGACCCATAATATTTAAATTGGAACAGGTATTATATTACAGGGTAATAGTGTACCCCACCAAAGGAAATAATTATAGGTCATTTAGGGGGTAAATAGCGTGACCCTAAAGTTTACTATGTATGCCTATGCGAAATAAAGTGTTCTGAGAAGCTTAAAATGAGGAAATAAGCGTTCTAAAATGCTTTAAAAATTCAAAGACATTTTTCTATGTTAACTAACGGCACGGTATCGGACCTTAATATTGATCTATAATTTTTAAATTGGACCACGTATTATATAACAGGGTAATAGTGTACCCTACCACAGGATATAATTATAGGTCATTTAGGGGGTACACAGCGTGACCCTAAATTTTACTATGTATGCCTATGCGAAATAGAGTGTTCTGAGATGCTTAAAATGAAGAAATAAGCGTTCTAAAATGCTTTAAAAATTCAAAGACATCTTTCAATGGTTAACTAACGCAAGGCGCAATATCAGACCTTAATATTGACCCATAATATTTAAATTGGAATAGGTATTATATTACAGGGTAATAGTGTACCCTACCACAGGAAATAATTATAGGTCAATTAGGGGGTACACTATGTATATTTTAAATAGTGCATTAAAACAAGGAAATACGAAGACACTTTTCTATGTTAACTAACGGCACGGTATCGGACCTTAATATTGACCTATAATTTTTAAATTGGACCACGTATTATATTACTGGGTTATAATGTACCCTACCACAGGAAATAATTATAGGTCAATTAGGGGGTACACAGAGAGACCCTAAAGTTTACTATGTATGCCTATGCGAAATAAAGTGTTCTGAGAAGCTTAAAATGAGGAAATAAGCGTTCTAAAATGCTTTAAAAATTGAAAGACATTTTTCAATGTTAACTAACGGCACGGTATCGGACCTTAATATTGACCTATAATTTTTAAATTGGACCACGTATTATATTACAGGGTAATAGTGTACCCTACCACAGGAAATAATTATAGGTCAATTAGGGGGTACACTATGTATATTTTAAATAGTGCATTAAAACAAGGAAATACGAAGACACTTTTCTATGTTAACTAACGGCACGGTATCGGACCTTAATATTGACCTATAATTTTTAAATTGGACCACGTATTATATTACAGGGTTATAGTGTTTCCTACCACAGGAAATAATTATAGGTCAATTAGGGGGTACGCAGAGTGACCCTAAAGTTTACTAAGTATGCCTATGCGAAATAAAGTGTTCTGAGAAGCTTAAAATGAGGAAATAAGCGTTCTAAAATGCTTTAAAAATTCAATGACATTTTTCTATGCTAACTAACGGCACGGTATCGGACCTTAATATTGACCTATAATTTTTAAATTGGACCACCTATTATATTACAGGGTAATAGTGTACCTTACCACAGGAAATAATTATAGGTCAATTAGGGGGTACACAGCGTGACCCTAAAGTTTACTATGTATGCCTATGCGAAATAAAGTGTTCTGAGAAGCTTAAAATGAAGAAATAAGCGTTCAAAAATGCTTTAAAAATTCAAAGACATCTTTCAATGGTTAACTAACGCAAGGCGCGATATCAGACCTTAATATGGAACCATATTATTTCAATTGGACCAGGTATTATATTACAGGGTAATAGTGTACCCTACAACAGGAAATAAATATAGGTCAATTAGGGGGTACACTATGTATGTTTTAAATAGTGCATTAAAACAGGAAAATACGAAGACACTTTTCTATGTTAACTAACGGCACGGTATCGGACCTTAATATTGACCTATAATTTTTAAATTGGACCACGTATTATATTACAGGGTTATAGTGTACCCTACCACAGGAAATAATTATAGGTCAATTAGGGGGTACACAGAGTGACCCTAAAGTTTACTATGTATGCCTATGCGAAATAAAGTGTTCTGAGAAGCTTAAAATGAAGAAATAAGCGTTCAAAAATGCTTTAAAAATTCAAAGACATCTTTCAATGGTTAACTAACGCAAGGCGCAATATCAGACCTTAATATTGACCCATAATATTTAAATTGGACCAGGTATTATATTACAGGGTAATAGTGTACCCTACCACAGGAAATAATTATAGGTCAATTAGGGGGTACACTATGTATATTTTAAATAGTGCAATAAAACAAGGAAATACGAAGACACTTTTCTATGTTAACTAACGGCACGGTATCGGACCTTAATATTGACCTATAATTTTTAAATTGGACCACGTATTATATTACAGGGTTATAGTGTACCCTAACACAGGAAATAATTATAGGTCAATTAGGGGGTACGCAGAGTGACCCTAAAGTTTACTATGTATGCCTATGCGAAATGAAGTGTTCTGAGAAGCTTAAAATGAGGAAATAAGCGTTCTAAAATGCTTTAAAAATTCAAAGACATTTTTCTATGCTAACTAACGGCACGGTATCGGACCTTAATATTGACCTATAATTTTTAAATTGGACCACCTATTATATTACAGGGTAATAGTGTACCCTACCACAGGAAATAATTATAGGTCAATTAGGGGGTACACAGCGTGACCCTAAAGTTTACTATGTATGCCTATGCGAAATAAAGTGTTCTGAGAAGCTTAAAATGAAGAAATAAGCGTTCTAAAATGCTTTAAAAATTCAAAGACATCTTTCAATGGTTAACTAACGCAAGGCGCAATATCAAAGCTTAATATTGACCCATAATATTTAAATTGAACCAGGTATTGTATTACAGGGTAATAGTGTACCCTACCACAGGAAATAATTATAGGTCAATTAGGGGGTACACTATGTATATTTTAAATAGTGCATTAAAACAAGGAAATACGAAGACATTTTTCAATGTTAACTAACGGCACGGTATCGGAACTTAATATTGACCTATAATTTTTAAATTGGACCACGTATTATATTACAGGGTAATAGTGTACCCTACCACAGGAAATAATTATAGGTCGTTTAGGGGGTACACAGCGTGACCCTAAATTTTACTATGTATGCCTATGCGAAATAAAGTGTTCTGAGAAGCTTAAAATGAGGAAATAAGCGTTCTAAAATGCTTTAAAAATTCAAAGACATTTTTCTATGTTAACTAACGGCACGGTATCGGACCTTAATATTGACCTATAATTTTTAAATTGGACCACGTATTATATTACAGGGTAATAGTGTACCCTACCACAGGATATAATTATAGGTCATTTAGGGGGTTCACAGCGTGACCCTAAATTTTACTATGTATGCCTATGCGAAATAGAGTGTTCTGAGATGCTTAAAATGAAGAAATAAGCGTTCTAAAATGCTTTAAAAATTCAAAGACATCTTTCAATGGTTAACTAACTCAAGGCGCAATATCAGACCTTAATATTGACCCATAATATTTAAATTGGACCAGGTATTATATTACAGGGTAATAGTGTACCCTACCACAGGAAATAATTATAGGTCAATTAGGGGGTACACTATGTATATTTTAAATAGTGCATTAAAACAAGGAAATACGAATACACTTTTCTATGTTAACTAACGGCACGGTATCGGACCTTAATATTGACCTATAATTTTTAAATTGGACCACGTATTATATTACAGTGTTATAGTGTACCCTACCTCAGGAAATAATTATAGGTCAATTAGGGGGTACACAGAGTGACCCTAAAGTTTACTATGTATGCCTATGCGAAATAAAGTGTTCTGAGAAGCTTAAAATGAGGAAATAAGCGTTCTAAAATGCTTTAAAAATTCAAAGACATTTTTCTATGTTAACTAACGGCACGGTATCGGACCTTAATATTGACCTATAATTTTTAAATTAGACCACGTATTATATTACAGGGTAATAGTGTACCCTACCACAGGATATAATTATAGGTCATTTAGGGGGTTCACAGCGTGACCCTAAATTTTACTATGTATGCCTATGCGAAATAGAGTGTTCTGAGATGCTTAAAATGAAGAAATAAGCGTTCTAAAATGCTTTAAAAATTCAAAGACATCTTTCAATGGTTAACTAACTCAAGGCGCAATATCAGACCTTAATATTGACCCATAATATTTAAATTGGACCAGGTATTATATTACAGGGTAATAGTGTACCCTACCACAGGAAATAATTATAGGTCAATTAGGGGGTACACTATGTATATTTTAAATAGTGCATTAAAACAAGGAAATACGAAGACACTTTTCTATGTTAACTAACGGCACGGTATCGGACCTTAATATTGACCTATAATTTTTAAATTGGACCACGTATTATATTACAGTGTTATAGTGTACCCTACCTCAGGAAATAATTATAGGTCAATTAGGGGGTACACAGAGTGACCCTAAAGTTTACTATGTATGCCTATGCGAAATAAAGTGTTCTGAGAAGCTTAAAATGAGGAAATAAGCGTTCTAAAATGCTTTAAAAATTCAAAGACATTTTTCTATGTTAACTAACGGCACGGTATCGGACCTTAATATTGACCTATAATTTTTAAATTGACCACGTATTATATTACAGGGTAATAGTGTACCCTACCACAGGAAATAATTATAGGTCATTTAGGGGGTACACAGCGTGACCCTAAATTTTACTATGTATGCCTATGCGAAATAGAGTGTTCTGAGATGCTTAAAATGAAGAAATAAGCGTTCTAAAATGCTTTAAAAATTCAAAGACATCTTTCAATGGTTAACTAACGCAAGGCGCAATATCAGACCTTAATATTGACCCATAATATTTAACTTGAACCAGGTACTATATCTGAGGGTAATAGTGTACCCTACCACAGGAAATAATTATAGGTCAATTAGGGGGTACACTATGTATATTTTAAATAGTGCATTAAAACAAGGAAATACGAAGACATTTTTCAATGTTAACTAACGGCACGGTATCGGAACTTAATATTGACCTATAATTTTTAAATTGGACCACGTATTATATTACAGGGTAATAGTGTACCCTACCACAGGAAATAATTATAGGTCATTTAGGGGGTACACAGCGTGACCCTAAATTTTACTATGTATGCCTATGCGAAATAAAGTGTTCTGAGAAGCTTAAAATGAGGAAATAAGCGTTCTAAAATGCTTTAAAAATTCAAAGACATTTTTCTATGTTAACTAACGGCACGGTATCGGACCTTAATATTGACCTATAATTTTTAAATTGGACCACGTATTATATTACAGGGTAATAGTGTACCCTACCACAGGATATAATTATAGGTCATTTAGGGGGTTCACAGCGTGACCCTAAATTTTACTATGTATGCCTATGCGAAATAGAGTGTTCTGAGATGCTTAAAATGAAGAAATAAGCGTTCTAAAATGCTTTAAAAATTCAAAGACATCTTTCAATGGTTAACTAACTCAAGGCGCAATATCAGACCTTAATATTGACCCATAATATTTAAATTGGACCAGGTATTATATTACAGGGTAATAGTGTACCCTACCACAGGAAATAATTATAGGTCAATTAGGGGGTACACTATGTATATTTTAAATAGTGCATTAAAACAAGGAAATACGAAGACACTTTTCTATGTTAACTAACGGCACGGTATCGGACCTTAATATTGACCTATAATTTTTAAATTGGACCACGTATTATATTACAGGGTTATAGTGTACCCTACCACAGGAAATAATTATAGGTCAATTAGGGGGTACACAGAGTGACCCTAAAGTTTAAAATGTATGCCTATGCGAAATAAAGTGTTCTGAGAAGCTTAAAATGAGGAAATAAGCGTTCTAAAATGCTTTAAAAATTCAAAGACATTTTTCTATGTTAACTAACGGCACGGTATCGGACCTTAATATTGACCTATAATTTTTAAATTGGACCACGTATTATATTACATGGTAATAGTGTACCCTACCACAGGAAATAATTATAGGTCATTTAGGGGGTACACAGCGTGACCCTAAATTTTACTATGTATGCCTATGCGAAATAGAGTGTTCTGAGATGCTTAAAATGAAGAAATAAGCGTTCTAAAATGCTTTAAAAATTCAAAGACATCTTTCAATGGTTAACTAACGCAAGGCGCAATATCAGACCTTAATATTGACCCATAATATTTAACTTGAACCAGGTATTATATCTGAGGGTAAAAGTGTACCCTACCACAGGAAATAATTATAGGTCAATTAGGGGGTACACTATGTATATTTTAAATAGTGCATTAAAACAAGGAAATTCGAAGACACTTTTCTATGTTAACTAACGGCACGGTATCGGACCTTAATATTGACCTATAATTTTTAAATTGGACCACGTATTATATTACAGGGTTATAGTGTATCCTGCCACAGGAAATAATTATAGGTCAATTAGGGGGTACACAGCGTGACCCTAAAGTTTACTATGTATGCCTATGCGAAATAAAGTGTTCTGAGAAGCTTAAAATGAGGAAATAAGCGTTCTAAAATGCATTAAAAATTCAAAGACATTTTTCAATGTTAACTAACGGCACGGTATCGGACCTTAATATTGACCTATAATTTTTAAATTGGACCACGTATTATATTACAGGGCAATAGTGTACCCTACCACAGGAAATAATTATAGGTCATTTAGGGGGTACACAGAGTGACCCTAAATTTTACTATGTATGCTTATGCGAAATAGAGTGTTCTGAGAAGCTTAAAATGAAGAAATAAGCGTTCTAAATTGCTTTAAAAATTCAAAGACATCTTTCAATGGTCAACTAGCGCAAGGCGCAATATCAGACCTTAATATTGACCCATAATATTTAAATTGGACCAGGTATTATATTACAGGGTAATAGTGTACCCTACCACAGGAAATAATTATAGGTCAATTAGGGGGTACACTATGTATATTTTAAATAGTGCATTAAAACAAGGAAATACGAAGACACTTTTCTATGTTAACTAACGGCACGGTATCGGACCTTAATATTGACCTACAATTTTTAAATTGGACCACGTATTATATTATAGGGTAATAGTGTACCCTACCACAGGAAATAATTATAGGTCAATTAGAGGGTACACAGCGTGACCCTAAAGTTTACTATGTATGCCTATGCGAAATAGAGTGTTCTGAGAAGCTTAAAATGAAGAAATTAGCGTTCTAAAATGCTTTAAAAATTCAAAGACATCTTTCAATGGTTAACTAACGCAAGGCGCAATATCAGACCTTAATATTGACCCATAATATTTGAATTGGAAAAGGTATTATATTACGGGGTAATAGTGTACCCTACCACAGGAAATAATTATAGGTCAATTAGGGGGTACACTATGTATATTTTAAATAGTGCATTAAAACAAGGAAATACGAAGACACTTTTCTATGTTAACTAACGGCACGGTATCGGACCTTAATATTGACCTATAATTTTTAAATTGGACCACGTATTATATTACAGGGTTATAGTGTACCCTACCACAGGAAATAATTATAGGTCAATTAGGGGGTACACAGAGTGACCCTAAAGTTTAAAATGTATGCCTATGCGAAATAAAGTGTTCTGAGAAGCTTAAAATGAGGAAATAAGCGTTCTAAAATGCTTTAAAAATTCAAAGACATTTTTCTATGTTAACTAACGGCACGGTATCGGACCTTAATATTGACCTATAATTTTTAAATTGGACCACGTATTATATTACATGGTAATAGTGTACCCTACCACAGGAAATAATTATAGGTCATTTAGGGGGTACACAGCGTGACCCTAAATTTTACTATGTATGCCTATGCGAAATAGAGTGTTCTGAGATGCTTAAAATGAAGAAATAAGCGTTCTAAAATGCTTTAAAAATTCAAAGACATCTTTCAATGGTTAACTAACGCAAGGCGCAATATCAGACCTTAATATTGACCCATAATATTTAACTTGAACCAGGTATTATATCTGAGGGTAAAAGTGTACCCTACCACAGGAAATAATTATAGGTCAATTAGGGGGTACACTATGTATATTTTAAATAGTGCATTAAAACAAGGAAATTCGAAGACACTTTTCTATGTTAACTTACGGCACGGTATCGGACCTTAATATTGACCTATAATTTTTAAATTGGACCACGTATTATATTACAGGGTTATAGTGTATCCTGCCACAGGAAATAATTATAGGTCAATTAGGGGGTACACAGCGTGACCCTAAAGTTTACTATGTATGCCTATGCGAAATAAAGTGTTCTGAGAAGCTTAAAATGAGGAAATAAGCGTTCTAAAATGCATTAAAAATTCAAAGACATTTTTCAATGTTAACTAACGGCACGGTATCGGACCTTAATATTGACCTATAATTTTTAAATTGGACCACGTATTATATTACAGGGCAATAGTGTACCCTACCACAGGAAATAATTATAGGTCATTTAGGGGGTACACAGAGTGACCCTAAATTTTACTATGTATGCTTATGCGAAATAGAGTGTTCTGAGAAGCTTAAAATGAAGAAATAAGCGTTCTAAATTGCTTTAAAAATTCAAAGACATCTTTCAATGGTCAACTAGCGCAAGGCGCAATATCAGACCTTAATATTGACCCATAATATTTAAATTGGACCAGGTATTATATTACAGGGTAATAGTGTACCCTACCACAGGAAATAATTATAGGTCAATTAGGGGGTACACTATGTATATTTTAAATAGTGCATTAAAACAAGGAAATACGAAGACACTTTTCTATGTTAACTAACGGCACGGTATCGGACCTTAATATTGACCTACAATTTTTAAATTGGACCACGTATTATATTATAGGGTAATAGTGTACCCTACCACAGGAAATAATTATAGGTCAATTAGAGGGTACACAGCGTGACCCTAAAGTTTACTATGTATGCCTATGCGAAATAGAGTGTTCTGAGAAGCTTAAAATGAAGAAATTAGCGTTCTAAAATGCTTTAAAAATTCAAAGACATCTTTCAATGGTTAACTAACGCAAGGCGCAATATCAGACCTTAATATTGACCCATAATATTTGAATTGGAAAAGGTATTATATTACGGGGTAATAGTGTACCCTACCACAGGAAATAATTATAGGTCAATTAGGGGGTACACTATGTATATTTTAAATAGTGCATTAAAACAAGGAAATACGAAGACACTTTTCTATGTTAACTAACGGCACGGTATCGGACCTTAATATTGACCTATAATTTTTAAATTGGACCACGTATTATATTACAGGGTTATAGTGTACCCTACCACAGGAAATAATTATAGGTCAATTAGGGGGTACACAGAGTGACCCTAAAGTTTAAAATGTATGCCTATGCGAAATAAAGTGTTCTGAGAAGCTTAAAATGAGGAAATAAGCGTTCTAAAATGCTTTAAAAATTCAAAGACATTTTTCTATGTTAACTAACGGCACGGTATCGGACCTTAATATTGACCTATAATTTTTAAATTGGACCACGTATTATATTACATGGTAATAGAGTACCCTACCACAGGAAATAATTATAGGTCATTTAGGGGGTACACAGCGTGACCCTAAATTTTACTATGTATGCCTATGCGAAATAGAGTGTTCTGAGATGCTTAAAATGAAGAAATAAGCGTTCTAAAATGCTTTAAAAATTCAAAGACATCTTTCAATGGTTAACTAACGCAAGGCGCAATATCAGACCTTAATATTGACCCATAATATTTAACTTGAACCAGGTATTATATCTGAGGGTAAAAGTGTACCCTACCACAGGAAATAATTATAGGTCAATTAGGGGGTACACTATGTATATTTTAAATAGTGCATTAAAACAAGGAAATTCGAAGACACTTTTCTATGTTAACTAACGGCACGGTATCGGACCTTAATATTGACCTATAATTTTTAAATTGGACCACGTATTATATTACAGGGTTATAGTGTATCCTGCCACAGGAAATAATTATAGGTCAATTAGGGGGTACACAGCGTGACCCTAAAGTTTACTATGTATGCCTATGCGAAATAAAGTGTTCTGAGAAGCTTAAAATGAGGAAATAAGCGTTCTAAAATGCATTAAAAATTCAAAGACATTTTTCAATGTTAACTAACGGCACGGTATCGGACCTTAATATTGACCTATAATTTTTAAATTGGACCACGTATTATATTACAGGGCAATAGTGTACCCTACCACAGGAAATAATTATAGGTCATTTAGGGGGTACACAGAGTGACCCTAAATTTTACTATGTATGCTTATGCGAAATAGAGTGTTCTGAGAAGCTTAAAATGAAGAAATAAGCGTTCTAAATTGCTTTAAAAATTCAAAGACATCTTTCAATGGTCAACTAGCGCAAGGCGCAATATCAGACCTTAATATTGACCCATAATATTTAAATTGGACCAGGTATTATATTACAGGGTAATAGTGTACCCTACCACAGGAAATAATTATAGGTCAATTAGGGGGTACACTATGTATATTTTAAATAGTGCATTAAAACAAGGAAATACGAAGACACTTTTCTATGTTAACTAACGGCACGGTATCGGACCTTAATATTGACCTACAATTTTTAAATTGGACCACGTATTATATTATAGGGTAATAGTGTACCCTACCACAGGAAATAATTATAGGTCAATTAGAGGGTACACAGCGTGACCCTAAAGTTTACTATGTATGCCTATGCGAAATAGAGTGTTCTGAGAAGCTTAAAATGAAGAAATTAGCGTTCTAAAATGCTTTAAAAATTCAAAGACATCTTTCAATGGTTAACTAACGCAAGGCGCAATATCAGACCTTAATATTGACCCATAATATTTGAATTGGAAAAGGTATTATATTACGGGGTAATAGTGTACCCTACCACAGGAAATAATTATAGGTCAATTAGGGGGTACACTATGTATATTTTAAATAGTGCATTAAAACAAGGAAATACGAAGACACTTTTCTATGTTAACTAACGGCCCGGTATCGGACCTTAATATTGACCTATAATTTTTAAATTGGACCACGTATTATATTACAGGGTTATAGTGTACCCTACCACAGGAAATAATTATAGGTCAATTAGGGGGTACACAGAGTGACCCTAAGGTTTACTATGTATGCCTATGCGAAAGAAAGTGTTCTGAGAAGCTTAAAATGAGGAAATAAGCGTTCTAAAATGCTTTAAAAATTCAAAGACATTTTTCTATGTTAACTAACGGCACGGTATCGGACCTTAATATTGACCTATAATTTTTAAATTGGACCACCTATTATATTACAGGGTAATAGTGTACCCTACCACAGGAAATAATTATATGTCATTTAGGGGGTACACTATGTATATTTTAAACAGTGCATTAAAACAAGGAAATACGAAGACATTTTTCTATGTTAACTAACGGCACGGTATCGGACCTTAATATTGATCCATAATATTTAAATTGGACCAGGTATTATATTACAGGGTAATAGTGTACCCTACCACAGGAAATAATTATAGGTCAATTAGGGGGTACACTATGTATATTTTAAATAGTGCATTAAAACAAGGAAATACGAAGACACTTTTCTATGTTAACTAACGGCACGGTATCGGACCTTAATATTGACCTATAATTTTTAAATTGGACCACGTATTATATTACAGGGTTATAGTGTACCCTACCACAGGAAATAATTATAGGTCTATTAGGGGGTACACAGAGTGACCCTAAAGTTTACTAAATATGCCTATGCGAAATAGAGTGTTCTGAGATGCTTAAAATGAAGAAATAAGCGTTCTAAAATGCTTTAAAAATTCAAAGACATCTTTCAATGGTTAACTAACGCAAGGCGCAATATCAGACCTTAATATTGACCCATAATATTTAAATTGGACCAGGTATTATATTACAGGGTAATAGTGTACCCTACCACAGGAAATAATTATAGGTCAATTAGGGGGTACACTATGTATATTTTAAATAGTGCATTAAAACAAGGAAATACGAAGACACTTTTCTATGTTAACTAACGGCACGGTATCGGACCTTAATATTGATCCATAATATTTAAATTGGACCAGGTATTATATTACAGGGTAATAGTGTACCCTACCACAGGAAATAATTATAGGTCAATTAGGGGGTACACTATGTATATTTTAAATAGTGCATTAAAACAAGGAAATACGAAGACACTTTTCTATGTTAACTAACGGCACGGTATCGGACCTTAATATTGACCTATAATTTTTAAATTGGACCACGTATTATATTACAGGGTTATAGTGTACCCTACCACAGGAAATAATTATAGGTCAATTAGGGGGTACACAGAGTGACCCTAAAGTTTACTATATATGCCTATGCGAAATAGAGTGTTCTGAGATGCTTAAAATGAAGAAATAAGCGTTCTAAAATGCTTTAAAAATTCAAAGACATCTTTCAATGGTTAACTAACGCAAGGCGCAATATCAGACCTTAATATTGACCCATAATATTTAAATTGGACCAGGTATTATATTACAGGGTAATAGTGTACCCTACCACAGGAAATAATTATAGGTCAATCAGGGGGTACACTATGTATATTTTAAATAGTGCATTAAAACAAGGAAATACGAAGACACTTTTCTATGTTAACTAACGGCACGGTATCGGACCTTAATATTGACCTATAATTTTTAAACTGGACCACGTATTATATTACAGGGTTTTAGTGTACCCTACCACAGGAAATAATTATAGGTCAATTAGGGGGTACACAGAGTGACCCTAAAGTTTACTATGTATGCCTATGCGAAAGAAAGTGTTCTGAGAAGCTTAAAATGCGGAAATAAGCGTTCTAAAATGCTTTAAAAATTCAAAGACATTTTTCTATGTTAACTAACGGCACGGTATCGGACCTTAATATTGACCTATAATTTTTAAATTGGACCACCTATTATATTACAGGGTAATAGTGTACCCTACCACAGGAAATAATTATAGGTCATTTAGGGGGTACACTATGTATATTTTAAATAGTGCATTAAAACAAGGAAATACGAAGACACTTTTCTATGTTAACTAACGGCACGGTATCGGACCTTAATATTGACCTATAATTTTTAAATTGGACCACGTATTATATTATAGGGTAATAGTGTACCCTACCACAGGAAATAATTATAGGTCAATTAGAGGGTACACAGCGTGACCCTAAAGTTTACTATGTATGCCTATGCGAAATAGAGTGTTCTGAGAAGCTTAAAATGAAGAAATTAGCGTTCTAAAATGCTTTAAAAATTCAAAGACATCTTTCAATGGTTAACTAACGCAAGGCGCAATATCAGACCTTAATATTGACCCATAATATTTGAATTGGACCAGGTAATAGTGTACGGTAATAGTACCAGGTAATAGTGTTACGGGGTAATAGTGTACCCTACCACAGGAAATAATTATAGGTCAATTAGGGGGTACACTATGTATATTTTAAATAGTGCATTAAAACAAGGAAATACGAAGACACTTTTCTATGTTAACTAACGGCACGGTATCGGACCTTAATATTGACCTATAATTTTTAAATTGGACCACCTATTATATTACAGGGTAATAGTGTACCCTACCACAGGAAATAATTATAGGTCATTTAGGGGGTACACTATGTATATTTTAAATAGTGCATTAAAACAAGGAAATACGAAGACACTTTTCTATGTTAACTAACGGCACGGTATCGGACCTTAATATTGACCTATAATTTTTAAATTGTACCACGTATTATATTACAGGGTAATAGTGTACCTTACCACAGGAAATAATTATAGGTCAATTAGGTGGTACACAGCGTGACTCTAAAATTTACTATGTATGCCTATGCGAAATAGAGTGTTCTGAGAAGCTTAAAATGAAGAAATAAGCGTTCTAAAATGCTTTAAAAATTCAAAGACATCTTTCAATGGTTAACTAACGCAAGGCGCGATATCAGACCTTAATATGGAACCATAATATTTCAATTGGACCAGGTATTATATTACGGGGTAATAGTGTACCCTACCACAGGAAATAATTATAGGTCAATTAGGGGGTACACTATGTATATTTTAAATAGTGCATTAAAACAAGGAAATACGAAGACACTTTTCTATGTTAACTAACGGCCCGGTATCGGACCTTAATATTGACCTATAATTTTTAAATTGGACCACGTATTATATTACATGATAATAATGTACCCTACCACAGGAAATAATTATAGGTCAATTAGGGGGTACACAGAGTGACCCTAAAGTTTACTATATATGCCTATGCGAAATAGAGTGTTCTGAGATGCTCAAAATGAAGAAATAAGCGTTCTAAAATGCTTTAAAAATTCAAAGACATCTTTCAATGGTTAACTAACGCAAGGCGCAATATCAGACCTTAATATTGACCCATAATATTTAAATTGGACCAGGTATTATATTACAGGGTAATAGTGTACCCTACCACAGGAAATAATTATAGGTCAATTAGGGGGTACACTATGTATATTTTAAATAGTGCATTAAAACAAGGAAATACGAAGACACTTTTCTATGTTAACTAACGGCACGGTATCGGACCTTAATATTGACCTATAATTTTTAAACTGGACCACGTATTATATTACAGGGTTATAGTGTACCCTACCACAGGAAATAATTATAGGTCAATTAGGGGGTACACAGAGTGACCCTAAAGTTTACTATGTATGCCTATGCGAAATAAAGTGTTCTGAGAAGCTTAAAATGAGGAAATAAGCGTTCTAAAATGCTTTAAAAATTCAAAGACATTTTTCTATGTTAACTAACGGCACGGTATCGGACCTTAATATTGACCTATAATTTTTAAATTGGACCACCTATTATATTACAGGGTAATAGTGTACCCTACCACAGGAAATAATTATAGGTCATTTAGGGGGTACACTATGTATATTTTAAATAGTGCATTAAAACAAGGAAATATGAAGACACTTTTCTATGTTAACTAACGGCACGGTATCGGACCTTAATATTGACCTATAATTTTTAAATTGTACCACGTATTATATTACAGGGTAATAGTGTACCTTACCACAGGAAATAATTATAGGTCAATTAGGTGGTAAACAGCGTGACCCTAAAATTTACTATGTATGCCTATGCGAAATAGAGTGTTCTGAGAAGCTTAAAATGAAGAAATAAGCGTTCTAAAATGCTTTAAAAATTCAAAGACATCTTTCAATGGTTAACTAACGCAAGGCGCGATATCAGACCTTAATATGGAACCATAATATTTCAATTGGACCAGGTATTATATTACGGGGTAATAGTGTACCCTACCACAGGAAATAATTATAGGTCAATTAGGGGGTACACTATGTATATTTTAAATAGTGCATTAAAACAAGGAAATACGAAGACACTTTTCTATGTTAACTAACGGCCCGGTATCGGACCTTAATATTGACCTATAATTTTTAAATTGGACCACGTATTATATTACATGATAATAATGTACCCTACCACAGGAAATAATTATAGGTCAATTAGGGGGTACACAGAGTGACCCTAAAGTTTACTATATATGCCTATGCGAAATAGAGTGTTCTGAGATGCTCAAAATGAAGAAATAAGCGTTCTAAAATGCTTTAAAAATTCAAAGACATCTTTCAATGGTTAACTAACGCAAGGCGCAATATCAGACCTTAATATTGACCCATAATATTTAAATTGGACCAGGTATTATATTACAGGGTAATAGTGTACCCTACCACAGGAAATAATTATAGGTCAATTAGGGGGTACACTATGTATATTTTAAATAGTGCATTAAAACAAGGAAATACGAAGACACTTTTCTATGTTAACTAACGGCACGGTATCGGACCTTAATATTGACCTATAATTTTTAAACTGGACCACGTATTATATTACAGGGTTATAGTGTACCCTACCACAGGAAATAATTATAGGTCAATTAGGGGGTACACAGAGTGACCCTAAAGTTTACTATGTATGCCTATGCGAAATAAAGTGTTCTGAGAAGCTTAAAATGAGGAAATAAGCGTTCTAAAATGCTTTAAAAATTCAAAGACATTTTTCTATGTTAACTAACGGCACGGTATCGGACCTTAATATTGACCTATAATTTTTAAATTGGACCACCTATTATATTACAGGGTAATAGTGTACCCTACCACAGGAAATAATTATAGGTCATTTAGGGGGTACACTATGTATATTTTAAGTAGTGCATTAAAACAAGGAAATACGAAGACACTTTTCTATGTTAACTAACGGCACGGTATCGGACCTTAATATTGACCTATAATTTTTAAATTGGACCACGTATTATATTACAGGGTAATAGTGTACCCTACCACAGGATATAATTATAGGTCATTTAGGGGGTACACAGCGTGACCCTAAATTTTACTATGTATGCCTATGCGAAATAGAGTGTTCTGAGATGCTTAAAATGAAGAAATAAGCGTTCTAAAATGCTTTAAAAATTCAAAGACATCTTTCAATGGTTAACTAACGCAAGGCGCAATATCAGACCTTAATATTGACCCAGAATATTTAAATTGGAATAGGTATTATATTACAGGGTAATAGTGTACCCTACCACAGGAAATAATTATAGGTCAATTAGGGGGTACACAATGTATATTTTAAATAGTGCATTAAAACAAGGAAATACGAAGACACTTTTCTATGTTAACTAGCGGCACGGTATCGGACCTTAATATTGACCTATAATTTTTAAATTGGACCACGTATTATATTACAGGGTTATAGTGTACCCTACCACAGGAAATAATTATAGGTCAATTAGGGGGTACACAGCGTGACCCTAAAGTTTACTATGTATGCCTATGCTAAATAAAGTGTTCTGAGAAGCTTAAAATGAGGAAATAAGCGTTCTAAAATGCTTTAAAAATTCAAAGACATTTTTCTATGCTAACTAACGGCACGGTATCGGACCTTAATATTGACCTATAATTTTTAAATTGGACCACGTATTATATTACAGGGTAATAGTGTACCCTACCACAGGAAATAATTATAGGTCATTTAGGGGGTACACAGCGTGACCCTAAATTTTACTATGTATGCTTATGCGAAATAGAGTGTTCTGAGAAGCTTAAAATGAAGAAATAAGCGTTCTAAAATGCTTTAAAAATTCAAAGACATCTTTCAATGGTTAACTAGCGCAACGCGCAATATCAGACCTTAATATTGACCCATAATATTTAAATTGGACCAGGTATTATATTACAGGATAATAGTGTACCCTTCCACAGGAAATAATTATAGGTCAATCAGGGGGTACACTATGTATATTTTAAATAGTGCATTAAAACAAGGAAATACGAAGACACTTTTCTATGTTAACTAACGGCACGGTATCGGACCTTAATATTGACCTATAATTTTTAAATTGTACCACGTATTATATTACAGGGTAATAGTGTACCTTACCACAGGAAATAATTATAGGTCAGTTAGGTGGTACACAGCGTGACCCTAAAATTTACTATGTATGCCTATGCGAAATAGAGTGTTCTTAGAAGCTTAAAATGAAGAAATAAGCGTTCTAAAATGCTTTAAAGATTCAAAGACATCTTTCAATGGTTAACTAACGCAAGGCGCGATATCAGACCTTAATATGGAACCATAATATTTCAATTGGACCAGGTATTATATTACAGGGTAATAGTGTACACTACAACAGGAAATAATTATAGGTCAATTAGGGGGTACACTATGTATGTTTTAAATAGTGCATTAAAACAAGGAAATACGAAGACACTTTTCTATGTTAACTAACGGCACGGTATCGGACCTTAATATTGACCTATAATTTGTAAATTGGACCACGTATTATATTACAGGGTTATAGTGTACCCTACCACAGGAAATAATTATAGGTCAGTTAGGTGGTACACAGCGTGACCCTAAAATTTGCTATGTATGCCTATGCGAAATAGAGTGTTCTTAGAAGCTTAAAATGAAGAAATAAGCGTTCTAAAATGCTTTAAAGATTCAAAGACATCTTTCAATGGTTAACTAACGCAAGGCGCGATATCAGACCTTAATATGGAACCATAATATTTCAATTGGACCAGGTATTATATTACAGGGTAATAGTGTACACTACAACAGGAAATAATTATAGGTCAATTAGGGGGTACACTATGTATGTTTTAAATAGTGCATTAAAACAAGAAAATACGAAGACACTTTTCTATGTTAACTAACGGCACGGTATCGGACCTTAATATTGACCTATAATTTGTAAATTGGACCACGTATTATATTACAGGGTTATAGTGTACCCTACCACAGGAAATAATTATAAGTCAATTAGGGGGTACGCAGAGTGACCCTAAAGTTTACTATGTATGCCTATGCGAAATAAAGTGTTCTGAGAAGCTTAAAATGAGGAAATAAGCGTTCTAAAATGCTTTAAAAATTCAAAGACACTTTTCTATGTTAACTAACGGCACGGTATCGGACCTTAATATTGAGCTATAATTTGTAAATTGGACCACGTATTATATTACAGGGTTATAGTGTACCCTACCACAGGAAATAATTATAGGTCAATTAGGGGGTACGCAGAGTGACCCTAAAGTTTACTATGTATGCCTATGCGAAATAAAGTGTTCTGAGAAGCTTAAAATGAAGAAATAAGCGTTCTAAAATGCTTTAAAAATTCAAAGACATCTTTCAATGGTTAACTAACTCAAGGCGCAATATCAGACCTTAATATTGACCCATAATATTTAAATTGGACCAGGTATTATATTACAGGGTAATAGTGTACCCTACCACAGGAAATAATTATAGGTCAATTAGGGGGTACACTATGTATATTTTAAATAGTGCATTAAAACAAGGAAATACGAAGACACTTTTCTATGTTAACTAACGGCACGGTATCGGACCTTAATATTGACCTATAATTTTTAAATTGGACCACGTATTATATTACAGTGTTATAGTGTACCCTACCTCAGGAAATAATTGTAGGTCAATTAGGGGGTACACAGAGTGACCCTAAAGTTTACTATGTATGCCTATGCGAAATAAAGTGTTCTGAGAAGCTTAAAATGAGGAAATAAGCGTTCTAAAATGCTTTAAAAATTCAAAGACATTTTTCTATGTTAACTAACGGCACGGTATCGGACCTTAATATTGACCTATAATTTTTAAATTGACCACGTATTATATTACAGGGTAATAGTGTACCCTACCACAGGAAATAATTATAGGTCATTTAGGGGGTACACAGCGTGACCCTAAATTTTACTATGTATGCCTATGCGAAATAGAGTGTTCTGAGATGCTTAAAATGAAGAAATAAGCGTTCTAAAATGCTTTAAAAATTCAAAGACATCTTTCAATGGTTAACTAACGCAAGGCGCAATATCAGACCTTAATATTGACCCATAATATTTAACTTGAACCAGGTATTATATCTGAGGGTAATAGTGTACCCTACCACAGGAAATAATTATAGGTCAATTAGGGGGTACACTATGTATATTTTAAATAGTGCATTAAAACAAGGAAATACGAAGACATTTTTCAATGTTAACTAACGGCACGGTATCGGAACTTAATATTGACCTATAATTTTTAAATTGGACCACGTATTATATTACAGGGTAATAGTGTACCCTACCACAGGAAATAATTATAGGTCATTTAGGGGGTACACAGCGTGACCCTAAATTTTACTATGTATGCCTATGCGAAATAAAGTGTTCTGAGAAGCTTAAAATGAGGAAATAAGCGTTCTAAAATGCTTTAAAAATTCAAAGACATTTTTCTATGTTAACTAACGGCACGGTATCGGACCTTAATATTGACCTATAATTTTTAAATTGGACCACCTATTATATTACAGGGTAATAGTGTACCCTAGCACAGGAAATAATTATAGGTCATTTAGGGGGTACACTATGTATATTTTAAATAGTGCATTAAAACAAGGAAATACGAAGACACTTTTCTATGTTAACTAACGGCACGGTATCGGACCTTAATATTGACCTATAATTTTTAAATTGTACCACGTATTATATTTCAGGGTAATAGTGTACCTTACCACAGGAAATAATTATAGGTCAATTAGGTGGTACACAGCGTGACTCTAAAATTTACTATGTATGCCTATGCGAAATAGAGTGTTCTGAGAAGCTTAAAATGAAGAAATAAGCGTTCTAAAATGCTTTAAAAATTCAAAGACATCTTTCAATGGTTAACTAACGCAAGGCGCGATATCAGACCTTAATATGGAACCATAATATTTCATTTGGACCAGGTATTATATTACGGGGTAATAGTGTACCCTACCACAGGAAATAATTATAGGTCAATTAGGGGGTACACTATGTATATTTTAAATAGTGCATTAAAACAAGGAAATACGAAGACACTTTTCTATGTTAACTAACGGCCCGGTATCGGACCTTAATATTGACCTATAATTTTTAAATTGGACCACGTATTATATTACATGATAATAATGTACCCTACCACAGGAAATAATTATAGGTCAATTAGGGGGTACACAGAGTGACCCTAAAGTTTACTATATATGCCTATGCGAAATAGAGTGTTCTGAGATGCTCAAAATGAAGAAATAAGCGTTCTAAAATGCTTTAAAAATTCAAAGACATCTTTCAATGGTTAACTAACGCAAGGCGCAATATCAGACCTTAATATTGACCCATAATATTTAAATTGGACCAGGTATTATATTACAGGGTAATAGTGTACCCTACCACAGGAAATAATTATAGGTCAATTAGGGGGTACACAATGTATATTTTAAATAGTGCATTAAAACAAGGAAATACGAAGACACTTTTCTATGTTAACTAGCGGCACGGTATCGGACCTTAATATTGACCTATAATTTTTAAATTGGACCACGTATTATATTACAGGGTTCTAGTGTACCCTACCACAGGAAATAATTATAGGTCAATTAGGGGGTACACAGAGAGACCCTAAAGTTTACTATGTATGCCTATGCGAAATAAAGTGTTCTGAGAAGCTTAAAATGAGGAAATAAGCGTTCTAAAATGCTTTAAAAATTCAAAGACATTTTTCTATGTTAACTAACGGCACGGTATCGGACCTTAATATTGACCTATAATTTTTAAATTGGACCACGTATTATATTACAGGGTAATAGTGTACCCTACCACAGGAAATAATTATAGGTCATTTAGGGAGTACATAGCGTGACCCTAAATTTTACTATGTATGGCTATGCGAAATAGAGTGTTCTGAGATGCTTAAAATGAAGAAATAAACGTTCTAAAATGCTTTAAAAATACAAAGACATCTTTCAATGGTTAACTAACGCAAGGCGCAATATCAGACCTTAATATTGACCCATAATATTTAACTTGAACCAGGTATTATATCAGAGGGTAATAGTGTACCCTACCACAGGAAATAATTATAGGTCAATAAGGGGGTACACTATGTATATTTTAAATAGTGCATTAAAACAAGGAAATTCGAAGACACTTTTCTATGTTAACTAACGGCACGGTATCGGACCTTAATATTGACCTATAATTTTTAAATTGGACCACATATTATATTACAGGGATATAGTGTATCCTACCACAGGAAATAAGTATAGGTCAATTAGGGGGTACACAGCGTGACCCTAAAGTTAACTATGTATGCCTATGCTAAATAAAGTGTTCTGAGAAGCTTAAAATGAGGAAATAAGCGTTCTAAAATGCTTTAAAAATTCAAAGACATTTTTCTATGCTAACTAACGGCACGGTATCGGACCTTAATATTGACCTATAATTTTTAAATTGAACCACGTATTATATTACAGGGTAATAGTGTACCCTACCACAGGAAATAATTATAGGTCATTTAGGGGGTACACAGCGTGACCCTAAATTTTACTATGTATGCTTATGCGAAATAGAGTGTTCTGAGAAGCTTAAAATGAAGAAATAAGCGTTCTAAAATGCTTTAAAAATTCAAAGACATCTTTCAATGGTTAACTAGCGCAACGCGCAATATCAGACCTTAATATTGACCCATAATATTTAAATTGGACCAGGTATTATATTACAGGATAATAGTGTACCCTTCCACAGGAAATAATTATAGGTCAATCAGGGGGTACACTATGTATATTTTAAATAGTGCATTAAAACAAGGAAATACGAAGACACTTTTCTATGTTAACTAACGGCACGGTATCGGACCTTAATATTGACCTATAATTTTTAAATTGTACCACGTATTATATTACAGGGTAATAGTGTACCTTACCACAGGAAATAATTATAGGTCAATTAGGTGGTACACAGCGTGACCCTAAAATTTACTATGTATGCCTATGCGAAATAGAGTGTTCTTAGAAGCTTAAAATGAAGAAATAAGCGTTCTAAAATGCTTTAAAGATTCAAAGACATCTTTCAATGGTTAACTAACGCAAGGCGCGATATCAGACCTTAATATGGAACCATAATATTTCAATTGGACCAGGTATTATATTACAGGGTAATAGTGTACACTACAACAGGAAATAATTATAGGTCAATTAGGGGGTACACTATGTATGTTTTAAATAGTGCATTAAAACAAGGAAATACGAAGACACTTTTCTATGTTAACTAATGGCCCGGTATCGGACCTTAATATTGACCTATAATTTTTAAATTGGACCACGTATTATATTACAGGGTTATAGTGTACCCTACCACAGGAAATAATTATAGGTCAATTAGGGGGTACACAGAGTGACCCTAAGGTTTACTATGTATGCCTATGCGAAAGAAAGTGTTCTGAGAAGCTTAAAATGAGGAAATAAGCGTTCTAAAATGCTTTAAAAATTCAAAGACATTTTTCTATGTTAACTAACGGCACGGTATCGGACCTTAATATTGACCTATAATTTTTAAATTGGACCACCTATTATATTACAGGGTAATAGTGTACCCTACCACAGGAAATAATTATATGTCATTTAGGGGGTACACTATGTATATTTTAAACAGTGCATTAAAACAAGGAAATACGAAGACATTTTTCTATGTTAACTAACGGCACGGTATCGGATCTTAATATTGATCCATAATATTTAAATTGGACCAGGTATTATATTACAGGGTAATAGTGTACCCTACCACAGGAAATAATTATAGGTCAATTAGGGGGTACACTATGTATATTTTAAATAGTGCATTAAAACAAGGAAATACGAAGACACTTTTCTATGTTAACTAACGGCACGGTATCGGACCTTAATATTGACCTATAATTTTTAAATTGGACCACGTATTATATTACAGGGTTATAGTGTACCCTACCACAGGAAATAATTATAGGTCAATTAGGGGGTACACAGAGTGACCCTAAAGTTTACTATATATGCCTATGCGAAATAGAGTGTTCTGAGATGCTTAAAATGAAGAAATAAGCGTTCTAAAATGCTTTAAAAATTCAAAGACATCTTTCAATGGTTAACTAACGCAAGGCGCAATATCAGACCTTAATATTGACCCATAATATTTAAATTGGACCAGGTATTATATTACAGGGTAATAGTGTACCCTACCACAGGAAATAATTATAGGTCAATTAGGGGGTACACTATGTATATTTTAAATAGTGCATTAAAACAAGGAAATACGAAGACACTTTTCTATGTTAACTAACGGCACGGTATCGGACCTTAATATTGACCTATAATTTTTAAACTGGACCACGTATTATATTACAGGGTTATAGTGTACCCTACCACAGGAAATAATTATAGGTCAATTAGGGGGTACACAGAGTGACCCTAAGGTTTACTATGTATGCCTATGCGAAAGAAAGTGTTCTGAGAAGCTTAAAATGAGGAAATAAGCGTTCTAAAATGCTTTAAAAATTCAAAGACATTTTTCTATGTTAACTAACGGCACGGTATCGGACCTTAATATTGACCTATAATTTTTAAATTGGACCACCTATTATATTACAGGGTAATAGAGTACCCTACCACAGGAAATAATTATAGGTCATTTAGGGGGTACACTATGTATATTTTAAACAGTGCATTAAAACAAGGAAATACGAAGACATTTTTCTATGTTAACTAACGGCACGGTATCGGACCTTAATATTGATCCATAATATTTAAATTGGACCAGGTATTATATTACAGGGTAATAGTGTACCCTACCACAGGAAATAATTATAGGTCAATTAGGGGGTACACTATGTATATTTTAAATAGTGCATTAAAACATGGAAATACGAAGACACTTTTCTATGTTAACTAACGGCACGGTATCGGACCTTAATATTGACCTATAATTTTTAAATTGGACCACGTATTATATTACAGGGTTATAGTGTACCCTACCACAGGAAATAATTATAGGTCAATTAGGGGGTACACAGAGTGACCCTAAAGTTTACTATATATGCCTATGCGAAATAGAGTGTTCTGAGATGCTTAAAATGAAGAAATAAGCGTTCTAAAATGCTTTAAAAATTCAAAGACATCTTTCAATGGTTAACTAACGCAAGGCGCAATATCAGACCTTAATATTGACCCAGAATATTTAAATTGGACCAGGTATTATATTACAGGGTAATAGTGTACCCTACCACAGGAAATAATTATAGGTCAATTAGGGGGTACACTATGTATATTTTAAATAGTGCATTAAAACAAGGAAATACGAAGACACTTTTCTATGTTAACTAACGGCACGGTATCGGACCTTAATATTGACCTATAATTTTTAAACTGGACCACGTATTATATTACAGGGTTATAGTGTACCCTACCACAGGAAATAATTATAGGTCAATTAGGGGGTACACAGAGTGACCCTAAAGTTTACTATGTATGCCTATGCGAAAGAAAGTGTTCTGAGAAGCTTAAAATGAGGAAATAAGCGTTCTAAAATGCTTTAAAAATTCAAAGACATTTTTCTATGTTAACTAACGGCACGGTATCGGACCTTAATATTGACCTATAATTTTTAAATTGGACCACCTATTATATTACAGGGTAATAGTGTACCCTACCACAGGAAATAATTATAGGTCATTTAGGGGGTACACTATGTATATTTTAAATAGTGCATTAAAACAAGGAAATACGAAGACACTTTTCTATGTTAACTAACGGCACGGTATCGGACCTTAATATTGACCTATAATTTTTAAATTGTACCACGTATTATATTACAGGGTAATAGTGTACCTTACCACAGGAAATAATTATAGGTCAATTAGGTGGTACACAGCGTGACCCTAAAATTTACTATGTATGCCTATGCGAAATAGAGTGTTCTGAGAAGCTAAAAATGAAGAAATAAGCGTTCTAAAATGCTTTAAAAATTCAAAGACTTCTTTCAATGGTTAACTAGCGCAAGGCGCAATATCAGACCTTAATATTGACCCATAATATTTAAATTGGACCAGGTATTATATTACAGGGTAATAGTGTACCCTACCACAGGAAATAATTATAGGTCAATTAGGGGGTACACTATGTATATTTTAAATAGTGCATTAAAACAAGGAAATACGAAGACACTTTTCTATGTTAACTAACGGCACGGTATCGGACCTTAATATTGACCTATAATTTTTAAATTGGACCACGTATTATATTATAGGGTAATAGTGTACTCTACCACAGGAAATAATTATAGGTCAATTAGAGGGTACACAGCGTGACCCTAAAGTTTACTATGTATGCCTATGCGAAATAGAGTGTTCTGAGAAGCTTAAAATGAAGAAATTAGCGTTCTAAAATGCTTTAAAAATTCAAAGACATCTTTCAATGGTTAACTAACGCAAGGCGCAATATCAGACCTTAATATTGACCCATAATATTTGAATTGGACCAGGTATTATATTACGGGGTAATAGTGTACCCTACCACAGGAAATAATTATAGGTCAATTAGGGGGTACACTATGTATATTTTAAATAGTGCATTAAAACAAGGAAATACGAAGACACTTTTCTATGTTAACTAACGGCCCGGTATCGGACCTTAATATTGACCTATAATTTTTAAATTGGACCACGTATTATATTACATGATAATAATGTACCCTACCAAAGGAAATAATTATAGGTCAATTAGGGGGTACACAGTGTGACCCTAAAGTTTACTATGTATGCCTATGCGAAATAAAGTGTTCTGAGAAGCTTAAAATGAAGAAATAAGCGTTCTAAAATGCTTTAAAAATTCAAAGACATCTTTCAATGGTTAACTAACGCTAGGCGCAATATCAAACATTAATATTGACCCATAATATTTAAATTGGACCAGGTATTATATTACAGGGTAATAGTGTACCCTACCACAGGAAATAATTATAGGTCAATTAGGGGGTACACTATGTATATTTTAAATAGTGCATTAAAACAAGGAAATACGAAGACACTTTTCTATGTTAACTAACGGCACGGTATCGGACCTTAATATTGACCTATTATTTTTAAATTGGACCACGTATTATATTACAGGGTTATAGTGTACCCTACCACAGGAAATAATTATAGGTCAATTAGGGGGTACACAGAGTGACCCTAAAGTTTACTATATATGCCTATGCGAAATAGAGTGTTCTGAGAAGCTTAAAATGAGGAAATAAGCGTTCTAAAATGCTTTAAAAATTCAAAGACATGTTTCTATGTTAACTAACGGCACGGTATCGGACCTTAATATTGACCTATAATTTTTAAATTGGACCACCTATTATATTACAGGGTAATAGTGTACCCTACCACAGGAAATAATTATAGGTCATTTAGGGGGTACACTATGTATATTTTAAATAGTGCATTAAAACAAGGAAATACGAAGACACTTTTCTATGTTAACTAACGGCACGGTATCGGACCTTAATATTGACCTATAATTTTTAAATTGTACCACGTATTATATTACAGGGTAATAGTGTACCTTACCACAGGAAATAATTATAGGTCAATTAGGGGGTACACTATGTATATTTTAAATAGTGCATTAAAACATGGAAATACGAAGACACTTTTCTATGTTAACTAACGGCACGGTATCGGACCTTAATATTGACCTATAATTTTTAAATTGGACCACGTATTATATTACAGGGTTATAGTGTACCCTACCACAGGAAATAATTATAGGTCAATTAGGGGGTACACAGAGTGACCCTAAAGTTTACTATATATGCCTATGCGAAATAGAGTGTTCTGAGATGCTTAAAATGAAGAAATAAGCGTTCTAAAATGCTTTAAAAATTCAAAGACATCTTTCAATGGTTAACTAACGCAAGGCGCAATATCAGACCTTAATATTGACCCAGAATATTTAAATTGGACCAGGTATTATATTACAGGGTAATAGTGTACCCTACCACAGGAAATAATTATAGGTCAATTAGGGGGTACACTATGTATATTTTAAATAGTGCATTAAAACAAGGAAATACGAAGACACTTTTCTATGTTAACTAACGGCACGGTATCGGACCTTAATATTGACCTATAATTTTTAAACTGGACCACGTATTATATTACAGGGTTATAGTGTACCTTACCACAGGAAATAATTATAGGTCAATTAGGGGGTACACAGAGTGACCCTAAAGTTTACTATGTATGCCTATGCGAAAGAAAGTGTTCTGAGAAGCTTAAAATGAGGAAATAAGCGTTCTAAAATGCTTTAAAAATTCAAAGACATTTTTCTATGTTAACTAACGGCACGGTATCGGACCTTAATATTGACCTATAATTTTTAAATTGGACCACCTATTATATTACAGGGTAATAGTGTACCCTACCACAGGAAATAATTATAGGTCATTTAGGGGGTACACTATGTATATTTTAAATAGTGCATTAAAACAAGGAAATACGAAGACACTTTTCTATGTTAACTAACGGCACGGTATCGGACCTTAATATTGACCTATAATTTTTAAATTGTACCACGTATTATATTACAGGGTAATAGTGTACCTTACCACAGGAAATAATTATAGGTCAATTAGGTGGTACACAGCGTGACCCTAAAATTTACTATGTATGCCTATGCGAAATAGAGTGTTCTGAGAAGCTAAAAATGAAGAAATAAGCGTTCTAAAATGCTTTAAAAATTCAAAGACTTCTTTCAATGGTTAACTAGCGCAAGGCGCAATATCAGACCTTAATATTGACCCATAATATTTAAATTGGACCAGGTATTATATTACAGGGTAATAGTGTACCCTACCACAGGAAATAATTATAGGTCAATTAGGGGGTACACTATGTATATTTTAAATAGTGCATTAAAACAAGGAAATACGAAGACACTTTTCTATGTTAACTAACGGCACGGTATCGGACCTTAATATTGACCTATAATTTTTAAATTGGACCACGTATTATATTATAGGGTAATAGTGTACTCTACCACAGGAAATAATTATAGGTCAATTAGAGGGTACACAGCGTGACCCTAAAGTTTACTATGTATGCCTATGCGAAATAGAGTGTTCTGAGAAGCTTAAAATGAAGAAATTAGCGTTCTAAAATGCTTTAAAAATTCAAAGACATCTTTCAATGGTTAACTAACGCAAGGCGCAATATCAGACCTTAATATTGACCCATAATATTTGAATTGGACCAGGTATTATATTACGGGGTAATAGTGTACCCTACCACAGGAAATAATTATAGGTCAATTAGGGGGTACACTATGTATATTTTAAATAGTGCATTAAAACAAGGAAATACGAAGACACTTTTCTATGTTAACTAACGGCCCGGTATCGGACCTTAATATTGACCTATAATTTTTAAATTGGACCACGTATTATATTACATGATAATAATGTACCCTACCAAAGGAAATAATTATAGGTCAATTAGGGGGTACACAGTGTGACCCTAAAGTTTACTATGTATGCCTATGCGAAATAAAGTGTTCTGAGAAGCTTAAAATGAAGAAATAAGCGTTCTAAAATGCTTTAAAAATTCAAAGACATCTTTCAATGGTTAACTAACGCTAGGCGCAATATCAAACCTTAATATTGACCCATAATATTTAAATTGGACCAGGTATTATATTACAGGGTAATAGTGTACCCTACCACAGGAAATAATTATAGGTCAATTAGGGGGTACACTATGTATATTTTAAATAGTGCATTAAAACAAGGAAATACGAAGACACTTTTCTATGTTAACTAACGGCACGGTATCGGACCTTAATATTGACCTATTATTTTTAAATTGGACCACGTATTATATTACAGGGTTATAGTGTACCCTACCACAGGAAATAATTATAGGTCAATTAGGGGGTACACAGAGTGACCCTAAAGTTTACTATATATGCCTATGCGAAATAGAGTGTTCTGAGAAGCTTAAAATGAGGAAATAAGCGTTCTAAAATGCTTTAAAAATTCAAAGACATGTTTCTATGTTAACTAACGGCACGGTATCGGACCTTAATATTGACCTATAATTTTTAAATTGGACCACCTATTATATTACAGGGTAATAGTGTACCCTACCACAGGAAATAATTATAGGTCATTTAGGGGGTACACTATGTATATTTTAAATAGTGCATTAAAACAAGGAAATACGAAGACACTTTTCTATGTTAACTAACGGCACGGTATCGGACCTTAATATTGACCTATAATTTTTAAATTGTACCACGTATTATATTACAGGGTAATAGTGTACCTTACCACAGGAAATAATTATAGGTCAATTAGGTGGTACACAGCGTGACCCTAAAATTTACTATGTATGCCTATGCGAAATAGAGTGTTCTGAGAAGATTAAAATGAAGAAATAAGCGTTCTAAAATGCTTTAAAAATTCAAAGACATCTTTCAATGGTTAACTAACGCAAGGCGCGATATCAGACCTTAATATGGAACCATAATATTTCAATTGGACCAGGTATTATATTACGGGGTAATAGTGTACCCTACCACAGGAAATAATTATAGGTCAATTAGGGGGTACACTATGTATATTTTAAATAGTGCATTAAAACAAGGAAATACGAAGACACTTTTCTATGTTAACTAACGGCCCGGTATCGGACCTTAATATTGACCTATAATTTTTAAATTGGACCACGTATTATATTACATGATAATAATGTACCCTACCACAGGAAATAATTATAGGTCAATTAGGGGGTACACAGAGTGACCCTAAAGTTTACTATATATGCCTATGCGAAATAGAGTGTTCTGAGATGCTCAAAATGAAGAAATAAGCGTTCTAAAATGCTTTAAAAATTCAAAAACATCTTTCAATGGTTAACTAACGCAAGGCGCAATATCAGACCTTAATATTGACCCATAATATTTAAATTGGACCAGGTATTATATTACAGGGTAATAGTGTACCCTACCACAGGAAATAATTATAGGTCAATTAGGGGGTACACTATGTATATTTTAAATAGTGCATTAAAACAAGGAAATACGAAGACACTTTTCTATGTTAACTAACGGCACGGTATCGGACCTTAATATTGACCTATAATTTTTAAACTGGACCACGTATTATATTACAGGGTTATAGTGTACCCTACCACAGGAAATAATTATAGGTCAATTAGGGGGTACACAGAGTGACCCTAAAGTTTACTATGTATGCCTATGCGAAATAAAGTGTTCTGAGAAGCTTAAAATGAGGAAATAAGCATTCTAAAATGCTTTAAAAATTCAAAGACATTTTTCTATGTTAACTAACGGCACGGTATCGGACCTTAATATTGACCTATAATTTTTAAATTGGACCACGTATTATATTACATGATAATAATGTACCCTACCACAGGAAATAATTATAGGTCAATTAGGGGGTACACAGAGTGACCCTAAAGTTTACTATATATGCCTATGCGAAATAGAGTGTTCTGAGATGCTCAAAATGAAGAAATAAGCGTTCTAAAATGCTTTAAAAATTCAAAGACATCTTTCAATGATTAACTAACGCAAGGCGCAATATCAGACCTTAATATTGACCCATAATATTTAAATTGGACCAGGTATTATATTACAGGGTAATAGTGTACCCTACCACAGGAAATAATTATAGGTCAATTAGGGGGTACACTATGTATATTTTAAATAGTGCATTAAAACAAGGAAATACGAAGACACTTTTCTATGTTAACTAACGGCACGGTATCGGACCTTAATATTGACCTATAATTTTTAAACTGGACCACGTATTATATTACAGGGTTATAGTGTACCCTACCACAGGAAATAATTATAGGTCAATTAGGGGGTACACAGAGTGACCCTAAAGATTACTATGTATGCCTATGCGAAATAAAGTGTTCTGAGAAGCTTAAAATGAGGAAATAAGCGTTCTAAAATGCTTTAAAACTTCAAAGACATTTTTCTATGTTAACTAACGACACGGTATCGGACCTTAATATTGACCTATAATTTTTAAATTGGACCACCTATTATATTACAGGGTAATAGTGTACCCTACCACAGGAAATAATTATAGGTCATTTAGGGGGTACACTATGTATATTTTAAATAGTGCATTAAAACAAGGAAATACGAAGACACTTTTCTATGTTAACTAACGGCACGGTATCGGACCTTAATATTGACCTATAATTTTTAAATTGTACCACGTATTATATTACAGGGTAATAGTGTACCTTACCACAGGAAATAATTATAGGTCAATTAGGTGGTACACAGCGTGACCCTAAAATTTACTATGTATGCCTATGCGAAATAGAGTGTTCTGAGAAGCTTAAAATGAAGAAATAAGCGTTCTAAAATGCTTTAAAAATTCAAAGACATCTTTCAATGGTTAACTAACGCAAGGCGCGATATCAGACCTTAATATGGAACCATAATATTTCAATTGGACCAGGTATTATATTACGGGGTAATAGTGTACCCTACCACAGGAAATAATTATAGGTCAATTAGGGGGTACACTATGTATATTTTAAATAGTGCATTAAAACAAGGAAATACGAAGACACTTTTCTATGTTAACTAACGGCCCGGTATCGGACCTTAATATTGACCTATAATTTTTAAATTGGACCACGTATTATATTACATGATAATAATGTACCCTACCACAGGAAATAATTATAGGTCAATTAAGGGGTACACAGAGTGACCCTAAAGTTTACTATATATGCCTATGCGAAATAGAGTGTTCTGAGATGCTCAAAATGAAGAAATAAGCGTTCTAAAATGCTTTAAAAATTCAAAGACATCTTTCAATGGTTAACTAACGCAAGGCGCAATATCAGACCTTAATATTGACCCATAATATTTAAATTGGACCAGGTATTTTATTACAGGGTAATAGTGTACCCTACCACAGGAAATAATTATAGGTCAATTAGGGGGTACACTATGTATATTTTAAATAGTGCATTAAAACAAGGAAATACGAAGACACTTTTCTATGTTAACTAACGGCACGGTATCGGACCTTAATATTGACCTATAATTTTTAAACTGGACCACGTATTATATTACAGGGTTATAGTGTACCCTACCACAGGAAATAATTATAGGTCAATTAGGGGGTACACAGAGTGACCCTAAAGTTTACTATGTATGCCTAAGCGAAATAAAGTGTTCTGAGAAGCTTAAAATGAGGAAATAAGCGTTCTAAAGTGCTTTAAAAATTCAAAGACATTTTTCTATGTTAACTAACGGCACGGTATCGGACCTTAATATTGACCTATAATTTTTAAATTGGACCACCTATTATATTACAGGGTAATAGTGTACCCTACCACAGGAAATAATTATAGGTCATTTAGGGGGTACACTATGTATATTTTAAATAGTGCATTAAAACAAGGAAATATGAAGACACTTTTCTATGTTAACTAACGGCACGGTATCGGACCTTAATATTGACCTATAATTTTTAAATTGCACCACGTATTATATTACAGGGTAATAGTGTACCTTACCACAGGAAATAATTATAGGTCAATTAGGTGGTAAACAGCGTGACCCTAAAATTTACTATGTATGCCTATGCGAAATAGAGTGTTCTGAGAAGCTTAAAATGAAGAAATAAGCGTTCTAAAATGCTTTAAAAATTCAAAGACATCTTTCAATGGTTAACTAACGCAAGGCGCGATATCAGACCTTAATATGGAACCATAATATTTCAATTGGACCAGGTATTATTTTACGGGGTAATAGTGTACCCTACCACAGGAAATAATTATAGGTCAATTAGGGGGTACACTATGTATATTTTAAATAGTGCATTAAAACAAGGAAATACGAAGACACTTTTCTATGTTAACTAACGGCCCGGTATCGGACCTTAATATTGACCTATAATTTTTAAATTGGACCACGTATTATATTACATGATAATAATGTACCCTACCACAGGAAATAATTATAGGTCAATTAGGGGGTAGACAGAGTGACCCTAAAGTTTACTATATATGCCTATGCGAAATAGACTGTTCTGAGATGCTCAAAATGAAGAAATAAGCGTTCTAAAATGCTTTAAAAATTCAAAGACATCTTTCAATGGTTAACTAACGCAAGGCGCAATATCAGACCTTAATATTGACCCATAATATTTAAATTGGACCAGGTATTATATTACAGGGTAATAGTGTACCCTACCACAGGAAATAATTATAGGTCAATTAGGGGGTACACTATGTATATTTTAAATAGTGCATTAAAACAAGGAAATACGAAGACACTTTTCTATGTTAACTAACGGCACGGTATCGGACCTTAATATTGACCTATAATTTTTAAACTGGACCACGTATTATATTACAGGGTTATAGTGTACCCTACCACAGGAAATAATTATAGGTCAATTAGGGGGTACACAGAGTGACCCTAAAGTTTACTATGTATGCCTATGCGAAATAAAGTGTTCTGAGAAGCTTAAAATGAGGAAATAAGCGTTCTAAAATGCTTTAAAAATTCAAAGACATTTTTCAATGTTAACTAACGGCACGGTATCGGACCTTAATATTGACCTATAATTTTTAAATTGGACCACCTATTATATTACAGGGTAATAGTGTACCCTACCACAGGAAATAATTATAGGTCATTTAGGGGGTACACTATGTATATTTTAAGTAGTGCATTAAAACAAGGAAATACGAAGACACTTTTCTATGTTAACTAACGGCACGGTATCGGACCTTAATATTGACCTATAATTTTTAAATTGGACCACGTATTATATTACAGGGTAATAGTGTACCCTACCACAGGATATAATTATAGGTCATTTAGGGGGTACACAGCGTGACCCTAAATTTTACTATGTATGCCTATGCGAAATAGAGTGTTCTGAGATGCTTAAAATGAAGAAATAAGCGTTCTAAAATGCTTTAAAAATTCAAAGACATCTTTCAATGGTTAACTAACGCAAGGCGCAATATCAGACCTTAATATTGACCCAGAATATTTAAATTGGAATAGGTATTATATTACAGGGTAATAGTGTACCCTACCACAGGAAATAATTATAGGTCAATTAGGGGGTACACAATGTATATTTTAAATAGTGCATTAAAACAAGGAAATACGAAGACACTTTTCTATGTTAACTAGCGGCACGGTATCGGACCTTAATATTGACCTATAATTTTTAAATTGGACCACGTATTATATTACAGGGTTATAGTGTACCCTACCACAGGAAATAATTATAGGTCAATTAGGGGGTACACAGAGAGACCCTAAAGTTTACTATGTATGCCTATGCGAAATAAAGTGTTCTGAGAAGCTTAAAATGAGGAAATAAGCGTTCTAAAATGCTTTAAAAATTCAAAGACATTTTTCTATGTTAACTAACGGCACGGTATCGGACCTTAATATTGACCTATAATTTTTAAATTGGACCACGTATTATATTACAGGGTAATAGTGTACCCTACCACAGGAAATAATTATAGGTCATTTAGGGAGTACACAGCGTGACCCTAAATTTTACTATGTATGGCTATGCGAAATAGAGTGTTCTGAGATGCTTAAAATGAAGAAATAAACGTTCTAAAATGCTTTAAAAATTCAAAGACATCTTTCAATGGTTAACTAACGCAAGGCGCAATATCAGACCTTAATATTGACCCAAAATATTTAACTTGAACCAGGTATTATATCAGAGGGTAATAGTGTACCCTACCACAGGAAATAATTATAGGTCAATAAGGGGGTACACTATGTATGTTTTAAATAGTGCATTAAAACAAGAAAATACGAAGACACTTTTCTATGTTAACTAACGGCACGGTATCGGACCTTAATATTGACCTATAATTTGTAAATTGGACCACGTATTATATTACAGGGTTATAGTAAACCCTACCACAGGAAATAATTATAGGTCAATTAGGGGGTACGCAGAGTGACCCTAAAGTTTACTATGTATGCCTATGCGAAATAAAGTGTTCTGAGAAGCTTAAAATGAGGAAATAAGCGTTCTAAAATGCTTTAAAAATTCAAAGACACTTTTCTATGTTAACTAACGGCACGGTATCGGACCTTAATATTGACCTATAATTTGGAAATTGGACCACGTATTATATTACAGGGTTATAGTGTACCCTACCACAGGAAATAATTATAGGTCAATTAGGGGGTACGCAGAGTGACCCTAAAGTTTACTATGTATGCCTATGCGAAATAAAGTGTTCTGAGAAGCTTAAAATGAAGAAATAAGCGTTCTAAAATGCTTTAAAAATTCAAAGACATCTTTCAATGGTTAACTAACGCAAGGCGCAATATCAAACCTTAATATTGACCCATAATATTTAAATTGAACTATATTGTATTACAGGGTAATAGTGTACCCAACCACAGGAAATAATTATAGGTCAATTAGGGGGTACACTATGTATATTTTAAATAGTGCATTAAAACAAGGAAATACGAAGACATTTTTCAATGTTAATTAACGGCACGGTATCGGAACTTAATATTGACCTATAATTTTTAAATTGGACCACGTATTATATTACAGGGTAATAGTGTACCCTACCACAGGAAATAATTATAGGTCATTTAGGGCGTACACAGCGTGACCCTAAATTTTACTATGTATGCCTATGCAAAATAAAGTGTTCTGAGAAGCTTAAAATGAGGAAATAAGCGTTCTAAAATGCTTTAAAAATTCAAAGACATTTTTCTATGTTAACTAACGGCACGGTATCGGACCTTAATATTGACCTATAATTTTTAAATTGGACCACGTATTATATTACAGGGTAATAGTGTACCCTACCACAGGAAATAATTATAGGTCAACTAGGGGGTACACAGCGTGACCCTAAAGTATACTATGTATGCCTATGCGAAATAAAGTGTTCTGAGAAGCTTAAAATGAAGAAATAAGCGTTCTAAAATGCTTTAAAAATTCAAAGACATCTTTCAATGGTTAACTAACGCAAGGCGCAATATCAAACCTTAATATTGACCCATAATATTTAAATTGAACCAGGTATTGTATTACAGGGTAATAGTGTACCCTACCACAGGAAATAATTATAGGTCAATTAGGGGGTACACTATGTATATTTTAAATAGTGCATTAAAACAAGGAAATACGAAGACATTTTTCAATGTTAACTAACGGCACGGTATCGGAACTTAATATTGACCTATAATTTTTAAATTGGACCACGTATTATATTACAGGGTAATAGTGTACCCTATCACAGGAAATAATTATAGGTCATTTAGGGGGTACACAGCGTGACCCTAAATTTTACTATGTATGCCTATGCGAAATAGAGTGTTCTGAGAAGCTTAAAATGAAGAAATAAGCGTTCTAAAATGCTTTAAAAATTCAAAGACATCTTTCAATGGTTAACTAACGCAAGGCGCAATATCAGACCTTAATATTGACCCATAATATTTAAATTGGACCAGGTATTATATTACGGGGTAATAGTGTACCCTACCACAGGAAATAATTATAGGTCAATTAGGGGGTACACTATGTATGTTTTAAATAGTGCATTAAAACAAGAAAATACGAAGACACTTTTCTATGTTAACTAACGGCACGGTATCGGACCTTAATATTGACCTATAATTTGTAAATTGGACCACGTATTATATTACAGGGTTATAGTGTACCCTACCACAGGAAATAATTATAGGTCAATTAGGGGGTACGCAGAGTGACCCTAAAGTTTACTATGTATGCCTATGCGAAATAAAGTGTTCTGAGAAGCTTAAAATGAAGAAATAAGCGTTCTAAAATGCTTTAAAAATTCAAAGACATCTTTCAATGGTTAACTAACGCAAGGCGCAATATCAAACCTTAATATTGACCCATAATATTTAAATTGAACCAGGTATTGTATTACAGGGTAATAGTGTACCCAACCACAGGAAATAATTATAGGTCAATTAGGGGGTACACTATGTATATTTTAAATAGTGCATTAAAACAAGGAAATACGAAGACATTTTTCAATGTTAATTAACGGCACGGTATCGGAACTTAATATTGACCTATAATTTTTAAATTGGACCACGTATTATATTACAGGGTAATAGTGTACTCTACCACAGGAAATAATTATAGGTCATTTAGGGCGTACACAGCGTGACCCTAAATTTTACTATGTATGCCTATGCAAAATAAAGTGTTCTGAGAAGCTTAAAATGAGGAAATAAGCGTTCTAAAATGCTTTAAAAATTCAAAGACATTTTTCTATGTTAACTAACGGCACGGTATCGGACCTTAATATTGACCTATAATTTTTAAATTGGACCACGTATTATATTACAGGGTAATAGTGTACCCTACCACAGGAAATAATTATAGGTCAATTAGGGGGTACACTATGTATATTTTAAATAGTGCATTAAAACAAGGAAATACGAAGACATTTTTCAATGTTAACTAACAGCACGGTATCGGAACTTAATATTGACCTATAATTTTTAAATTGGACCACGTATTATATTAAGGGTAATAGTGTACCCTATCACAGGAAATAATTATAGGTCATTTAGGGGGTACACAGCGTGACCCTAAATTTTACTATGTATGCCTATGCGAAATAGAGTGTTCTGAGAAGCTTAAAATGAAGAAATAAGCGTTCTAAAATGCTTTAAAAATTCAAAGACATCTTTCAATGGTTAACTAACGCAAGGCGCAATATCAGACCTTAATATTGACCCATAATATTTAAATTGGACCAGGTATTATATTACAGGGTAATAGTGTACCATTCCAAAGGAAATAATTATAGGTCAATTAGGGGGTACACAGCGTGACCCTAAAGTTTACTATGTATGCCTATGCGAAATAAAGTGTTCTGAGAAGCTTAAAATGAGGAAATAAGCGTTGTAAAATGCTTTAAAAATTCAAAGACATTTTTCTATGTTAACTAACGGCACGGTATCGGACCTTAATATTGACCTATAATTTTTAAATTGGACCACGTATTATATTACAGGGTAATAGTGTACCCTACCACAGGATATAATTATAGGTCATTTAGGGGGTTCACAGCGTGACCCTAAATTTTACTATGTATGCCTATGCGAAATAGAGTGTTCTGAGATGATTAAAATTAAGAAATAAGCGTTCTAAAATACTTTAAAAATTCAAAGACATCTTTCAATGGTTAACTAACGCAAGGCGCAATATCAGACCTTAATATTGACCCATAGTATTTAACTTGAACCAGGTATTATATCAGAGGGTAATAGTGTACCCTACCACAGGAAATAATTATAGGTCAATAAGGGGGTACACTATGTATGTTTTAAATAGTGCATTAAAACAAGAAAATACGAAGACACTTTTCTATGTTAACTAACGGCACGGTATCGGACCTTAATATTGACCTATAATTTGTAAATTGGACCACGTATTATATTACAGGGTTATAGTAAACCCTACCACAGGAAATAATTATAGGTCAATTAGGGGGTACGCAGAGTGACCCTAAAGTTTACTATGTATGCCTATGCGAAATAAAGTGTTCTGAGAAGCTTAAAATGAGGAAATAAGCGTTCTAAAATGCTTTAAAAATTCAAAGACACTTTTCTATGTTAACTAACGGCACGGTATCGGACCTTAATATTGACCTATAATTTGGAAATTGGACCACGTATTATATTACAGGGTTATAGTGTACCCTACCACAGGAAATAATTATAGGTCAATTAGGGGGTACGCAGAGTGACCCAAAAGTTTACTATGTATGCCTATGCGAAATAAAGTGTTCTGAGAAGCTTAAAATGAAGAAATAAGCGTTCTAAAATGCTTTAAAAATTCAAAGACATCTTTCAATGGTTAACTAACGCAAGGCGCAATATCAAACCTTAATATTGACCCATAATATTTAAATTGAACCAGGTATTGTATTACAGGGTAATAGTGTACCCAACCACAGGAAATAATTATAGGTCAATTAGGGGGTACACTATGTATATTTTAAATAGTGCATTAAAACAAGGAAATACGAAGACATTTTTCAATGTTAATTAACGGCACGGTATCGGAACTTAATATTGACCTATAATTTTTAAATTGGACCACGTATTATATTACAGGGTAATAGTGTACCCTACCACAGGAAATAATTATAGGTCATTTAGGGCGTACACAGCGTGACCCTAAATTTTACTATGTATGCCTATGCAAAATAAAGTGTTCTGAGAAGCTTAAAATGAGGAAATAAGCGTTCTAAAATGCTTTAAAAATTCAAAGACATTTTTCTATGTTAACTAACGGCACGGTATCGGACCTTAATATTGACCTATAATTTTTAAATTGGACCACGTATTATATTACAGGGTAATAGTGTACCCTACCACAGGAAATAATTATAGGTCAACTAGGGGGTACACAGCGTGACCCTAAAGTATACTATGTATGCCTATGCGAAATAAAGTGTTCTGAGAAGCTTAAAATGAAGAAATAAGCGTTCTAAAATGCTTTAAAAATTCAAAGACATCTTTCAATGGTTAACTAACGCAAGGCGCAATATCAAACCTTAATATTGACCCATAATATTTAAATTGAACCAGGTATTGTATTACAGGGTAATAGTGTACCCTACCACAGGAAATAATTATAGGTCAATTAGGGGGTACACTATGTATATTTTAAATAGTGCATTAAAACAAGGAAATACGAAGACATTTTTCAATGTTAACTAACGGCACGGTATCGGAACTTAATATTGACCTATAATTTTTAAATTGGACCACGTATTATATTACAGTTTAATAGTGTACCCTATCACAGGAAATAATTATAGGTCATTTAGGGGGTACACAGCGTGACCCTAAATTTTACTATGTATGCCTATGCGAAATAGAGTGTTCTGAGAAGCTTAAAATGAAGAAATAAGCGTTCTAAAATGCTTTAAAAATTCAAAGACATCTTTCAATGGTTAACTAACGCAAGGCGCAATATCAGACCTTAATATTGACCCATAATATTTAAATTGGACCAGGTATTATATTACGGGGTAATAGTGTACCCTACCACAGGAAATAATTATAGGTCAATTAGGGGGTACACTATGTATGTTTTAAATAGTGCATTAAAACAAGGAAATACGAAGACACTTTTCTATGTTAACTAACGGCACGGTATCGGACCTTAATATTGACCTATAATTTGTAAATTGGACCACGTATTATATTACAGGGTAATAGTGTACCCTACCACAGGAAATAATTATAGGTCAATTAGGGGGTACGCAGAGTGACCCTAAAGTTTACTATGTATGCCTATGCGAAATAAAGTGTTCTGAGAAGCTTAAAATGAAGAAATAAGCGTTCTAAAATGCTTTAAAAATTCAAAGACATCTTTCAATGGTTAACTAACGCAAGGCGCAATATCAAACCTTAATATTGACCCATAATATTTAAATTGAACCAGGTATTGTATTACAGGGTAATAGTGTACCCAACCACAGGAAATAATTATAGGTCAATTAGGGGGTACACTATGTATATTTTAAATAGTGCATTAAAACAAGGAAATACGAAGACATTTTTCAATGTTAATTAACGGCACGGTATCGGAACTTAATATTGACCTATAATTTTTAAATTGGACCACGTATTATATTACAGGGTAATAGTGTACTCTACCACAGGAAATAATTATAGGTCATTTAGGGCGTACACAGCGTGACCCTAAATTTTACTATGTATGCCTATGCAAAATAAAGTGTTCTGAGAAGCTTAAAATGAGGAAATAAGCGTTCTAAAATGCTTTAAAAATTCAAAGACATTTTTCTATGTTAACTAACGGCACGGTATCGGACCTTAATATTGACCTATAATTTTTAAATTGGACCACGTATTATATTACAGGGTAATAGTGTACCCTACCACAGGAAATAATTATAGGTCATTTAGGGGGTACACAGCGTGACCCTAAAGTTTACTATGTATGCCTTTGCGAAATAGAGTGTTCTGAGATGCTTAAAATGAAGAAATAAGCGTTCAAAAATGCTTTAAAAATTCAAAGACATCTTTCAATGGTTAACTAACGCAAGGCGCAATATCAGACCTTAATATTGACCCATAATATTTAAATTGGACCAGGTATTATATTACAGGGTAATAGTGTACCCTACCACAGGAAATAATTATAGGTCAATTAGGGGGTACACTATGTATATTTTAAATAGTACATTAAAACAAGGAAATACGAAGACACTTTTCTATGTTAACTAACGGCACGGTATCGGACCTTAATATTGACCTATAATTTTTAAATTGGACCACGTATTATATTACAGGGTTATAGTGCACCCTACCACAGGAAATAATTATAGGTCAATTAGGGGGTACACAGCGTGACCCTAAAGTTTACTATGTATGCCTATGCGAAATAAAGTGTTCTGAGAAGCTTAAAATGAAGAAATAAGCGTTCTAAAATGCTTTAAAAATTCAAAGACATCTTTCAATGGTTAACTAACGCAAGGCGCAATATCAAACCTTAATATTGACCCATAATATTTAAATTGATCCAGGTATTGTATTACAGGGTAATAGTGTACCCTACCACAGGAAATAATTATAGGTCAATTAGGGGGTACACTATGTATATTTTAAATAGTGCATTAAAACAAGGAAATACGAAGACATTTTTCAATGTTAACTAACAGCACGGTATCGGAACTTAATATTGACCTATAATTTTTAAATTGGACCACGTATTATATTAAGGGTAATAGTGTACCCTATCACAGGAAATAATTATAGGTCATTTAGGGGGTACACAGCGTGACCCTAAATTTTACTATGTATGCCTATGCGAAATAGAGTGTTCTGAGAAGCTTAAAATGAAGAAATAAGCGTTCTAAAATGCTTTAAAAATTCAAAGACATCTTTCAATGGTTAACTAACGCAAGGCGCAATATCAGACCTTAATATTGACCCATAATATTTAAATTGGACCAGGTATTATATTACAGGGTAATAGTGTACCATTCCAAAGGAAATAATTATAGGTCAATTAGGGGGTACACAGCGTGACCCTAAAGTTTACTATGTATGCCTATGCGAAATAAAGTGTTCTGAGAAGCTTAAAATGAGGAAATAAGCGTTGTAAAATGCTTTAAAAATTCAAAGACATTTTTCTATGTTAACTAACGGCACGGTATCGGACCTTAATATTGACCTATAATTTTTAAATTGGACCACGTATTATATTACAGGGTAATAGTGTACCCTACCACAGGATATAATTATAGGTCATTTAGGGGGTTCACAGCGTGACCCTAAATTTTACTATGTATGCCTATGCGAAATAGAGTGTTCTGAGATGATTAAAATTAAGAAATAAGCGTTCTAAAATACTTTAAAAATTCAAAGACATCTTTCAATGGTTAACTAACGCAAGGCGCAATATCAGACCTTAATATTGACCCATAATATTTAAATTGGACCAGGTATTATATTACAGGGTAATAGTGTACCCTACCACAGGAAATAATTATAGGTCAATTAGGGGGTACACTATGTATATTTTAAATAGTGCATTAAAACAAGGAAATACGAAGACATTTTTCAATGTTAACTAACGGCACGGTATCGGAACTTAATATTGACCTATAATTTTTAAATTGGACCACGTATTATATTAAGGGTAATAGTGTACCCTATCACAGGAAATAATTATAGGTCATTTAGGGGGTACACAGCGTGACCCTAAATTTTACTATGTATGCCTATGCGAAATAGAGTGTTCTGAGAAGCTTAAAATGAAGAAATAAGCGTTCTAAAATGCTTTAAAAATTCAAAGACATCTTTCAATGGTTAACTAACGCAAGGCGCAATATCAGACCTTAATATTGACCCATAATATTTAAATTGGACCAGGTATTATATTACAGGGTAATAGTGTACCATTCCAAAGGAAATAATTATAGGTCAATTAGGGGGTACACTATGTATGTTTTAAATAGTGCATTAAAACAAGAAAATACGAAGACACTTTTCTATGTTAACTAACGGCACGGTATCGGACCTTAATATTGACCTATAATTTGTAAATTGGACCACGTATTATATTACAGGGTTATAGTAAACCCTACCACAGGAAATAATTATAGGTCAATTAGGGGGTACGCAGAGTGACCCTAAAGTTTACTATGTATGCCTATGCGAAATAAAGTGTTCTGAGAAGCTTAAAATGAGGAAATAAGCGTTCTAAAATGCTTTAAAAATTCAAAGACACTTTTCTATGTTAACTAACGGCACGGTATCGGACCTTAATATTGACCTATAATTTGGAAATTGGACCACGTATTATATTACAGGGTTATAGTGTACCCTACCACAGGAAATAATTATAGGTCAATTAGGGGGTACGCAGAGTGACCCAAAAGTTTACTATGTATGCCTATGCGAAATAAAGTGTTCTGAGAAGCTTAAAATGAAGAAATAAGCGTTCTAAAATGCTTTAAAAATTCAAAGACATCTTTCAATGGTTAACTAACGCAAGGCGCAATATCAAACCTTAATATTGACCCATAATATTTAAATTGAACCAGGTATTGTATTACAGGGTAATAGTGTACCCAACCACAGGAAATAATTATAGGTCAATTAGGGGGTACACTATGTATATTTTAAATAGTGCATTAAAACAAGGAAATACGAAGACATTTTTCAATGTTAATTAACGGCACGGTATCGGAACTTAATATTGACCTATAATTTTTAAATTGGACCACGTATTATATTACAGGGTAATAGTGTACCCTACCACAGGAAATAATTATAGGTCATTTAGGGCGTACACAGCGTGACCCTAAATTTTACTATGTATGCCTATGCAAAATAAAGTGTTCTGAGAAGCTTAAAATGAGGAAATAAGCGTTCTAAAATGCTTTAAAAATTCAAAGACATTTTTCTATGTTAACTAACGGCACGGTATCGGACCTTAATATTGACCTATAATTTTTAAATTGGACCACGTATTATATTACAGGGTAATAGTGTACCCTACCACAGGAAATAATTATAGGTCAACTAGGGGGTACACAGCGTGACCCTAAAGTATACTATGTATGCCTATGCGAAATAAAGTGTTCTGAGAAGCTTAAAATGAAGAAATAAGCGTTCTAAAATGCTTTAAAAATTCAAAGACATCTTTCAATGGTTAACTAACGCAAGGCGCAATATCAAACCTTAATATTGACCCATAATATTTAAATTGAACCAGGTATTGTATTACAGGGTAATAGTGTACCCTACCACAGGAAATAATTATAGGTCAATTAGGGGGTACACTATGTATATTTTAAATAGTGCATTAAAACAAGGAAATACGAAGACATTTTTCAATGTTAACTAACGGCACGGTATCGGAACTTAATATTGACCTATAATTTTTAAATTGGACCACGTATTATATTACAGTTTAATAGTGTACCCTATCACAGGAAATAATTATAGGTCATTTAGGGGGTACACAGCGTGACCCTAAATTTTACTATGTATGCCTATGCGAAATAGAGTGTTCTGAGAAGCTTAAAATGAAGAAATAAGCGTTCTAAAATGCTTTAAAAATTCAAAGACATCTTTCAATGGTTAACTAACGCAAGGCGCAATATCAGACCTTAATATTGACCCATAATATTTAAATTGGACCAGGTATTATATTACGGGGTAATAGTGTACCCTACCACAGGAAATAATTATAGGTCAATTAGGGGGTACACTATGTATGTTTTAAATAGTGCATTAAAACAAGGAAATACGAAGACACTTTTCTATGTTAACTAACGGCACGGTATCGGACCTTAATATTGACCTATAATTTGTAAATTGGACCACGTATTATATTACAGGGTAATAGTGTACCCTACCACAGGAAATAATTATAGGTCAATTAGGGGGTACGCAGAGTGACCCTAAAGTTTACTATGTATGCCTATGCGAAATAAAGTGTTCTGAGAAGCTTAAAATGAAGAAATAAGCGTTCTAAAATGCTTTAAAAATTCAAAGACATCTTTCAATGGTTAACTAACGCAAGGCGCAATATCAAACCTTAATATTGACCCATAATATTTAAATTGAACCAGGTATTGTATTACAGGGTAATAGTGTACCCAACCACAGGAAATAATTATAGGTCAATTAGGGGGTACACTATGTATATTTTAAATAGTGCATTAAAACAAGGAAATACGAAGACATTTTTCAATGTTAATTAACGGCACGGTATCGGAACTTAATATTGACCTATAATTTTTAAATTGGACCACGTATTATATTACAGGGTAATAGTGTACTCTACCACAGGAAATAATTATAGGTCATTTAGGGCGTACACAGCGTGACCCTAAATTTTACTATGTATGCCTATGCAAAATAAAGTGTTCTGAGAAGCTTAAAATGAGGAAATAAGCGTTCTAAAATGCTTTAAAAATTCAAAGACATTTTTCTATGTTAACTAACGGCACGGTATCGGACCTTAATATTGACCTATAATTTTTAAATTGGACCACGTATTATATTACAGGGTAATAGTGTACCCTACCACAGGAAATAATTATAGGTCATTTAGGGGGTACACAGCGTGACCCTAAAGTTTACTATGTATGCCTTTGCGAAATAGAGTGTTCTGAGATGCTTAAAATGAAGAAATAAGCGTTCAAAAATGCTTTAAAAATTCAAAGACATCTTTCAATGGTTAACTAACGCAAGGCGCAATATCAGACCTTAATATTGACCCATAATATTTAAATTGGACCAGGTATTATATTACAGGGTAATAGTGTACCCTACCACAGGAAATAATTATAGGTCAATTAGGGGGTACACTATGTATATTTTAAATAGTACATTAAAACAAGGAAATACGAAGACACTTTTCTATGTTAACTAACGGCACGGTATCGGACCTTAATATTGACCTATAATTTTTAAATTGGACCACGTATTATATTACAGGGTTATAGTGCACCCTACCACAGGAAATAATTATAGGTCAATTAGGGGGTACACAGCGTGACCCTAAAGTTTACTATGTATGCCTATGCGAAATAAAGTGTTCTGAGAAGCTTAAAATGAAGAAATAAGCGTTCTAAAATGCTTTAAAAATTCAAAGACATCTTTCAATGGTTAACTAACGCAAGGCGCAATATCAAACCTTAATATTGACCCATAATATTTAAATTGATCCAGGTATTGTATTACAGGGTAATAGTGTACCCTACCACAGGAAATAATTATAGGTCAATTAGGGGGTACACTATGTATATTTTAAATAGTGCATTAAAACAAGGAAATACGAAGACATTTTTCAATGTTAACTAACAGCACGGTATCGGAACTTAATATTGACCTATAATTTTTAAATTGGACCACGTATTATATTAAGGGTAATAGTGTACCCTATCACAGGAAATAATTATAGGTCATTTAGGGGGTACACAGCGTGACCCTAAATTTTACTATGTATGCCTATGCGAAATAGAGTGTTCTGAGAAGCTTAAAATGAAGAAATAAGCGTTCTAAAATGCTTTAAAAATTCAAAGACATCTTTCAATGGTTAACTAACTCAAGGCGCAATATCAGACCTTAATATTGACCCATAATATTTAAATTGGACCAGGTATTATATTACAGGGTAATAGTGTACCATTCCAAAGGAAATAATTATAGGTCAATTAGGGGGTACACAGCGTGACCCTAAAGTTTACTATGTATGCCTATGCGAAATAAAGTGTTCTGAGAAGCTTAAAATGAGGAAATAAGCGTTGTAAAATGCTTTAAAAATTCAAAGACATTTTTCTATGTTAACTAACGGCACGGTATCGGACCTTAATATTGACCTATAATTTTTAAATTGGACCACGTATTATATTACAGGGTAATAGTGTACCCTACCACAGGATATAATTATAGGTCATTTAGGGGGTTCACAGCGTGACCCTAAATTTTACTATGTATGCCTATGCGAAATAGAGTGTTCTGAGATGATTAAAATTAAGAAATAAGCGTTCTAAAATACTTTAAAAATTCAAAGACATCTTTCAATGGTTAACTAACGCAAGGCGCAATATCAGACCTTAATATTGACCCATAATATTTAAATTGGACCAGGTATTATATTACAGGGTAATAGTGTACCCTACCACAGGAAATAATTATAGGTCAATTAGGGGGTACACTATGTATATTTTAAATAGTGCATTAAAACAAGGAAATACGAAGACATTTTTCAATGTTAACTAACGGCACGGTATCGGAACTTAATATTGACCTATAATTTTTAAATTGGACCACGTATTATATTAAGGGTAATAGTGTACCCTATCACAGGAAATAATTATAGGTCATTTAGGGGGTACACAGCGTGACCCTAAATTTTACTATGTATGCCTATGCGAAATAGAGTGTTCTGAGAAGCTTAAAATGAAGAAATAAGCGTTCTAAAATGCTTTAAAAATTCAAAGACATCTTTCAATGGTTAACTAACGCAAGGCGCAATATCAGACCTTAATATTGACCCATAATATTTAAATTGGACCAGGTATTATATTACAGGGTAATAGTGTACCATTCCAAAGGAAATAATTATAGGTCAATTAGGGGGTACACAGCGTGACCCTAAAGTTTACTATGTATGCCTATGCGAAATAAAGTGTTCTGAGAAGCTTAAAATGAGGAAATAAGCGTTGTAAAATGCTTTAAAAATTCAAAGACATTTTTCTATGTTAACTAACGGCACGGTATCGGACCTTAATATTGACCTATAATTTTTAAATTGGACCACGTATTATATTACAGGGTAATAGTGTACCCTACCACAGGAAATAATTATAGGTCATTTAGGGGGTACACAGCGTGACCCTAAAGTTTACTATGTATGCCTTTGCGAAATAGAGTGTTCTGAGATGCTTAAAATGAAGAAATAAGCGTTCAAAAATGCTTTAAAAATTCAAAGACATCTTTCAATGGTTAACTAACGCAAGGCGCAATATCAGACCTTAATATTGACCCATAATATTTAAATTGGACCAGGTATTATATTACAGGGTAATAGTGTACCCTACCACAGGAAATAATTATAGGTCAATTAGGGGGTACACTATGTATATTTTAAATAGTACATTAAAACAAGGAAATACGAAGACACTTTTCTATGTTAACTAACGGCACGGTATCGGACCTTAATATTGACCTATAATTTTTAAATTGGACCACGTATTATATTACAGGGTTATAGTGCACCCTACCACAGGAAATAATTATAGGTCAATTAGGGGGTACACAGCGTGACCCTAAAGTTTACTATGTATGCCTATGCGAAATAAAGTGTTCTGAGAAGCTTAAAATGAAGAAATAAGCGTTCTAAAATGCTTTAAAAATTCAAAGACATCTTTCAATGGTTAACTAACGCAAGGCGCAATATCAAACCTTAATATTGACCCATAATATTTAAATTGAACCAGGTATTGTATTACAGGGTAATAGTGTACCCTACCACAGGAAATAATTATAGGTCAATTAGGGGGTACACTATGTATATTTTAAATAGTGCATTAAAACAAGGAAATACGAAGACATTTTTCAATGTTAACTAACAGCACGGTATCGGAACTTAATATTGACCTATAATTTTTAAATTGGACCACGTATTATATTAAGGGTAATAGTGTACCCTATCACAGGAAATAATTATAGGTCATTTAGGGGGTACACAGCGTGACCCTAAATTTTACTATGTATGCCTATGCGAAATAGAGTGTTCTGAGAAGCTTAAAATGAAGAAATAAGCGTTCTAAAATGCTTTAAAAATTCAAAGACATCTTTCAATGGTTAACTAACGCAAGGCGCAATATCAGACCTTAATATTGACCCATAATATTTAAATTGGACCAGGTATTATATTACAGGGTAATAGTGTACCATTCCAAAGGAAATAATTATAGGTCAATTAGGGGGTACACAGCGTGACCCTAAAGTTTACTATGTATGCCTATGCGAAATAAAGTGTTCTGAGAAGCTTAAAATGAGGAAATAAGCGTTGTAAAATGCTTTAAAAATTCAAAGACATTTTTCTATGTTAACTAACGGCACGGTATCGGACCTTAATATTGACCTATAATTTTTAAATTGGACCACGTATTATATTACAGGGTAATAGTGTACCCTACCACAGGATATAATTATAGGTCATTTAGGGGGTTCACAGCGTGACCCTAAATTTTACTATGTATGCCTATGCGAAATAGAGTGTTCTGAGATGATTAAAATTAAGAAATAAGCGTTCTAAAATACTTTAAAAATTCAAAGACATCTTTCAATGGTTAACTAACGCAAAGCGCAATATCAGACCTTAATATTGACCCATAGTATTTAACTTGAACCAGGTATTATATCAGAGGGTAATAGTGTACCCTACCACAGGAAATAATTATAGGTCAATAAGGGGGTACACTATGTATGTTTTAAATAGTGCATTAAAACAAGAAAATACGAAGACACTTTTCTATGTTAACTAACGGCACGGTATCGGACCTTAATATTGACCTATAATTTGTAAATTGGACCACGTATTATATTACAGGGTTATAGTAAACCCTACCACAGGAAATAATTATAGGTCAATTAGGGGGTACGCAGAGTGACCCTAAAGTTTACTATGTATGCCTATGCGAAATAAAGTGTTCTGAGAAGCTTAAAATGAGGAAATAAGCGTTCTAAAATGCTTTAAAAATTCAAAGACACTTTTCTATGTTAACTAACGGCACGGTATCGGACCTTAATATTGACCTATAATTTGGAAATTGGACCACGTATTATATTACAGGGTTATAGTGTACCCTACCACAGGAAATAATTATAGGTCAATTAGGGGGTACGCAGAGTGACCCAAAAGTTTACTATGTATGCCTATGCGAAATAAAGTGTTCTGAGAAGCTTAAAATGAAGAAATAAGCGTTCTAAAATGCTTTAAAAATTCAAAGACATCTTTCAATGGTTAACTAACGCAAGGCGCAATATCAAACCTTAATATTGACCCATAATATTTAAATTGAACCAGGTATTGTATTACAGGGTAATAGTGTACCCAACCACAGGAAATAATTATAGGTCAATTAGGGGGTACACTATGTATATTTTAAATAGTGCATTAAAACAAGGAAATACGAAGACATTTTTCAATGTTAATTAACGGCACGGTATCGGAACTTAATATTGACCTATAATTTTTAAATTGGACCACGTATTATATTACAGGGTTATAGTGCACCCTACCACAGGAAATAATTATAGGTCAATTAGGGGGTACACAGCGTGACCCTAAAGTTTACTATGTATGCCTATGCGAAATAAAGTGTTCTGAGAAGCTTAAAATGAAGAAATAAGCGTTCTAAAATGCTTTAAAAATTCAAAGACATCTTTCAATGGTTAACTAACGCAAGGCGCAATATCAAACCTTAATATTGACCCATAATATTTAAATTGAACCAGGTATTGTATTACAGGGTAATAGTGTACCCTACCACAGGAAATAATTATAGGTCAATTAGGGGGTACACTATGTATATTTTAAATAGTGCATTAAAACAAGGAAATACGAAGACATTTTTCAATGTTAACTAACAGCACGGTATCGGAACTTAATATTGACCTATAATTTTTAAATTGGACCACGTATTATATTAAGGGTAATAGTGTACCCTATCACAGGAAATAATTATAGGTCATTTAGGGGGTACACAGCGTGACCCTAAATTTTACTATGTATGCCTATGCGAAATAGAGTGTTCTGAGAAGCTTAAAATGAAGAAATAAGCGTTCTAAAATGCTTTAAAAATTCAAAGACATCTTTCAATGGTTAACTAACGCAAGGCGCAATATCAGACCTTAATATTGACCCATAATATTTAAATTGGACCAGGTATTATATTACAGGGTAATAGTGTACCATTCCAAAGGAAATAATTATAGGTCAATTAGGGGGTACACAGCGTGACCCTAAAGTTTACTATGTATGCCTATGCGAAATAAAGTGTTCTGAGAAGCTTAAAATGAGGAAATAAGCGTTGTAAAATGCTTTAAAAATTCAAAGACATTTTTCTATGTTAACTAACGGCACGGTATCGGACCTTAATATTGACCTATAATTTTTAAATTGGACCACGTATTATATTACAGGGTAATAGTGTACCCTACCACAGGATATAATTATAGGTCATTTAGGGGGTTCACAGCGTGACCCTAAATTTTACTATGTATGCCTATGCGAAATAGAGTGTTCTGAGATGATTAAAATTAAGAAATAAGCGTTCTAAAATACTTTAAAAATTCAAAGACATCTTTCAATGGTTAACTAACGCAAAGCGCAATATCAGACCTTAATATTGACCCATAGTATTTAACTTGAACCAGGTATTATATCAGAGGGTAATAGTGTACCCTACCACAGGAAATAATTATAGGTCAATAAGGGGGTACACTATGTATGTTTTAAATAGTGCATTAAAACAAGAAAATACGAAGACACTTTTCTATGTTAACTAACGGCACGGTATCGGACCTTAATATTGACCTATAATTTGTAAATTGGACCACGTATTATATTACAGGGTTATAGTAAACCCTACCACAGGAAATAATTATAGGTCAATTAGGGGGTACGCAGAGTGACCCTAAAGTTTACTATGTATGCCTATGCGAAATAAAGTGTTCTGAGAAGCTTAAAATGAGGAAATAAGCGTTCTAAAATGCTTTAAAAATTCAAAGACACTTTTCTATGTTAACTAACGGCACGGTATCGGACCTTAATATTGACCTATAATTTGGAAATTGGACCACGTATTATATTACAGGGTTATAGTGTACCCTACCACAGGAAATAATTATAGGTCAATTAGGGGGTACGCAGAGTGACCCAAAAGTTTACTATGTATGCCTATGCGAAATAAAGTGTTCTGAGAAGCTTAAAATGAAGAAATAAGCGTTCTAAAATGCTTTAAAAATTCAAAGACATCTTTCAATGGTTAACTAACGCAAGGCGCAATATCAAACCTTAATATTGACCCATAATATTTAAATTGAACCAGGTATTGTATTACAGGGTAATAGTGTACCCAACCACAGGAAATAATTATAGGTCAATTAGGGGGTACACTATGTATATTTTAAATAGTGCATTAAAACAAGGAAATACGAAGACATTTTTCAATGTTAATTAACGGCACGGTATCGGAACTTAATATTGACCTATAATTTTTAAATTGGACCACGTATTATATTACAGGGTAATAGTGTACCCTACCACAGGAAATAATTATAGGTCATTTAGGGCGTACACAGCGTGACCCTAAATTTTACTATGTATGCCTATGCAAAATAAAGTGTTCTGAGAAGCTTAAAATGAGGAAATAAGCGTTCTAAAATGCTTTAAAAATTCAAAGACATTTTTCTATGTTAACTAACGGCACGGTATCGGACCTTAATATTGACCTATAATTTTTAAATTGGACCACGTATTATATTACAGGGTAATAGTGTACCCTACCACAGGAAATAATTATAGGTCAACTAGGGGGTACACAGCGTGACCCTAAAGTATACTATGTATGCCTATGCGAAATAAAGTGTTCTGAGAAGCTTAAAATGAAGAAATAAGCGTTCTAAAATGCTTTAAAAATTCAAAGACATCTTTCAATGGTTAACTAACGCAAGGCGCAATATCAAACCTTAATATTGACCCATAATATTTAAATTGAACCAGGTATTGTATTACAGGGTAATAGTGTACCCTACCACAGGAAATAATTATAGGTCAATTAGGGGGTACACTATGTATATTTTAAATAGTGCATTAAAACAAGGAAATACGAAGACATTTTTCAATGTTAACTAACGGCACGGTATCGGAACTTAATATTGACCTATAATTTTTAAATTGGACCACGTATTATATTACAGTTTAATAGTGTACCCTATCACAGGAAATAATTATAGGTCATTTAGGGGGTACACAGCGTGACCCTAAATTTTACTATGTATGCCTATGCGAAATAGAGTGTTCTGAGAAGCTTAAAATGAAGAAATAAGCGTTCTAAAATGCTTTAAAAATTCAAAGACATCTTTCAATGGTTAACTAACGCAAGGCGCAATATCAGACCTTAATATTGACCCATAATATTTAAATTGGACCAGGTATTATATTACGGGGTAATAGTGTACCCTACCACAGGAAATAATTATAGGTCAATTAGGGGGTACACTATGTATGTTTTAAATAGTGCATTAAAACAAGGAAATACGAAGACACTTTTCTATGTTAACTAACGGCACGGTATCGGACCTTAATATTGACCTATAATTTGTAAATTGGACCACGTATTATATTACAGGGTTATAGTGTACCCTACCACAGGAAATAATTATAGGTCAATTAGGGGGTACGCAGAGTGACCCTAAAGTTTACTATGTATGCCTATGCGAAATAAAGTGTTCTGAGAAGCTTAAAATGAAGAAATAAGCGTTCTAAAATGCTTTAAAAATTCAAAGACATCTTTCAATGGTTAACTAACGCAAGGCGCAATATCAAACCTTAATATTGACCCATAATATTTAAATTGAACCAGGTATTGTATTACAGGGTAATAGTGTACCCAACCACAGGAAATAATTATAGGTCAATTAGGGGGTACACTATGTATATTTTAAATAGTGCATTAAAACAAGGAAATACGAAGACATTTTTCAATGTTAATTAACGGCACGGTATCGGAACTTAATATTGACCTATAATTTTTAAATTGGACCACGTATTATATTACAGGGTAATAGTGTACTCTACCACAGGAAATAATTATAGGTCATTTAGGGCGTACACAGCGTGACCCTAAATTTTACTATGTATGCCTATGCAAAATAAAGTGTTCTGAGAAGCTTAAAATGAGGAAATAAGCGTTCTAAAATGCTTTAAAAATTCAAAGACATTTTTCTATGTTAACTAACGGCACGGTATCGGACCTTAATATTGACCTATAATTTTTAAATTGGACCACGTATTATATTACAGGGTAATAGTGTACCCTACCACAGGAAATAATTATAGGTCATTTAGGGGGTACACAGCGTGACCCTAAAGTTTACTATGTATGCCTTTGCGAAATAGAGTGTTCTGAGATGCTTAAAATGAAGAAATAAGCGTTCAAAAATGCTTTAAAAATTCAAAGACATCTTTCAATGGTTAACTAACGCAAGGCGCAATATCAGACCTTAATATTGACCCATAATATTTAAATTGGACCAGGTATTATATTACAGGGTAATAGTGTACCCTACCACAGGAAATAATTATAGGTCAATTAGGGGGTACACTATGTATATTTTAAATAGTACATTAAAACAAGGAAATACGAAGACACTTTTCTATGTTAACTAACGGCACGGTATCGGACCTTAATATTGACCTATAATTTTTAAATTGGACCACTTATTATATTACAGGGTTATAGTGCACCCTACCACAGGAAATAATTATAGGTCAATTAGGGGGTACACAGCGTGACCCTAAAGTTTACTATGTATGCCTATGCGAAATAAAGTGTTCTGAGAAGCTTAAAATGAAGAAATAAGCGTTCTAAAATGCTTTAAAAATTCAAAGACATCTTTCAATGGTTAACTAACGCAAGGCGCAATATCAAACCTTAATATTGACCCATAATATTTAAATTGATCCAGGTATTGTATTACAGGGTAATAGTGTACCCTACCACAGGAAATAATTATAGGTCAATTAGGGGGTACACTATGTATATTTTAAATAGTGCATTAAAACAAGGAAATACGAAGACATTTTTCAATGTTAACTAACAGCACGGTATCGGAACTTAATATTGACCTATAATTTTTAAATTGGACCACGTATTATATTAAGGGTAATAGTGTACCCTATCACAGGAAATAATTATAGGTCATTTAGGGGGTACACAGCGTGACCCTAAATTTTACTATGTATGCCTATGCGAAATAGAGTGTTCTGAGAAGCTTAAAATGAAGAAATAAGCGTTCTAAAATGCTTTAAAAATTCAAAGACATCTTTCAATGGTTAACTAACGTAAGGCGCAATATCAGACCTTAATATTGACCCATAATATTTAAATTGGACCAGGTATTATATTACAGGGTAATAGTGTACCATTCCAAAGGAAATAATTATAGGTCAATTAGGGGGTACACAGCGTGACCCTAAAGTTTACTATGTATGCCTATGCGAAATAAAGTGTTCTGAGAAGCTTAAAATGAGGAAATAAGCGTTGTAAAATGCTTTAAAAATTCAAAGACATTTTTCTATGTTAACTAACGGCACGGTATCGGACCTTAATATTGACCTATAATTTTTAAATTGGACCACGTATTATATTACAGGGTAATAGTGTACCCTACCACAGGATATAATTATAGGTCATTTAGGGGGTTCACAGCGTGACCCTAAATTTTACTATGTATGCCTATGCGAAATAGAGTGTTCTGAGATGATTAAAATTAAGAAATAAGCGTTCTAAAATACTTTAAAAATTCAAAGACATCTTTCAATGGTTAACTAACGCAAGGCGCAATATCAGACCTTAATATTGACCCATAATATTTAAATTGGACCAGGTATTATATTACAGGGTAATAGTGTACCCTACCACAGGAAATAATTATAGGTCAATTAGGGGGTACACTATGTATATTTTAAATAGTGCATTAAAACAAGGAAATACGAAGACATTTTTCAATGTTAACTAACGGCACGGTATCGGAACTTAATATTGACCTATAATTTTTAAATTGGACCACGTATTATATTAAGGGTAATAGTGTACCCTATCACAGGAAATAATTATAGGTCATTTAGGGGGTACACAGCGTGACCCTAAATTTTACTATGTATGCCTATGCGAAATAGAGTGTTCTGAGAAGCTTAAAATGAAGAAATAAGCGTTCTAAAATGCTTTAAAAATTCAAAGACATCTTTCAATGGTTAACTAACGCAAGGCGCAATATCAGACCTTAATATTGACCCATAATATTTAAATTGGACCAGGTATTATATTACAGGGTAATAGTGTACCATTCCAAAGGAAATAATTATAGGTCAATTAGGGGGTACACAGCGTGACCCTAAAGTTTACTATGTATGCCTATGCGAAATAAAGTGTTCTGAGAAGCTTAAAATGAGGAAATAAGCGTTGTAAAATGCTTTAAAAATTCAAAGACATTTTTCTATGTTAACTAACGGCACGGTATCGGACCTTAATATTGACCTATAATTTTTAAATTGGACCACGTATTATATTACAGGGTAATAGTGTACCCTACCACAGGATATAATTATAGGTCATTTAGGGGGTTCACAGCGTGACCCTAAATTTTACTATGTATGCCTATGCGAAATAGAGTGTTCTGAGATGATTAAAATTAAGAAATAAGCGTTCTAAAATACTTTAAAAATTCAAAGACATCTTTCAATGGTTAACTAACGCAAGGCGCAATATCAGACCTTAATATTGACCCATAATATTTAAATTGGACCAGGTATTATATTACAGGGTAATAGTGTACCCTACCACAGGAAATAATTATAGGTCAATTAGGGGGTACACTATGTATATTTTAAATAGTGCATTAAAACAAGGAAATACGAAGACATTTTTCAATGTTAACTAACGGCACGGTATCGGAACTTAATATTGACCTATAATTTTTAAATTGGACCACGTATTATATTACAGGGTAATAGTGTACCCTATCACAGGAAATAATTGTAGGTCATTTAGGGGGTACACAGCGTGACCCTAAATTTTACTATGTATGCCTATGCGAAATAGAGTGTTCTGAGAAGCTTAAAATGAAGAAATAAGCGTTCTAAAATGCTTTAAAAATTCAAAGACATCTTTCAATGGTTAACTAACGCAAGGCGCAATATCAGACCTTAATATTGACCCATAATATTAAAATTGGACCAGGTATTATATTACAGGGTAATAGTGTACCCTTCCAAAGGAAATAATTATAGGTCAATTAGGGGGTACACAGCGTGACCCTAAAGTTTACAATGTATGCCTATGCGAAATAAAGTGTTCTGAGAAGCTTAAAATGAGGAAATAAGCGTTGTAAAATGCTTTAAAAATTCAAAGACATTTTTCTATGTTAACTAACGGCACGGTATCGGACCTTAATATTGACCTATAATTTTTAAATTGGACCACGTATTATATTACAGGGTAATAGTGTACCCTACCACAGGATATAATTATAGGTCATTTAGGGGGTTCACAGCGTGACCCTAAATTTTACTATGTATGCCTATGCGAAATAGAGTGTTCTGAGATGCTTAAAATTAAGAAATAAGCGTTCTAAAATACTTTAAAAATTCAAAGACATCTTTCAATGGTTAACTAACGCAAGGCGCAATATCAGACCTTAATATTGACCCATAATATTTAAATTGGACCAGGTATTATATTACAGGGTAATAGTGTACCCTACCACAGGAAATAATTATAGGTCAATTAGGGGGTACACTATGTATATTTTAAATAGTGCATTAAAACAAGGAAATACGAAGACACTTTTCTATGTTAACTAACGGCACGGTATCGGACCTTAATATTGACCTATAATTTTTAAATTGGACCACGTATTATATTACAGGGTTATAGTGTATCCTACCACAGGAAATAATTATAGGTCAATTAGGGGGTACACAGCGTGACCCTAAAGTTTACTATGTATGCCTATGCGAAATAAAGTGTTCTGAGAAGCTTAAAATGAGGAAATAAGCGTTCTAAAATGCTTTAAAAATTCAAAGACATTTTTCAATGTTAAGTAACGGCACGGTATCGGACCTTAATATTGACCTATAATTTTTAAATTGGACCACGTATTATATTACAGGGTAATAGTGCACCCTACCACAGGAAATAATTATAGGTCAATTAGGGGGTACACTATGTATATTTTAAATAGTGCATTAAAACAAGGAAATACGAAGACACTTTTCTATGTTAACTAACGGCACGGTATCGGACCTTAATATTGACCTATAATTTTTAAATTGGACCACGTATTATATTACATGGTAATAGTGTACCCTACCACAGGAAATAATTATAGGTCAATTAGGGGGTACACAGTGTGACCCTAAAGTTTACTATGTATGCCTATGCGAAATAAAGTGTTCTGAGAAGCTTAAAATGAGGAAATAAGCGTTCTAAAATGCTTTAAAAATTCAAAGACACTTTTCTATGTTAACTAACGGCACGGTATCGGACCTTAATATTGACCTATAATTTTTAAATTGGACCACGTATTATATTATAGGGTAATAGTGTACCCTACCACAAGAAATAATTATAGGTCAATTAGGGGGTACACAGCGTGACCCTAAAGTTTACTATGTATGCCTATGTGAAATAGAGTGTTCTGAGAAGCTTAAAATGAAGAAATAAGCGTTCTAAAATGCTTTAAAAATTCAAAGACATCTTTCAATGGTTAACTAACGCAAGGCGCAATATCAGACCTTAATATTGACCCATAATATTTAAATTGGACCAGGTATTATATTACAGGGTAATAGTTTACCCTACCACAGGAAATAATTATAGGTCATTTAGGGGGTACACTATGTATATTTTAAATAGTGCATCAAAACAAGGAAATACGAAGACACTTTTCTATGTTAACTAACGGCACGGTATCGGACCTTAATATTGACCTATAATTTTTAAATTGTACCACGTATTATATTACATGATAATAGTGTACCCTACCACAGGAAATAATTATAGGTCAACTAGGGGGTACACAGTGTGACCCTAAAGTTTACTATGTATGCCTATGCGAAATAAAGTGTTCTGAGAAGCTTAAAATGAAGAAATAAGCGTTCTAAAATGCTTTAAAAATTCAAAGACATCTTTCAATGGTTAACTAACGCTAGGCGCAATATCAGACCTTAATATTGACCCATTATATTTGAATTGGACCAGGTATTATATTACAGGGTAATAGTGTACCCTGCCACAGGAAATAATTATAGGTCAATTAGAGGGTACACTATGTATATTTTAAATAGTGCATTAAAACAAGGAAATACGAAGACACTTTTCTATGTTAACTAACGGCCCGGTATCGGAACTTAATATTGACCTATAATTTTTAAATTGGACCACGTATTATATTATAAGGTAATAGTGTACCCTACCACAAGAAATAATTATAGGTCAATTATTGAGTACACAGCGTGACCCTAAAGTTCTCTATGTATGCCTCAGCGAAATAGAGTGTTCTGAGAAGCTTAAAATGAAGAAATAAGCGTTCTAAAATGCTTTAAAAATTCAAAGACATCTTTCAATGTTTAACTAACGCTAGGCGCAATATCAGACCTTAATATTGACCCATAATATTTAAATTGGACCAGGTATTATATTACAGGGTAATAGTGTACCCTACCACAGGAAATAATTATAGGTCATTTAGGGGGTACACTATGTATATTTTAAATAGTGCATTAAAACAAGGAAATACGAAGACACTTTTCTATGTTAACTAACGGCACGGTATCGGACCTTAATATTGACCTATAATTTTTAAATTGTACCACGTATTATATTACAGGGTAATAGTGTACCTTACCACAGGAAATAATTATAGGTCAATTAGGTGGTACACAGCGTGACCCTAAAGTCTACTATGTATGCCTATGCGAAATAGAGTGTTCTGAGAAGCTTAAAATGAAGAAATAAGCGTTCTAAAATGCTTTAAAAATTCAAAGACATTTTTCTATGTTAACTAACGGCACGGTATCGGACCTTAATATTGACCTATAATTTTTAAATTGGACCACCTATTATATTACAGGGTAATAGTGTACCCTACCACAGGAAATAATTATAGGTCATTTAGGGGGTACACAGCGTGACCCTAAATTTTACTATGTATGCCTATGCGAAATAGAGTGTTCTGAGAAGCTTAAAATGAAGAAATAAGCGTTCTAAAATGCTTTAAAAATTCAAAGACATCTTTCAATGGTTAACTAACGCAAGACGCAATATCAGACCTTAATATTGACCCATAATATTTAAATTGGACCAGGTATTATATTACAGGGTAATAGTGTACCCTACCACAGGAAATAATTATAGGTCAATTAGGGGGTACACTATGTATATTTTAAATAGTGCATTAAAACAAGGAAATACGAAGACACTTTTCTATGTTAACTAACGGCACGGTATCGGACCTTAATATTGACCTATAATTTTTAAATTGCTCCACGTATTATATTACAGGGTGATAGTGTACCCTACCACAGAAAATAATTATAGGTCAATTAGGGGGTACACAGCGGGACCCTAAAATTTACTATGTATGCCTATGCGAAATAAAGTGTTCTGAGTAGCTTAAAATGAAGAAATAAGCGTTCTAAAATGCTTTAAAAATTCAAAGACATCTTTCAATGGTTAACTAACGCAAGGCGAAAAATCAGACCTTAATATTGACTAATAATATTTAAATTGGACCAGGTATTATATTACAGGGTAATAGTGTACCCTACCACAGGAAATAATTATAGGTCAATTAGGGGGTACACTATGTATATTTTAAATAGTGCATTAAAACAAGGAAATACGAAGACACTTTTCTATGTTAACTAACGGCACGGTATCGGACCTTAATATTCACCTATAATTTTTAAATTGGACCACGTATTATATTACAGGGTAATAGTGTACCCTACCACAGGAAATAATTATAGGTCATTTAGGGGGTACACAACATGACCCTAAAGTTTACTATGTATGCCTATGCGAAATAGAGTGTTCTGAGAAGCTTAAAATGAGGAAATAAACGTTCTAAAATGCTTTAAAAATTCAAAGACACTTTTCTATGTTAATTAACGGCACGGTATCGGACCTTAATATTGACCTATAATTTTTAAATTGGACCACGTATTGTATTACAGGGTAATAGTGTACCCTACCACAGGAAATAATTATAGGTCAATTAGGGGGTACACAGCGTGACCCTAAAGTTTACTATGTATGACTATGCGAAATAGAGTGTTCTGAGAAGCTTAAAATGAAGAAATAAGTGTTCTAAAATGCTGTAAAAATTCAAAGACATCTTTCAATGGTTAACTAACGCAAGGCGCGATATCAGACCTTAATATGGAACCATAATATTTAAATTGGACCAGGTATTATATTACAGGGTAATAGTGTACCCTACAACAGGAAATAATTATAGGTCAATTAGGGGGTACACTATGTATATTTTAAATAGTGCATTAAAACAAGGAAATTCGAAGACACTTTTCTATGTTAACTAACGGCACGGTATCGGACCTTAATATTGACCTATAATTTTTAAATTGGACCACGTATTATATTACAGGGTTATGGTGTATCCTACCACAGGAAATAATTATAGGTCAATTAGGGGGTACACAGCGTGACCCTAAAGTTTACTATGTATGCCTATGCGAAATAAAGTGTTCTGAGAAGCTTAAAATGAGGAAATAAGCGCTCTAAAATGCTTTAAAAATTCAAAGACATTTTTCAATGTTAACTAACGGCACGGTATCGGACCTTAATATGGACCTATAATTTTTAAATTGGGCCACGTATTATATTACAGGGTTATAGTGTATCCTACCACAGGAAATAATTATAGGTCAATTAGGGGGTACACAACGTGACCCTAAAGTTTACTATGTATGCCTATGCGAAATAAAGTGTTCTGAGAAGCTTAAAATGAGGAAATAAGCGTTCTAAAATGCTTTAAAAATTCAAAGACATTTTTCAATGTTAACTAACGGCACGGTATCGGACCTTAATATTGACCTATAATTTTTAAATTGGACCACGTATTATATTACAGGGTAATAGTGTACCCTACCACAGGAAATAATTAAAGGTCATTTAGGGGGTACACAGCGTGACCCTAAATTTTACTATGTATGCCAATGGGAAATAGAGTGTTCTGAGAAGCTTAAAATGAAGAAATAAGCGTTGTAAAATGCTTTAAAAATTCAAAGACATCTTTCAATGGTTAACTAACGCATGGCGCAATATCAGTCCTTAATATTGACCCATAATATTTAAATTGGACCAGGCATTATATTACAGGGTAATAGTGTACCCTACCCTAGGAAATAATTATAGGTCAATTAGGGGGTACACTATGTATATTTTAAATAGTGCATTAAAACAAGGAAATACGAAGACACTTTTCTATGTTAACTAACGTCACGGTATCGGACCTTAATATTGACCTATAATTTTTAAAATGGACCACGTATTATATCACAGGGTTATAGTGTTTCCTACCACAGGAAATAATTATAGGTCAATTAGGGGGTACACATCGTGACCCTAAAGTTTACTATGTATGCCTATGCGAAATAAAGTGTTCTGAGAAGCTTAGAATGAGGAAATAAGCGTTCTAAAATGCTTTAAAAATTCAAAGACATTTTTCAATGATAACTAACGGCACGCTATCGGAACTTAATATTGACCTATAATTTTTAAATTGGACCACGTATTATATTTCAGGGTAATAGTGTACCCTACCACAGGAAATAATTATAGGTCATTTAGGGGGTACACAGCGTGACCCTAAAGTTTACTATGTATGCCTATGCGAAATAGAGTGTTCTGAGAAGCTTAAAATTAAGAAATAAGCGTTCTAAAATGCTTTAAAAATTCAAAGTCATCTTTCAATTATTAACTAACGCAAGGCGCAATATCAGACCTTAATATTGACCCATAATATTTAAATTGGACCAGGCATTATATTACAAGGTAATAGTGTACCCTACCACAGGAAATAGTTATAGGTCAATTAGGGGGTACACTATGTATATTTTAAATAGTGCATTAAAACAAGGAAATTCGAAGACACTTTTCTATGTTAACTAACGGCACGGTATCGGACCTTAATATTGATCTATAATTTTTAAATTGGGCCACGTATTATATTACAGGGTTATAGTGTATCCTACCACAGGAAATAATTATAGGTCAATTAGGGGGTACACAACGTGACCCTAAAGTTTACTATGTATGCCTATGCGAAATAAAGTGTTCTGAGAAGCTTAAAATGAGGAAATAAGCGTTCTAAAATGCTTTAAAAATTCAAAGACATTTTTCAATGTTAACTAACGGCACGGTATCGGACCTTAATATTGACCTATAATTTTTAAATTGGACCACGTATTATATTACAGGGTAATAGTGTATCCTACCACAGGAAATAATTATAGATCATTTAGGGGGTACACAGCGTGACCCTAAATTTTACTATGCATGCCTATGCGAAATAGAGTGTTCTGAGAAGCTTAAAATGAAGAAATAAGCGTTCTGAAATGCTTTAAAAATTCAAAGACATTTTTAAATGTTAACTAACGGCACGGTATCGGACCTTAATATTGACCTATAATTTTTAAATTGGACCACGTATTATATTACAGGGTAATAGTGTACCCTACCACAGGAAATAATTATAGGTCAATTAGGGGGTACACTATGTATATTTTAAATAGCGCATTAAAACAAGGAAATTCGAAGACACTTTTCTATGTTAACTAACGGCACGGTATCGGACCTTAATATTGACCTATAATTTTTAAATTGGACCACGTATTATATTACAGGGTTATAGTGTATCCTACCACAGGAAATAATTATAGGTCAATTAGGGGGTACACAGCGTGACCCTAAAGTTTACTATGTATGCCTATGCGAAATAAAGTGTTCTGAGAAGCTTAAAATGAGGAAATAAGCGTTCTAAAATGCTTTAAAAATTCAAAGACATTTTTCAATGTTAACTAACGGCACGGTATCGAACCTTAATATTGACCTATAATTTTTAAATTGGACCACGTATTATATTACAGGGTAATAGTGTACCCTACCACAGGAAATAATTATAGGTTATTTAGGGGGTACACAGCGTGACCCTAAATTTTACTATGTATGCCTACTCGAAATAGAGTGTTCTGAGAAGCTTAAAATGAAGAAATAAGCGTTCTAAAATGCTTTAAAAATTCAAAGACATCTTTCAATGGTTAACTAGCGCAAGGCGCAATATCAGACCTTAATATTGACCCATAATATTTAAATTAGACCAGGTATTATATTACAGGGTAATAGTGTACCCTAAAACAGGAATTAAATATAGGTCAATTAGGGGGTACACTATGTATATTTTAAATAGTACATTAAAACAAGGAAATTTGAAGACTCTTTTCTATGTTAACTAACGGCACGGTATCGGACCTTAATATTGACCTAAAATTTTTAAATTGGACCACGTATTATATTACAGGGTGATAGTGTACCCTACCACAGGAAATATTTATAGGTCATTTAGGGGGTACACAGCGTGACCCTAAAGTTTACTATGTATGCCTATGCGAAATAGAGTGTTCTGAGAAGCTTAAAATGAGGAAATAAGCGTTCTAAAATGCTTTAAAATTTCAAAGACATTTTTCAATGTTAACTAACGGCACGGTATCGGACCTTAATATTGACCTATAATTTTTAAATTGGACCACGTATTATATTTCCGGGTAATGGTGTACCCTACCACAGGAAATAATTATAGGTCAATTAGGGGATACACAGTGTGACCCTAAAGTTTACTATGTATGCCTATGGGAAATAAACTGCTCTGAGAAGCTTAAAATGAGGAAATAACCGTTCTAAAATGCTTTAAAAATTCAAAGACACTTTTCTATATTAACTAACGGCACGGTATCGGACCTTAATATTGACCTATAATTTTTAAATTGGACCACGTATTATATTATAGGGTAATAGTGTACCCTACCACAGGAAATAATTATAGGTCAATTAGGGGGTACACAGCGTGACCCTAAAGTTTACTATGTATGCCTATGCGAAATAGAGTGTTCTGAGAATCTTAAAATGAAGAAATAAGCGTTCTAAAATGCTTTAAAAATTCAAAGACATCTTTCAAAGGTTAACTAACGCTAGGCGCAATATCAGACCTTAATATTGACCCATAATATTTAAATTGGACCAGGTATTATATTACAGGGTAATAGTGTACCCTACCACAGGAAATAATTATAGGTCAATTAGGGGGTACACTATGTATATTTTAAATAGTGCATTAAAACAAGGAAATACGAAGACACTTTTCTATGTTAACTAACGGCACGGAATCGGACCTTAATATTGACCTATAATTTTTAAATTGGACCACGTATTATATTACAGGGTAATAGTGTGCCCTACCACAGGAAATAATTATAGGTCAATTAGAGGGTACACAGCGTGACCCTAAAGTTTACTATGTATGCCTATGCGAAATAGAGTGTTCTGAGAAGCTTAAAATGAAGAAATAAGTGTTCTAAAATGCTTTAAAAACACAAAGACATCTTTCAATGGTTAACTAACGCAAGGCGCGATATCAGACCTTAATATGGAACCATAATATTTAAATTGGTCCAGATATTATATTACTGGGTAATAGTGTACCCTACCACAGGAAATAAATATAGGTCAATTAGGGGGTACACTATGTGTATTTTAAATAGTACATTAAAACAAGGAAATTCGAAGACTCTTTTCTATGTTAACTAACGGCACGGTATCGGACCTTAATATTAACCTATAATTTTTAAATTGGACCACGTATTATATTACAGGGTAATAGTGTACCCTACCACAGGAAATAATTATAGGTCATTTAGGGGGTACACAACATGACCCTAAAGTTTACTATGTATGCCTATGCGAAATAGAGTGTTCTGAGAAGCTTAAAATGAGGAAATAAACGTTCTAAAATGCTTTAAAAATTCAAAGACACTTTTCTATGTTAATTAACGGCACGGTATCGGACCTTAATATTGACCTATAATTTTTAAATTGGACCACGTATTGTATTACAGGGTAATAGTGTACCCTACCACAGGAAATAATTATAGGTCAATTAGGGGGTACACAGCGTGACCCTAAAGTTTACTATGTATGACTATGCGAAATAGAGTGTTCTGAGAAGCTTAAAATGAAGAAATAAGTGTTCTAAAATGCTTTAAAAATTCAAAGACATCTTTCAATGGTTAACTAACGCAAGGCGCGATATCAGACCTTAATATGGAACCATAATATTTAAATTGGACCAGGTATTATATTACAGGGTAATAGTGTACCCTACAACAGGAAATAATTATAGGTCAATTAGGGGGTACACTATGTATATTTTAAATAGTGCATTAAAACAAGGAAATTCGAAGACACTTTTCTATGTTAACTAACGGCACGGTATCGGACCTTAATATTGACCTATAATTTTTAAATTGGACCACGTATTATATTACAGGGTTATGGTGTATCCTACCACAGGAAATAATTATAGGTCAATTAGGGGGTACACAGCGTGACCCTAAAGTTTACTATGTATGCCTATGCGAAATAAAGTGTTCTGAGAAGCTTAAAATGAGGAAATAAGCGCTCTAAAATGCTTTAAAAATTCAAAGACATTTTTCAATGTTAACTAACGGCACGGTATCGGACCTTAATATGGACCTATAATTTTTAAATTGGGCCACGTATTATATTACAGGGTTATAGTGTATCCTACCACAGGAAATAATTATAGGTCAATTAGGGGGTACACAACGTGACCCTAAAGTTTACTATGTATGCCTATGCGAAATAAAGTGTTCTGAGAAGCTTAAAATGAGGAAATAAGCGTTCTAAAATGCTTTAAAAATTCAAAGACATTTTTCAATGTTAACTAACGGCACGGTATCGGACCTTAATATTGACCTATAATTTTTAAATTGGACCACGTATTATATTACAGGGTAATAGTGTACCCTACCACAGGAAATAATTAAAGGTCATTTAGGGGGTACACAGCGTGACCCTAAATTTTACTATGTATGCCAATGGGAAATAGAGTGTTCTGAGAAGCTTAAAATGAAGAAATAAGCGTTGTAAAATGCTTTAAAAATTCAAAGACATCTTTCAATGGTTAACTAACGCATGGCGCAATATCAGTCCTTAATATTGACCCATAATATTTAAATTGGACCAGGCATTATATTACAGGGTAATAGTGTACCCTACCCTAGGAAATAATTATAGGTCAATTAGGGGGTACACTATGTATATTTTAAATAGTGCATTAAAACAAGGAAATACGAAGACACTTTTCTATGTTAACTAACGGCACGGTATCGGACCTTAATATTGACCTATAATTTTTAAAATGGACCACGTATTATATCACAGGGTTATAGTGTTTCCTACCACAGGAAATAATTATAGGTCAATTAGGGGGTACACATCGTGACCCTAAAGTTTACTATGTATGCCTATGCGAAATAAAGTGTTCTGAGAAGCTTAGAATGAGGAAATAAGCGTTCTAAAATGCTTTAAAAATTCAAAGACATTTTTCAATGATAACTAACGGCACGCTATCGGAACTTAATATTGACCTATAATTTTTAAATTGGACCACGTATTATATTACAGGGTAATAGTGTACCCTACCACAGGAAATAATTATAGGTCATTTAGGGGGTACACAGCGTGACCCTAAAGTTTACTATGTATGCCTATGCGAAATAGAGTGTTCTGAGAAGCTTAAAATTAAGAAATAAGCGTTCTAAAATGCTTTAAAAATTCAAAGTCATCTTTCAATTATTAACTAACGCAAGGCGCAATATCAGACCTTAATATTGACCCATAATATTTAAATTGGACCAGGCATTATATTACAAGGTAATAGTGTACCCTACCACAGGAAATAGTTATAGGTCAATTAGGGGGTACACTATGTATATTTTAAATAGTGCATTAAAACAAGGAAATTCGAAGACACTTTTCTATGTTAACTAACGGCACGGTATCGGACCTTAATATTGACCTATAATTTTTAAATTGGGCCACGTATTATATTACAGGGTTATAGTGTATCCTACCACAGGAAATAATTATAGGTCAATTAGGGGGTACACAACGTGACCCTAAAGTTTACTATGTATGCCTATGCGAAATAAAGTGTTCTGAGAAGCTTAAAATGAGGAAATAAGCGTTCTAAAATGCTTTAAAAATTCAAAGACATTTTTCAATGTTAACTAACGGCACGGTATCGGACCTTAATATTGACCTATAATTTTTAAATTGGACCACGTATTATATTACAGGGTAATAGTGTATCCTACCACAGGAAATAATTATAGATCATTTAGGGGGTACACAGCGTGACCCTAAATTTTACTATGCATGCCTATGCGAAATAGAGTGTTCTGAGAAGCTTAAAATGAAGAAATAAGCGTTCTGAAATGCTTTAAAAATTCAAAGACATTTTTCAATGTTAACTAACGGCACGGTATCGGACCTTAATATTGACCTATAATTTTTAAATTGGACCACGTATTATATTACAGGGTAATAGTGTACCCTACCACAGGAAATAATTATAGGTCAATTAGGGGGTACACTATGTGTATTTTAAATAGCGCATTAAAACAAGGAAATTCGAAGACACTTTTCTATGTTAACTAACGGCACGGTATCGGACCTTAATATTGACCTATAATTTTTAAATTGGACCACGTATTATATTACAGGGTTATAGTGTACCCTACCACAGGAAATAATTATAGGTCATTTAGGGGGTACACAGCGTGACCCTAAAGTTTACTATGTATGCCTATGCGAAATAGAGTGTTCTGAGAAGCTTAAAATGAGGAAATAAGCGTTCTAAAATGCTTTAAAATTTCAAAGACATTTTTCAATGTTAACTAACGGCACGGTATCGGACCTTAATATTGACCTATAATTTTTAAATTGGACCACGTATTATATTTCCGGGTAATGGTGTACCCTACCACAGGAAATAATTATAGGTCAATTAGGGGATACACAGTGTGACCCTAAAGTTTACTATGTATGCCTATGGGAAATAAACTGTTCTGAGAAGCTTAAAATGAGGAAATAAGCGTTCTAAAATGCTTTAAAAATTCAGACACTTTTCTATATTAACTAACGGCACGGTATCGGACCTTAATATTGACCTATAATTTTTAAATTGGACCACGTATTATATTATAGGGTAATAGTGTACCCTACCACAGGAAATAATTATAGGTCAATTAGGGGATACACAGTGTGACCCTAAAGTTTACTATGTATGTCTATGCGAAATAGAGTGTTCTGAGAATCTTAAAATGAAGAAATAAGCGTTCTAAAATGCTTTAAAAATTCAAAGACATCTTTCAAAGGTTAACTAACGCTAGGCGCAATATCAGACCTTAATATTGACCCATAATATTTAAATTGGACCAGGTATTATATTACAGGGTAATAGTGTACCCTACCACAGGAAATAATTATAGGTCAATTAGGGGGTACACTATGTATATTTTAAATAGTGCATTAAAACAAGGAAATACGAAGACACTTTTCTATGTTAACTAACGGCACGGAATCGGACCTTAATATTGACCTATAATTTTTAAATTGGACCACGTATTATATTACAGGTTAATAGTGTGCCCTACCACAGGAAATAATTATAGGTCAATTAGAGGGTACACAGCGTGACCCTAAAGTTTACTATGTATGCCTATGCGAAATAGAGTGTTCTGAGAAGCTTAAAATGAAGAAATAAGTGTTCTAAAATGCTTTAAAAACACAAAGACATCTTTCAATGGTTAACTAACACAAGGCGCGATATCAGACCTTAATATGGAACCATAATATGTAAATTGGTCCAGATATTATATTACTGGGTAATAGTGTACCCTACCACAGGAAATAAATATAGGTCAATTAGGGGGTACACTATGTGTATTTTAAATAGTACATTAAAACAAGGAAATTCGAAGACTCTTTTCTATGTTAACTAACGGCACGGTATCGGACCTTAATATTGACCTAAAATGTTTAAATTGGACCACGTATTATATTACAGGGTGATAGTGTACCCTACCACAGAAAATAATTATAGGTCAGATAGGGGGTTCACAGCGGGACCCTAAAGTTTACTATGTATGCCTAAGCGAAATAAAGTGTTCTGAGAAGCTTAAAATGAAGAAATAAGCGTTCTAAAATGCTTTAAAAATTCAAAGACATCTTTCAATGGTTAACTAACGCAAGGCGCAATTTCAGACCTTAATATTGACCCATAATATTTAAATTGGACCAGGTATTATATTACAGGGTAATAGAGTACTCTACCCTAGGAAATAATTATAGGTCAATTAGGGGTACACTATGTATATTTTAAATAGTGCATTAAAACAGGGAAATACGAAGACACTTTTCTATGTTAACTAACGGCACGGTATCGGACCTTAATATTGACCTATAATTTTTAAATTGCTCCACGTATTATATTACAGGGTGATAGTGTACCCTACCACAGAAAATAATTATAGGTCAATTAGGGGGTACACAGCGGGACCCTAAAGTTTACTATGTATGCCTATGCGAAATAAAGTGTTCTGAGAAGCTTAAAATGAAGAAATAAGCGTTCTAAAATGCTTTAAAAATTCAAAGACATCTTTCAATGGTTAACTAACGCAAGGCGAAAAATCAGACCTTAATATTGACTAATAATATTTAAATTGTACCAGGTATTATAATACAGGGTAATAGTGTACCCTACAACAGGAAATAATTATAGGTCAATTAGGGGGTACACGATGTATATTTTAAATAGTGCATTAAAACAAGGAAATTCGAAGACACTTTTCTATGTTAACTAACGGCACGGTATCGGACCTTAATATTGACCTATAATTTTTAAATTGGACCACGTATTATATTACAGGGTTGTAGTGTACCCTACCACAGGAAATAATTATAGGTCAATTAGGGGGTACACAGCGCGACCCTAAAGTTTACTATGTATGCCTATGCGAAGTAAAGTGTTCTGAGAAGCTTAAAATGAGGAAATAAGCGTTCTAAAATGCTTTAAAAATTCAAAGACATCTTTCAATGGTTAACTAACGCAAGGCGCGATATCAGACCTTAATATGGAACCATAATATTTAAATTGGACCAGGTATTATATTACAGGGTAAAAGTGTGCCCTACAACAGGAAATAATTATAGGTCAATTAGGGGTACACTATGTATATTTTAAATAGTGCATTAAAACAAGGAAATTAGAAGACTCTTTTCTATGTTAACTAACGGTAGGGTATCGGACCTTAATATTGACCTAAAATTTTTAAATTGGACCACGTATTATATTACAGGGTGACAGTGTACCCTACCACAGAAAAAAATTATAGGTCAATTAGGGGGTACTCAGCGTGACCCTAAAGTTTACTATGTATGCCTATGCGAAATAAAGTGTTCTGAGAAGCTTAAAATGAAGAAATAAGCGTTCTAAAATGCTTTAAAAATTCAAAGACATCTTTCAATGGTTACCTAACGCAAGGCGCAATATCAGACCTTAATATTGACCCATAATATTTAAATTGGACCAGGTATTATATTACAGGGTAATAGTGTACCCTACCACAGGAAATAATTATAGGTCAATTAGGGGGTACACTATGTATATTTTAAATAGTGCATTAAAACAAGGAAATTCGAAGACACTTTTCTATGTTAACTAACGGCACGGTATCGGACCTTAATATTGACATATAATTTTTAAATTGGACCACGTATTATATTACAGGGTAATAGTGTACCCTACCACAGGAAATAATTATAGGTCATTTAGGGGGTACACAGCGTGACCCTAAATTTTACTATGTATGCCTATGCGAAATAGAGTGTTCTGAGAAGCTTAAAATGAAGAAATAAGCTTTCTAAAATGCTTTAAAAATTCAAAGACATCTTTCAATGGTTAACTAACGCAATACGCAATATCAGACCTTAATATTGACCCATAATATTTAAATTGGACCAGGTATTATATTACAGGGTAATAGTTTACCCTACCAAAGGAAATAATTATAGGTCAATTAGGGGGTACACAGCGTGACCCTAAAGTTTACTATGTATGCCTATATGAAATAAAGTGTTCTGAGAAGCTTAAAATGAGGAAATAAGCGTTCTAAAATGCTTTAAAAATTCAAAAACATTTTTCTATGTTAGCTAACGGCACGGTATCGGACCTTAATATTGACCTATAATTTTTAAATTGGACCACGTATTATATTACAGGGTAATAGTGTACCCTACCACAGGAAATAATTATAGATCAATTAGGGGTACACTATGTATATTTTAAATAGTGCATTAAAACAAGGAAATTCGAAGACACTTTTCTATGTTAACTAACGGCACGGTATCGGACCTTAATATTGACATATAATTTTTAAATTGGACCACGTATTATATTACAGGGTTATAGTGTACCCTACCACAGGAAATAATTATAGGTCAATTAGGGGGTACACAGCGTGACCCTGAAGTTTACTATGTATGCCTATGCGAAATAAAGTGTTCTGAGAAGCTTAAAAGGAGGAAATAAGCGTTCTAAAATGCTTTAAAAATTCAAAGACATTTTTCAATGTTTACTAACGGCACGGTATCGGACCTTAATATTGTCCTCTAATTTTTAAATTGGACCACGTATTATATTACAGGGTAATAATGTACCTTACCACAGGAAATATTTATAGGTCAATTAGGTGGTACACAGCGTGACCCTAAAGTTTACTATGTATGCCTATGAGAAATAGAGTGTTCTGAGATGCTTAAAATGAAGAAATAAGCGTTCTAAAATGCTTTAAAAATTCAAAGACATCTTTCAATGGTTAACTAACGCAAGGCGCAATATCAGACCTTAATATTGACCCATATTATTTAAATTGGACCAGGTAGTATATTACAGGGTAATAGTGTACCCTACCACAGGAAATAATTATAGGTCAATTAGGGGGTACACTATGTATATTTTATATAGTGCATTAAAACAAGGAAATACGAAGACACTTTTCTATGTTAACTAACGGCACGGTATCGGACCTTAATATTGACCTATAATTTTTAAATTGTACCACGTATTATATTACAGGGTAATAGTGTACCTTACCACAGGAAATAATTATAGGTCAATTAGGGGGTACACAGCGTGACCCTCAAGTTTACTATGTATGCCTATGCGAAATAGAGTGTTCTGAGATGCTTAAAATGAAGAAATAAGCGTTCTAAAATGCTTTAAAAATTCAAAGACATCTTTCAATGGTTAACTAACGCAAGGCGCAATATCAGACCTTAATATTGACCCATAATATTTAAATTGGACCAGGTATTATATTACAGGGTAATAGTGTACCCTACCACAGGAAATAATTATAGGTCAATTAGGGGGTACACTATGTATATTTTAAATAGTGCATTAAAACAAGGAAATACGAAGACACTTTTCTATGTTAACTAACGGCACGGTATCGGACCTTAATATTGACCTATAATTTTTAAATTGGACCACGTATTATATTACAGGGTTATAGTGTACCCTACCACAGGAAATAATTATAGGTCAATTAGGGGGTACGCAGAGTGACCCTAAAGTTTACTATGTATGCCTATGCGAAATAAAGTGTTCTGAGAAGCTTAAAATGAAGAAATAAGCGTTCTAAAATGCTTTAAAAATTCAAAGACATCTTTCAATGGTTAACTAACGCAAGGCGCAATATCAGACCTTAATATTGACCCATAATATTTAAATTGGACCAGGTATTATATTACAGGGTAATAGTGTACCCTACCACAGGAAATAATTATAGGTCAATTAGGGGGTACACTATGTATATTTTAAATAGTGCATTAAAACAAGGAAATACGAAGACACTTTTCTATGTTAACTAACGGCACGGTATCGGACCTTAATATTGACCTATAATTTTTAAATTGGACCACGTATTATATTACAGGGTTATAGTGTACCCTACCACAGGAAATAATTATAGGTCAATTAGGGGGTACGCAGAGTGACCCTAAAGTTTACTATGTATGCCTATGCGAAATAGAGTGTTCTGAGAAGCTTAAAATGAAGAAATAAGCGTTCTAAAATGCTTTAAAAATTCAAAGACATCTTTCAATGGTTAACTAACGCAAGGCGCAATATCAGACCTTAATATTGACCCATATTATTTAAATTGGACCAGGTATTATATTACAGGGTAATAGTGTACCCTACCAAAGGAAATAATTATAGGTCAATTAGGGGGTACACAGCGTGACCCTAAAGTTTACTATGTATGCCTATATGAAATAAAGTGTTCTGAGAAGCTTAAAATGAGGAAATAAGCGTTCTAAAATGCTTTAAAAATTCAAAAACATTTTTCTATGTTAGCTAACGGCACGGTATCAGACCTTAATATTGACCTATAATTTTTAAATTGGACCACGTATTATATTACAGGGTAATAGTGTACCCTACCACAGGAAATAATTATAAGTCATTTAGGGGGTACACAGCGTGACCCTAAATTTTACTATGTATGCCTATGCGAAATAGAGTGTTCTGAGATGCTTAAAATGAAGAAATAAGCGTTCTAAAATGCTTTAAAAATTCAAAGACATCTTTCAATGGTTAACTAACGCAAGGCGCAATATCAGACCTTAATATTGACCCATAATATTTAAATTGGACCAGGTATTATATTACAGGGTAATAGTGTACCCTACCACAGGAAATAATTATAGGTCAATTAGGGGGTACACTATGTATATTTTAAACAGTGCATTAAAACAAGGAAATACGAAGACACTTTTCTATGTTAACTAACGGCACGGTATCGGACCTTAATATTGACCTATAATTTTTAAATTGGACCACGTATTATATTACAGGGTTATAGTGTACCCTACCACAGGAAATAATTATAGATCAATTAGGGGGTACACAGAGTGACCCTAAAGTTTACTATGTATGCATATGCGAAATAAAGTGTTCTGAGAAGCTTAAAATGAGGAAATAAGCATTCTAAAATGCTTTAAAAATTCAAAGACATTTTTCTATGTTAACTAACGGCACGGTATCGGACCTTAATATTGACCTATAATTTTTAAATTGGACCACCTATTATATTACAGGGTAATAGTGTACCTTACCACAGGAAATAATTATAGGTCATTTAGGGGATACACTATGTATATTTTAAATAGTGCATTAAAACAAGGAAATACGAAGACACTTTTCTATGTTAACTAACGGCACGGTATCGGACCTTATTATTGACCTATAATTTTTAAATTGGACCACGTATTATATTATAGGGTTATAGTGTACCCTACCACAGGAAATAATTATAGGTCAATTAGGGGGTACGCAGAGTGACCCTAAAGTTTACTATGTATGCCTATGCGAAATAAAGTGTTCTGAGAAGCTTAAAATGAGGAAATAAGCGTTCTAAAATGCTTTAAAAATTCAAAGACATTTTTCTATGTTAACTAACGGCACGGTATCGGACCTTAATATTGACCTATAATTTTTAAATTGGACCACCTATTATATTACAGGGTAATAGTGTACCCTACCACAGGAAATAATTATAGGTCAATTAGGGGGTACACAGCGTGACCCTAAATTTACTATGTATGCCTATGCGAAATAAAGTGTTCTGAGAAGCTTAAAATGAAGAAATAAGCGTTCTAAAATGCTTTAAAAATTCAAAGACATCTTTCAATGGTTAACTAACGCAAGGCGCAATATCAAACCTTAATATTGACCCATATTAAGGACCCATATTAAGGTCATTTAGGGGGTACACAGCGTACCCCCGTTTCAAGAATGGGTCAATATTAAAGTCTGATATTGCGCCTTGCGTTAGTTAACCATTGAAAGATGTCTTTGAATTTTTAAAGCATTTTAGAACGCTTATTTCTTCATTTTAAGCTTCTCAGAACACTCTATTTCGCATAGGCATACATAGTAAACTTTAGGGTCACTCTGCGTACCCCCTAATTGACCTATAATTATTTCCTGTGGTAGGGTACACTATAACCCTGTAATATAATACGTGGTCCAATTTAAAAATTATAGGTCAATATTAAGGTCCGATACCGTGCCGTTAGTTAACATAGAAAAGTGTCTTCGTATTTCCTTGTTTTAATGCACTATTTAAAATATACATAGTGTACCCCCTAATTGACCTATAATTATTTCCTGTGGTAGGGTACACTATTACCCTGTAATATAATACCTGGTCCAATTTAAATATTATGGGTCAATATTAAGGTCTGATATTGCGCCTTGCGTTAGTTAACCATTGAAAGATGTCTTTGAATTTTTAAGCATTTTAGAACGCTTATTTCTTCATTTTAAGCATCTCAGAACACTCTATTTCGCATAGGCATACATAGTAAACTTTAGGGTCACGCTGTGTACCACCTATTGACCTATAAATATTTCCTGTGGTAAGGTACATTATTACCCTGTAATATAATATGTGGTACATTTAAAAATTATAGGTCAATATAAGTCCGATACCGTGCCGTTAGTTAACATAGAAAAGTGTCTTCGTATTTCCTTGTTTATAATGCACTATTTAAAATATACATAGTGTACCCCTAAATGACCTATAATTATTTCCTGTGGTAGGGTACACTATAACCCTATAATATAATACGTGTCCAATTTAAAAATTATAGGTCAATAATAAGGTCCGATACCGTGCCGTTAGTTAACATAGAAAAGTGTCTTCGTATTTCCTTGTTTTAATGCACTATTTAAAATATACATAGTGTATCCCTAAATGACCTATAATTATTTCCTGTGGTAAGGTACACTATTACCCTGTAATATAATAGGTGGTCCAATTTAAAATTATAGGTCAATATTAAGGTCCGATACCGTGCCGTTAGTTAACATAGAAAAATGTCTTTGAATTTTTAAAGCATTTTAGAATGCTTATTTCCTCATTTTAAGCTTCTCAGAACACTTTATTTCGCATATGCATACATAGTAAACTTTAGGGTCACTCTGTGTACCCCCTAATTGATCTATAATTATTTCCTGTGGTAGGGTACACTATAACTCTGTAATATAATACGTGGTCCAATTTAAAAATTATAGGTCAATATTAAGGTCCGATACCGTGCCGTTAGTTAACATAGAAAAGTGTCTTCGTATTTCCTTGTTTTAATGCACTATTTAAAATATACATAGTGTACCCCCTAATTGACCTATAATTATTTCCTGTGGTAGGGTACACTATTACCCTGTAATAAATACCTGGTCCAATTTAAATATTATGGGTCAATATTAAGGTCTGATATTGCGCCTTGCGTTAGTTAACCATTGAAAGATGTCTTTGAATTTTTAAAGCATTTTAGAACGCTTATTTCTTCATTTTAAGCATCTCAGAACACTCTATTTCGCATAGGCATACATAGTAAAATTTAGGGTCACGCTGTGTACCCCCTAATGACTTATAATTATTTCCTGTGGTAGGGTACACTATTACCCTGTAATATAATACGTGGTCCAATTTAAAAATTATAGGTCAATATTAAGGTCTGATACCGTGCCGTTAGCTAACATAGAAAAATGTTTTTGAATTTTTAAAGCATTTTAGAACGCTTATTTCCTCATTTTAAGCTTCTCAGAACACTTTATTTCATATAGGCATACATAGTAAACTTTAGGGTCACGCTGTGTACCCCCTAATTGACCTATAATTATTTCCTTTGGTAGGGTACACTATTACCCTGTAATATAATACCTGGTCCAATTTAAATATTATGGGTCAATATTAAGGTCTGATATCGCGCCTTGCGTTAGTTAACCATTGAAAGATGTCTTTGAATTTTTAAAGCATTTTAGAACGCTTATTTCTTCATTTTAAGCTTCTCAGAACACTCTATTTCGCATAGGCATACATAGTAAACTTTAGGGTCACTCTGCGTACCCCCTAATTGACCTATAATTATTTCCTGTGGTAGGGTACACTATAACCCTGTAATATAATACGTGGTCCAATTTAAAAATTATAGGTCAATATTAAGGTCCGATACCGTGCCGTTAGTTAACATAGAAAAGTGTCTTCGTATTTCCTTGTTTTAATACACTATTTAAAATATACATAGTGTACCCCCTAATTGACCTATAATTATTTCCTGTGGTAGGGTACACTATTACCCTGTAATATAATACCTGGTCCAATTTAAATATTATGGGTCAATATTAAGGTCTGATATTGCGCCTTGCGTTAGTTAACCATTGAAAGATGTCTTTGAATTTTTAAAGCATTTTAGAACGCTTATTTCTTCATTTTAAGCATCTCAGAACACTCTATTTCGCATAGGCATACATAGTAAACTTTAGGGTCACGCTGTGTACCACCTAATTGACCTATAAATATTTCCTGTGGTAAGGTACATTATTACCCTGTAATATAATATGTGGTACAATTTAAAAATTATAGGTCAATATTAAGGTCCGATGCCGTGCCGTTAGTTAACATAGAAAAGTGTCTTCGTATTTCCTTGTTTTAATGCACTATTTAAAATATACATAGTGTACCCCCTAAATGACCTATAATTATTTCCTGTGGTAGGGTACACTATTACCCTGTAATATAATAGGTGGTCCAATTTAAAAATTATAGGTCAATATTAAGGTCCGATACCGTGCCGTTAGTTAACATAGAAAAATGTCTTTGAATTTTTAAAGCATTTTAGAACGCTTATTTCCTCATTTTAAGCTTCTCAGAACACTTTATTTCGCATAGGCATACATAGTAAACTTTAGGGTCACGCTGTGTACCACCTAATTGACCTATAATTATTTCCTGTGGTAAGGTACACTATTACCCTGTAATATAATAGGTGGTCCAATTTAAAAATTATAGGTCAATATTAAGGTCCGATAACGTGCCGTTAGTTAACATAGAAAAATGTCTTTGAATTTTTAAAGCATTTTAGAACGCTTATTTCCTCATTTTAAGCTTCTCAGAACACTTTATTTCGCATAGGCATACATAGTAAACTTTAGGGTCACTCTGCGTACCCCCTAATTGACCTATAATTATTTCCTGTGGTAGGGTACACTATAACCCTGTAATATAATACGTGGTCCAATTTAAAAATTATAGGTCAATAATAAGGTCCGATACCGTGCCGTTAGTTAACATAGAAAAGTGTCTTCGTATTTCCTTGTTTTAATGCACTATTAAAAATATACATAGTGTACCCCCTAAATGACCTATAATTATTTCCTGTGGTAAGGTACACTATTACCCTGTAATATAATAGGTGGTCCAATTTAAAAATTATAGGTCAATATTAAGGTCCGATACCGTGCCGTTAGTTAACATAGAAAAATGTCTTTGAATTTTTAAAGCATTTTAGAACGCTTATTTCCTCATTTTAAGCTTCTCAGAACACTTTATTTCGCATATGCATACATAGTAAACTTTAGGGTCACTCTGTGTACCCCCTAATTGACCTATAATTATTTCCTGTGGTAGGGTACACTATAACCCTGTAATATAATACGTGGTCCAATTTAAAAATTATAGGTCAATATTAAGGTCCGATACCGTGCCGTTAGTTAACATAGAAAAGTGTCTTCGTATTTCCTTGTTTTAATGCACTATTTAAAATATACATAGTGTACCTCCTAATTGACCTATAATTATTTCCTGTGGTAGGGTACACTATTACCCTGTAATATAATACCTGGTCCAATTTAAATATTATGGGTCAATATTAAGGTCTGATATTGCGCCTTGCGTTAGTTAACCATTGAAAGATGTCTTTGAATTTTTAAAGCATTTTAGAACGCTTATTTCTTCATTTTAAGCATCTCAGAACACTCTATTTCGCATAGGCATACATAGTAAAATTTAGGGTCACGCTGTGTACCCCCTAAATGACCTATAATTATTTCCTGTTGTAGGGTACACTATTACCCTGTAATATAATACGTGGTCCAATTTAAAAATTATAGGTCAATATTAAGGTCCGATACCGTGCCGTTAGCTAACATAGAAAAATGTTTTTGAATTTTTAAAGCATTTTAGAACGCTTATTTCTTCATTTTAAGCATCTCAGAACACTCTATTTCGCATAGGCATACATAGTAAAATTTAGGGTCACGCTGTGTACCCCCTAAATTACCTATAATTATTTCCTGTAGTAGGGTACACTATTACCCTGTAATATAATACGTGGTCCAATTTAAAAATTATAGGTCAATATTAAGGTCCGATACCGTGCCGTTAGCTAACATAGTAAAATGTTTTTGAATTTTTAAAGCATTTTAGAACGCTTATTTCCTCATTTTAAGCTTCTCAGAACACTTTATTTCATATAGGCATACATAGTAAACTTTAGGGTAACGCTGTGTACCCCCTAATTGACCTATAATTATTTCCTTTGGTAGGGTACACTATTACCCTGTAATATAATACCTGGTCCAATTTAAATATTATGGGTCAATATTAAGGTCTGATATTGCGCCTTGCGTTAGTTAACCATTGAAAGATGTCTTTGAATTTTTAAAGCATTTTAGAACGCTTATTTCTTCATTTTAAGCTTCTCAGAACACTCTATTTCGCATAGGCATACATAGTAAACTTGAGGGTCACGCTGTGTACCCCCTAATTGACCTATAATTATTTCCTGTGGTAAGGTACACTATTACCCTGTAATATAATACGTGGTACAATTTAAAAATTATAGGTCAATATTAAGGTCCGATACCGTGCCGTTAGTTAACATAGAAAAGTGTCTTCGTATTTCCTTGTTTTAATGCACTATTTAAAATATACATAGTGTACCCCCTAATTGACCTATAATTATTTCCTGTGGTAGGGTACACTATTACCCTGTAATATACTACCTGGTCCAATTTAAATAATATGGGTCAATATTAAGGTCTGATATTGCGCCTTGCGTTAGTTAACCATTGAAAGATGTCTTTGAATTTTTAAAGCATTTTAGAACGCTTATTTCTTCATTTTAAGCATCTCAGAACACTCTATTTCTCATAGGCATACATAGTAAACTTTAGGGTCACGCTGTGTACCACCTAATTGACCTATAAATATTTCCTGTGGTAAGGTACATTATTACCCTGTAATATAATACGTGGTCCAATTTAAAAATTATATGTCAATATTAAGTTCCGATACCGTGCCGTTAGTTAACATAGAAAAGTGTCTTCGAATTTCCTTGTTTTAATGCACTATTTAAAATATACATAGTGTACCCCCTAATTGATCTATAATTATTTCCTGTGGTAGGGTACACTATTACCCTGTAATATAATACGTGGTCCAATTTAAAAATTATAGGTCAATATTAAGGTCCGATACCGTGCCGTTAGCTAACATAGAAAAATGTTTTTGAATTTTTAAAGCATTTTAGAACGCTTATTTCCTCATTTTAAGCTTCTCAGAACACTTTATTTCATATAGGCATACATAGTAAACTTTAGGGTCACGCTGTGTACCCCCTAATTGACCTATAATTATTTCCTTTGGTAGGGTACACTATTACCCTGTAATATAATACCTGGTCCAATTTAAATATTATGGGTCAATATTAAGGTCTGATATTGCGCCTTGCGTTAGTTAACCATTGAAAGATGTCTTTGAATTTTTAAAGCATTTTAGAACGCTTATTTCTTCATTTTAAGCTTCTCAGAACACTCTATTTCGCATAGGCATACATAGTAAACTTTAGGGTCACTCTGCGTACCCCCTAATTGACCTATAATTATTTCCTGTGGTAGGGTACACTATAACCCTGTAATATAATACGTGGTCCAATTTAAAAATTATAGGTCAATATTAAGGTCCGATACCGTGCCGTTAGTTAACATAGAAAAGTGTCTTCGTATTTCCTTGTTTTAATGCACTATTTAAAATATACATAGTGTACCCCCTAATTGACCTATAATTATTTCCTGTGGTAGGGTACACTATTACCCTGTAATATAATACCTGGTCCAATTTAAATATTATGGGTCAATATTAAGGTCTGATATTGCGCCTTGCGTTAGTTAACCATTGAAAGATGTCTTTGAATTTTTAAAGCATTTTAGAACGCTTATTTCTTCATTTTAAGCTTCTCAGAACACTTTATTTCGCATAGGCATACATAGTAAACTTTAGGGTCACTCTGCGTACCCCCTATCTGACCTATAATTATTTCCTGTGGTAGGGTACACTATAACCCTGTAATATAATACGTGGTCCAATTTAAAAATTATAGGTCAATATTAAGGTCCGATACCGTGCCGTTAGTTAACATAGAAAAGTGTCTTCGTATTTCCTTGTTTTAATGCACTATTTAAAATATACATAGTGTACCCCCTAATTGACCTATAATTATTTCCTGTGGTAGGGTACACTATTACCCTGTAATATAATACCTGGTCCAATTTAAATATTATGGGTCAATATTAAGGTCTGATATTGCGCCTTGCGTTAGTTAACCATTGAAAGATGTCTTTGAATTTTTAAAGCATTTTAGAACGCTTATTTCTTCATTTTAAGCATCTCAGAACACTCTATTTCGCATAGGCATACATAGTAAACTTGAGGGTCACGCTGTGTACCCCCTAATTGACCTATAATTATTTCCTGTGGTAAGGTACACTATTACCCTGTAATATAATACGTGGTACAATTTAAAAATTATAGGTCAATATTAAGGTCCGATACCGTGCCGTTAGTTAACATAGAAAAGTGTCTTCGTATTTCCTTGTTTTAATGCACTATTTAAAATATACATAGTGTACCCCCTAATTGACCTATAATTATTTCCTGTGGTAGGGTACACTATTACCCTGTAATATACTACCTGGTCCAATTTAAATAATATGGGTCAATATTAAGGTCTGATATTGCGCCTTGCGTTAGTTAACCATTGAAAGATGTCTTTGAATTTTTAAAGCATTTTAGAACGCTTATTTCTTCATTTTAAGCATCTCAGAACACTCTATTTCTCATAGGCATACATAGTAAACTTTAGGGTCACGCTGTGTACCACCTAATTGACCTATAAATATTTCCTGTGGTAAGGTACATTATTACCCTGTAATATAATACGTGGTCCAATTTAAAAATTATATGTCAATATTAAGGTCCGATACCGTGCCGTTAGTTAACATAGAAAAGTGTCTTCGAATTTCCTTGTTTTAATGCACTATTTAAAATATACATAGTGTACCCCCTAATTGATCTATAATTATTTCCTGTGGTAGGGTACACTATTACCCTGTAATATAATACGTGGTCCAATTTAAAAATTATAGGTCAATATTAAGGTCCGATACCGTGCCGTTAGCTAACATAGAAAAATGTTTTTGAATTTTTAAAGCATTTTAGAACGCTTATTTCCTCATTTTAAGCTTCTCAGAACACTTTATTTCATATAGGCATACATAGTAAACTTTAGGGTCACGCTGTGTACCCCCTAATTGACCTATAATTATTTCCTTTGGTAGGGTACACTATTACCCTGTAATAAAATACCTGGTCCAATTTAAATATTATGGGTCAATATTAAGGTCTGATATTGCGCCTTGCGTTAGTTAACCATTGAAAGATGTCTTTGAATTTTTAAAGCATTTTAGAACGCTTATTTCTTCATTTTAAGCTTCTCAGAACACTCTATTTCGCATAGGCATACATAGTAAACTTTAGGGTCACTCTGCGTACCCCCTAATTGACCTATAATTATTTCCTGTGGTAGGGTACACTATAACCCTGTAATATAATACGTGGTCCAATTTAAAAATTATAGGTCAATATTAAGGTCCGATACCGTGCCGTTAGTTAACATAGAAAAGTGTCTTCGTATTTCCTTGTTTTAATGCACTATTTAAAATATACATAGTGTACCCCCTAATTGACCTATAATTATTTCCTGTGGTAGGGTACACTATTACCCTGTAATATAATACCTGGTCCAATTTAAATATTATGGGTCAATATTAAGGTCTGATATTGCGCCTTGCGTTAGTTAACCATTGAAAGATGTCTTTGAATTTTTAAAGCATTTTAGAACGCTTATTTCTTCATTTTAAGCTTCTCAGAACACTTTATTTCGCATAGGCATACATAGTAAACTTTAGGGTCACTCTGCGTACCCCCTATCTGACCTATAATTATTTCCTGTGGTAGGGTACACTATAACCCTGTAATATAATACGTGGTCCAATTTAAAAATTATAGGTCAATATTAAGGTCCGATACCGTGCCGTTAGTTAACATAGAAAAGTGTCTTCGTATTTCCTTGTTTTAATGCACTATTTAAATATACATAGTGTACCCCCTAATTGACCTATAATTATTTCCTGTGGTAGGGTACACTATTACCCTGTAATATAATACCTGGTCCAATTTAAATATTATGGGTCAATATTAAGGTCTGATATTGCGCCTTGCGTTAGTTAACCATTGAAAGATGTCTTTGAATTTTTAAAGCATTTTAGAACGCTTATTTCTTCATTTTAAGCATCTCAGAACACTCTATTTCGCATAGGCATACATAGTAAACTTGAGGGTCACGCTGTGTACCCCCTAATTGACCTATAATTATTTCCTGTGGTAAGGTACACTATTACCCTGTAATATAATACGTGGTACAATTTAAAAATTATAGGTCAATATTAAGGTCCGATACCGTGCCGTTAGTTAACATAGAAAAGTGTCTTCGTATTTCCTTGTTTTAATGCACTATTTAAAATATACATAGTGTACCCCCTAATTGACCTATAATTATTTCCTGTGGTAGGGTACACTATTACCCTGTAATATACTACCTGGTCCAATTTAAATAATATGGGTCAATATTAAGGTCTGATATTGCGCCTTGCGTTAGTTAACCATTGAAAGATGTCTTTGAATTTTTAAAGCATTTTAGAACGCTTATTTCTTCATTTTAAGCATCTCAGAACACTCTATTTCTCATAGGCATACATAGTAAACTTTAGGGTCACGCTGTGTACCACCTAATTGACCTATAAATATTTCCTGTGGTAAGGTACATTATTACCCTGTAATATAATACGTGGTCCAATTTAAAAATTAGAGGACAATATTAAGGTCCGATACCGTGCCGTTAGTAAACATTGAAAAATGTCTTTGAATTTTTAAAGCATTTTAGAACGCTTATTTCCTCCTTTTAAGCTTCTCAGAACACTTTATTTCGCATAGGCATACATAGTAAACTTCAGGGTCACGCTGTGTACCCCCTAATTGACCTATAATTATTTCCTGTGGTAGGGTACACTATAACCCTGTAATATAATACGTGGTCCAATTTAAAAATTATATGTCAATATTAAGGTCCGATACCGTGCCGTTAGTTAACATAGAAAAGTGTCTTCGAATTTCCTTGTTTTAATGCACTATTTAAAATATACATAGTGTACCCCTAATTGATCTATAATTATTTCCTGTGGTAGGGTACACTATTACCCTGTAATATAATACGTGGTCCAATTTAAATATTATGGGTCAATATTAAGGTCTGATATTGCGCCTTGCGTTAGTTAACCATTGAAAGATGTCTTTGAATTTTTAAAGCATTTTAGAACGCTTATTTCTTCATTTTAAGCTTCTCAGAACACTCTATTTCGCATAGGCATACATAGTAAAATTTAGGGTCACGCTGTGTACCCCCTAAATGACCTATAATTATTTCCTGTGGTAGGGTACACTATTACCCTGTAATATAATACGTGGTCCAATTTAAAAATTATAGGACAATATTAAGGTCCGATACCGTGCCGTTAGTAAACATTGAAAAATGTCTTTGAATTTTTAAAGCATTTTAGAACGCTTATTTCCTCCTTTTAAGCTTCTCAGAACACTTTAATTCGCATAGGCATACATAGTAAACTTTAGGGTCACGCTGTGTACCCCCTAATTGACCTATAATTATTTCCTGTGGTAGGAAACACTATAACCCTGTAATATAATACGTGGTCCATTTTAAAAATTATAGGTCAATATTAAGGTCCGATACCGTGCCGTTAGTTAACATAGAAAAGTGTCTTCGTATTTCCTTGTTTTAATGCACTATTTAAAATATACATAGTGTACCCCCTAATTGACCTATAATTATTTCCTAGGGTAGGGTACACTATTACCCTGTAATATAATGCCTGGTCCAATTTAAATATTATGGGTCAATATTAAGGACTGATATTGCGCCATGCGTTAGTTAACCATTGAAAGATGTCTTTGAATTTTTAAAGCATTTTACAACGCTTATTTCTTCATTTTAAGCTTCTCAGAACACTCTATTTCCCATTGGCATACATAGTAAAATTTAGGGTCACGCTGTGTACCCCCTAAATGACCTTTAATTATTTCCTGTGGTAGGGTACACTATTACCCTGTAATATAATACGTGGTCCAATTTAAAAATTATAGGTCAATATTAAGGTCCGATACCGTGCCGTTAGTTAACATTGAAAAATGTCTTTGAATTTTTAAAGCATTTTAGAACGCTTATTTCCTCATTTTAAGCTTCTCAGAACACTTTATTTCGCATAGGCATACATACTAAACTTTAGGGTCACGTTGTGTACCCCCTAATTGACCTATAATTATTTCCTGTGGTAGGATACACTATAACCCTGTAATATAATACGTGGCCCAATTTAAAAATTATAGGTCCATATTAAGGTCCGATACCGTGCCGTTAGTTAACATTGAAAAATGTCTTTGAATTTTTAAAGCATTTTAGAGCGCTTATTTCCTCATTTTAAGCTTCTCAGAACACTTATTTCGCATAGGCATACATAGTAAACTTTAGGGTCACGCTGTGTACCCCCTAATTGATCTATAATTATTTCCTGTGGTAGGATACACCATAACCCTGTAATATAATACGTGGTCCAATTTAAAAATTATAGGTCAATATTAAGGTCCGATACCGTGACGTTAGTTAACATAGAAAAGTGTCTTCGAATTTCCTTGTTTTAATGCACTATTTAAAATATACATAGTGTACCCCCTAATTGACCTATAATTATTTCCTGTTGTAGGGTACACTATTACCCTGTAATATAATACCTGGTCCAATTTAAATATTATGGTTCCATATTAAGGTCTGATATCGCGCCTTGCGTTAGTTAACCATTGAAAGATGTCTTTGAATTTTTAAAGCATTTTAGAACGCTTATTTCTTCATTTTAAGCTTCTCAGAACACTCTATTTCGCATAGTCATACATAGTAAACTTTAGGGTCACGCTGTGTACCCCCTAATTGACCTATAATTATTTCCTGTGGTAGGGTACACTATTACCCTGTAATACAATACGTGGTCCAATTTAAAAATTATAGGTCAATATTAAGGTCCGATACCGTGCCGTTAATTAACATAGAAAAGTGTCTTTTAATTTTTAAAGCATTTTAGAACGTTTATTTCCTCATTTTAAGCTTCTCAGAACACTCTATTTCGCATAGGCATACATAGTGAACTTTAGGGTCATGTTGTGTACCCCCTAAATGACCTATAATTATTTCCTGTGGTAGGGTACACTATTACCCTGTAATATAATACGTGGTCCAATTTAAAAATTATAGGTTAATATTAAGGTCCGATACCGTGCCGTTAGTTAACATAGAAAAGTATCTTCGTATTTCCCTGTTTTAATGCACTATTTAAAATATACATAGTGTACCCCCTAATTGACCTATAATTATTTCCTAGGGTAGAGTACACTATTACCCTGTAATATAATACCTGGTCCAATTTAAATATTATGGGTCAATATTAAGGTCTGAAATTGCGCCTTGCGTTAGTTAACCATTGAAAGATGTCTTTGAATTTTTAAAGCATTTTAGAACGCTTATTTCTTCATTTTAAGCTTCTCAGAACACTTTATTTCGCTTAGGCATACATAGTAAACTTTAGGGTCCCGCTGTGAACCCCCTATCTGACCTATAATTATTTTCTGTGGTAGGGTACACTATCACCCTGTAATATAATACGTGGTCCAATTTAAAAATTTTAGGTCAATATTAAGGTCCGATACCGTGCCGTTAGTTAACATAGAAAAGAGTCTTCGAATTTCCTTGTTTTAATGTACTATTTAAAATACACATAGTGTACCCCCTAATTGACCTATATTTGTTTCCTGTGGTAGGGTACACTATTACCCAGTAATATAATACCTGGACCAATTTAAATATTATGGTTCCATATTAAGGTCTGATATCGCGCCTTGCGTTAGTTAACCATTGAAAGATGTCTTTGTGTTTTTAAAGCATTTTAGAACACTTATTTCTTCATTTTAAGTTTCTCAGAACACTCTATTTCGCATAGGCATACATAGTAAACTTTAGGGTCACGCTGTGTACCCTCTAATTGACCTATAATTATTTCCTGTGGTAGGGCACACTATTACCCTGTAATATATTACGTGGTCCAATTTAAAAATTATAGGTCAATATTAAGGTCCGATTCCGTGCCGTTAGTTAACATAGAAAAGTGTCTTCGTATTTCCTTGTTTTAATGCACTATTTAAAATATACATAGTGTACCCCCTAATTGACCTATAATTATTTCCTGTGGTAGGGTACACTATTACCCTGTAATATAATACCTGGTCAAATTTAAATATTATGGTTCCATATTAAGGTCTGATATCGCGCCTTGCGTTAGTTAACCATTGAAAGATGTCTTTGAATTTTTAAAGCATTTTAGAACGCTTATTTCTTCATTTTAAGCTTCTCAGAACACTCTATTTCGCATAGGCATACATAGTAAACTTTAGGGTCACGCTGTGTACCCCCTAATTGACCTATAATTATTTCCTGTCTTAGGGTACACTATTACCCTGTAATATAATACGAGGTCCAATTTAAAAAGTATAGGTCAATATTAAGGTCCGATAGCGTGCCGTTAGTTAACATAGAAAAGAGTCTTCGTATTTCCTTGTTTTAATGCACTATTTAAAATATACATAGTGTACCCCCTAATTGACCTATAATTATTTCCTGTGGTAGGGTACACTATTACCCTGTAATATAATACCTGGTCCAATTTAAATATTATGGGTCAATATTAAGGTCTGATATTGCGCCTAGCGTTAGTTAACCTTTGAAAGATGTCTTTGAATTTTTAAAGCATTTTAGAACGCTTATTTCTTCATTTTAAGATTCTCAGAACACTCTATTTCGCATAGGCATACATAGTAAACTTTAGGGTCACGCTGTGTACCCCCTGATTGACCTATAATTATTTCCTGTGGTAGGGTACACTATTACCCTATAATATAATACGTGGTCCAATTTAAAAATTATAGGTCAATATTAAGGTCCGATACCGTGCCGTTAGTTAATATAGAAAAGTGTCTTTGAATTTTTAAAGCATTTTAGAACGCTTATTTCCTCATTTTAAGCTTCTCAGAACAGTTTATTTCCCATAGGCATACATAGTAAACTTTAGGGTCACACTGTGTATCCCCTAATTGACCTATAATTATTTCCTGTGGTAGGGTACACTATTACCCTGTAATATAATACGTGGTCAAATTTAAAAATTATAGGTCAATATTAAGGTCCGAAACCGTGCCGTTAGTTAACATAGGAAAGTGTCTTCGTATTTCCTTGTTTTAATGCACTATTTAAAATATACATAGTGTACCCCCTAATTGACCTATAATTATTTCCTGCGGTAGGGTACACTATTACCCTGTAATATAATACCTGGTCCAACTTAAATATTATGGGTCAATATTAAGGTCTGATATTGCGCCTTGCGCTAGTTAACCATTGAAAGATGTCTTTGAATTTTTAAAGCATTTTAGAACGCTTATTTCTTCATTTTAAGCTTCTCAGAACACTCTATTTCGCATAGGCATACATAGTAAAATTTAGGGTCACGCTGTGTACCCCCTAAATGACCTATAATTATTTCCTGTGGTAGGGTACACTATCACCCTGTAATATAATACGTGGTCCAATTTAAAAATTTTATGTCAATATTAAGGTCCGATACCGTGCCGTTAGTTAACATAGAAAAGAGTCTTCGAATTTCCTTGTTTTAATGTACTATTTAAAATATACATAGTGTACCCCCTAATTGACCTATATTTAATTCCTGTTTTAGGGTACACTATTACCCTGTAATATAATACCTGGTCCAATTTAAATATTATGGGTCAATATTAAGGTCTGATATTGCGCCTAGCGTTAGTTAACCATTGAAAGGTGTCTGAAATTCTAAAGCATTTTAGAACGCTTATTTCTTCATTTTAAGCTTCTCAGAACACTTTATTTCGCATAGGCATACATAGTAAACTTTAGGGTCACACTGTGTACCCCCTAATTGACCTATAATTATTTCCTGTATTAGGGTACACTATTACCATGTAATATAATACGTGGTCTAATTTAAAAATTAGAGGTCAATATTAAGGTCCGATAACGGGCCGTTAGTTAACATAGAAAAGAGTCTTCGAATTTCCTTGTTTTAATGTACTATTTAAAATATACATAGTGTACCCCCTAATTGACCTATATTTAATTCCTGTATTAGGGTACACTATTACCCTGTAATATAATACCTGGTCCAATTTAAATATTATGGTTCCATATTAAGGTCTGATATCGCGCCTTGCGTTAGTTAACCATTGAAAGATGTCTTTGAGTTTTTAAAGCATTTTAGAACGCTTATTTCTTCATTTTAAGCTTCTCAGAACACTCTATTTCGCATAGGCATACATAGTAAACTTTAGGGTCACGCTGTGTAAACCCTAATTGACCTACAATTATTTCCTGTGGTAGGGCACACTATTACCCTGTAATATAATACGTGGTTCAATTGAAAAATTATAGGTCAATATTAAGGTCCGATACCGTGCCGTTAGTTAACATAGAAAAGTGTCTTCGTATTTCCTTGTTTTAATGCACTATTTTAAATATACATAGTGTACCCCCTAATTGACCTATAATTATTTCCTGTGGTAGGGTACACTATTACCCTGTAATATAATACGAGGTCCAATTTAAAAATTATAGGTCAATATTAAGGTCCGATACCGGGCCGTTAGTTAACATAGAAAAGTGTCTTCGTATTTCCTTGTTTTAATGCACTATTTAAAATATACATAGTGTACCCCCTAATTGACCTATAATTATTTCCTGTGGTAGGGTACACTATTACCCTGTAATATAATACGTGGTCCAATTTAAAAATTATAGGTCAATATTAAGGTCCGATACCGTGCCGTTAGTTAACATTGAAAAATGTCTTTGAATTTTTAAAGCATTTTAGAACGCTTATTTCCTCATTTTAAGCTTCTCAGAACACTTTATTTCGCATAGGCATACATAGTAAACTTTAGGGTCACGCTGTGTACCCGCTAATTGACCTATAATTATTTCCTGTGGTAGGATACACTATAACCCTGTAATATAATACGTGGTCCAATTTAAAAATTATAGGTCAATATTAAGGTCCGATACCGTGCCGTTAGTTAACATAGAAAAGTGTCTTCGAATTTCCTTGTTTTAATGCACTATTTAAAATATACATAGTGTACCCCCTAATTGACCTAGAATTATTTCCTGTGGTAGGGTACACTATTACCCTGTGATATAATACCTGGTTCAAGTTAAATATTATGGGTCAATATTAAGGTCTGATATTGCGCCTTGCGTTAGTTAACCATTGAAAGATGTCTTTGAATTTTTAAAGCATTTTAGAACGCTTATTTCTTCATTTTAAGCATCTCAGAACACTCTATTTCGCATAGGCATACATAGTAAAATTTAGGGTCACGCTGTGTACCCCCTAAATGACCTATAATTATTTCCTGTGGTAGGGTACACTTTTACCCTGTAATATAATACGTGGTCCAATTTAAAAATTATAGGTCAATATTAAGGTCCGATACCGTGCCGTTAGTTAACATAGAAAAATGTCTTTGAATTTTTAAAGCATTTTAGAACGCTTATTTCCTCATTTTAAGCTTCTCAGAACACTTTATTTCGCATAGGCATACATAGTAAACTTTAGGGTCACTCTGTGTACCCCCTAATTGACCTATAATTATTTCCTGTGGTAGGGTACACTATAACCCTGTAATATAATACGTGGTCCAATTTAAAAATTATAGGTCAATATTAAGGTCCGATACCGTGCCGTTAGTTAACATAGAAAAGTGTCTTCGTATTTCCTTGTTTTAATGCACTATTTAAAATATACATAGTGTACCCCCTAATTGACCTATAATTATTTCCTGTGGTAGGGTACACTATTACCCTGTAATAAAATACCTGGTCCAATTTAAATATTATGGGTCAATATTAAGGTCTGATATTGCGCCTTGCGTTAGTTAACCATTGAAAGATGTCTTTGAATTTTTAAAGCATTTTAGAACGCTTATTTCTTCATTTTAAGCTTCTCAGAACACTCTATTTCGCATAGGCATACATAGTAAAATTTAGGGTCACGCTGTGTACCCCCTAAATGACCTATAATTATTTCCTGTGGTAGGGTACACTATTACCCTGTAATATAATAGGTGGTCCAATTTAAAAATTATAGGTCAATATTAAGGTCCGATACCGTGCCGTTAGTTAACATAGAAAAATGTCTTTGAAATTTTTAAAGCATTTTAGAACGCTTATTTCTTCATTTTAAGCTTCTCAGAACACTCTATTTCGCATAGGCATACATAGTAGACTTTAGGGTCACGCTGTGTACCACCTAATTGACCTATAATTATTTCCTGTGGTAAGGTACACTATTACCCTGTAATATAATACGTGGTACAATTTAAAAATTATAGGTCAATATTAAGGTCCGATACCGTGCCGTTAGTTAACATAGAAAAGTGTCTTCGTATTTCCTTGTTTTAATGCACTATTTAAAATATACATAGTGTACCCCCTAATTGACCTATAATTATTTCCTGTGGTAGGGTACACTATTACCCTGTAATATAATACCTGGTCCAATTTAAATATTATGGGTCAATATTAAGGTCTGATATTGCGCCTTGCGTTAGTTAACCATTGAAAGATGTCTTTGAATTTTTAAAGCATTTTAGAACGCTTATTTCTTCATTTTAAGCTTCTCAGAACACTCTATTTCGCATAGGCATACATAGTAAAATTTAGGGTCACGCTGTGTACCCCCTAAATGACCTATAATTATTTCCTGTGGTAGGGTACACTATTACCCTGTAATATAATAGGTGGTCCAATTTAAAAATTATAGGTCAATATTAAGGTCCGATACCGTGCCGTTAGTTAACATAGAAAAATGTCTTTGAATTTTTAAAGCATTTTAGAACGCTTATTTCTTCATTTTAAGCTTCTCAGAACACTCTATTTCGCATAGGCATACATAGTAGACTTTAGGGTCACGCTGTGTACCACCTAATTGACCTATAATTATTTCCTGTGGTAAGGTACACTATTACCCTGTAATATAATACGTGGTACAATTTAAAAATTATAGGTCAATATTAAGGTCCGATACCGTGCCGTTAGTTAACATAGAAAAGTGTCTTCGTATTTCCTTGTTTTAATGCACTATTTAAAATATACATAGTGTACCCCCTAAATGACCTATAATTATTTCCTGTGGTAGGGTACACTATTACCCTGTAATATAATACCTGGTCCAATTTAAATATTATGGGCCAATATTAAGGTCTGATATTGCGCCTAGCGTTAGTTAAACATTGAAAGATGTCTTTGAATTTTTAAAGCATTTTAGAACGCTTATTTCTTCATTTTAAGCTTCTCAGAACACTCTATTTCGCTGAGGCATACATAGAGAACTTTAGGGTCACGCTGTGTACTCCCTAATTGACCTATAATTATTTCCTGTGGTAGGGTACACTATTATCATGTAATATAATACGTGGTACAATTTAAATATTATAGGTCAATATTAAGGTCCGATACCGTGCCGTTAGTTAACATAGAAAAGTGTCTTCGTATTTCCTTGTTTTGATGCACTATTTAAAATATACATAGTGTACCCCCTAAATGACCTATAATTATTTCCTGTGGTAGGGTAAACTATTACCCTGTAATATAATACCTGGTCCAATTTAAATATTATGGGTCAATATTAAGGTCTGATATTGCGCCTTGCGTTAGTTAACCATTGAAAGATGTCTTTGAATTTTTAAAGCATTTTAGAACGCTTATTTCTTCATTTTAAGCTTCTCAGAACACTCTATTTCGCATAGGCATACATAGTAAAATTTAGGGTCACGCTGTGTACCCCCTAAATGCCCTATAATTATTTCCAGTGGTAGGGTACACTATTACCCTGTAATATAATAGGTGGTCCAATTTAAAAATTATAGGTCAATATTAAGGTCCGATACCGTGCCGTTAGTTAACATAGAAAAATGTCTTTGAATTTTTAAAGCATTTTAGAACGCTTATTTCTTCATTTTAAGCTTCTCAGAACACTCTATTTCGCATAGGCATACATAGTAGACTTTAGGGTCACGCTGTGTACCACCTAATTGACCTATAATTATTTCCTGTGGTAAGGTACACTATTACCCTGTAATATAATACGTGGTACAATTTAAAAATTATAGGTCAATATTAAGGTCCGATACCGTGCCGTTAGTTAACATAGAAAAGTGTCTTCGTATTTCCTTGTTTTAATGCACTATTTAAAATATACATAGTGTACCCCCTAAATGACCTATAATTATTTCCTGTGGTAGGGTACACTATTACCCTGTAATATAATACCTGGTCCAATTTAAATATTATGGGTCAATATTAAGGTCTGATATTGCGCCTAGCGTTAGTTAAACATTGAAAGATGTCTTTGAATTTTTAAAGCATTTTAGAACGCTTATTTCTTCATTTTAAGCTTTTAAGAACACTCTATTTCGCTGAGGCATACATAGAGAACTTTAGGGTCACGCTGTGTACTCCCTAATTGACCTATAATTATTTCTTGTGGTAGGGTACACTATTACCCTATAATATAATACGTGGTCCAATTTAAAAATTATAGGTCAATATTAAGTTCCGATACCGGGCCGTTAGTTAACATAGAAAAGTGTCTTCGTATTTCCTTGTTTTAATGCACTATTTAAAATATACATAGTGTACCCCCTAATTGACCTATAATTATTTCCTGTGGCAGGGTACACTATTACCCTGTAATATAATACCTGGTCCAATTCAAATATTATGGGTCAATATTAAGGTCTGATATTGCGCCTAGCGTTAGTTAACCATTGAAAGATGTCTTTGAATTTTTAAAGCATTTTAGAGCGCTTATTTCTTCATTTTAAGCTTCTCAGAACACTTTATTTCGCATAGGCATACATAGTAAACTTTAGGGTCACACTGTGTACCCCCTAGTTGACCTATAATTATTTCCTGTGGTAGGGTACACTATTATCATGTAATATAATACGTGGTACAATTTAAAAATTATAGGTCAATATTAAGGTCCGATACCGTGCCGTTAGTTAACATAGAAAAGTGTCTTCGTATTTCCTTGTTTTGATGCACTATTTAAAATATACATAGTGTACCCCCTAAATGACCTATAATTATTTCCTGTGGTAGGGTACACTATTACCCTGTAATATAATACCTGGTCCAATTTAAATATTATGGGTCAATATTAAGGTCTGATATTGCGCCTAGCGTTAGTTAAACATTGAAAGATGTCTTTGAATTTTTAAAGCATTTTAGAACGCTTATTTCTTCATTTTAAGCTTCTCAGAACACTCTATTTAGCTGAGGCATACATAGAGAACTTTAGGGTCACGCTGTGTACTCCCTAATTGACCTATAATTATTTCTTGTGGTAGGGTACACTATTACCCTATAATATAATACGTGGTCCAATTTAAAAATTATAGGTCAATATTAAGGTCCGACACCGGGCCGTTAGTTAACATAGAAAAGTGTCTTCGTATTTCCTTGTTTTAATGCACTATTTAAAATATACATAGTGTACCCCCTAATTGACCTATAATTATTTCCTGTGGCAGGGTACACTATTACCCTGTAATATAATACCTGGTCCAATTCAAATATTATGGGTCAATATTAAGGTCTGATATTGCGCCTAGCGTTAGTTAACCATTGAAAGATGTCTTTGAATTTTTAAACCATTTTAGAACGCTTATTTCTTCATTTTAAGCATCTCAGAACACTTTATTTCGCATAGGCATACATAGTAAACTTTAGGGTCACACTGTGTACCCCCTAGTTGACCTATAATTATTTCCTGTGGTAGGGTACACTATTATCATGTAATATAATACGTGGTCCAATTTAAAAGTTATAGGTCAATATTAAGGTCCGATACCGGGCCGTTAGTTAACATAGAAAAGTGTCTTCGTATTTCCTTGTTTTAATGCACTATTTAAAATATACATAGTGTACCCCCTAATTGACCTATAATTATTTCCTGTGGTAGGGTACACTATTACCCCGTAATATAATACCTGGTCCAATTCAAATATTATGGGTCAATATTAAGGTCTGATATTGCGCCTTGCGTTAGTTAACCATTGAAAGATGTCTTTGAATTTTTAAAGCATTTTAGAACGCTAATTTCTTCATTTTAAGCTTCTCAGAACACTCTATTTCGCATAGGCATACATAGTAAATTTTAGGGCCCCGCTGTGTACCCTCTAATTGACCTATAATTATTTCCTGTGGTAGGGTACACTATTACTCTATAATATAATACGTGGTCCAATTTAAAAAATATAGGTCAATATTAAGGTCCGATACCGTGCCGTTAGTTAACATAGAAAAGTGCCTTCGTATTTCCTTGTTTTAATGCACTATTTAAAATATACATAGTGTATCCCCTAATTGACCTATATATATTTCCTGGTTTAGGGTACACTATTACCCTGTAAGATAATACCTGGTCCAATTTAAATATTATGGGTCAATATTAAGGTCTGATATTGCGCCTTGCGCTAGTTAACCATTGAAAGATGTCTTTGAATTTTTAAAGCATTTTAGAACGTTTATTTCTTCATTTTAAGATTCTCAGAATACTCTATTTCGCATAGGCATACATAGTAAACTTTAGGGTCACGCTGTGTACCCCCTAATTGACCTATAATTATTTCTTGTGGTAGGGTACACTATTACCCTATAATATAATACGTGGTCCAATTTAAAAATTATAGGTCAATATTAAGGTCCGATACCGTGCCGTTAGTTAACATAGAAAAGTGTCTTTGAATTTTTAAAGCATTTTAGAACGCTTATTTCCTCATTTTAAGCTTCTCAGAACACTTTATTTCGCATAGGCATACATAGTAAACTTTAGGGTCACACTGTGTACCCCCTAATTGACCTATAATTATTTCCTGTGGTAGGGTACACTATTACCATGTAATATAATACGTGGTCCAATTTAAAAATTATAGGTCAATATTAAGGTCCGATACCGTGCCGTTAGTTAACATAGAAAAGTGTCTTCGTATTTCCTTGTTTTAATGCACTATTTAAAATATACATAGTGTACCCCCTAATTGACCTATAATTATTTCCTGTGGTAGGGTGCACTATTACCCTTTAATATAATACGTGGTCCAATTTAAAAATTATAGGTCAATATTAAGGTCCGATACCGTGCCGTTACTTAACATTGAAAAATGTCTTTGAATTTTTAAAGCATTTTAGAACGCTTATTTCCTCATTTTAAGCTTCTCAGAACACTTTATTTCGCATAGGCATACATAGTAAACTTTAGGGTCACGCTGTGTACCCCCTAATTGACCTATAATTATTTCCTGTGGTAGGATACACTATAACCCTGTAATATAATACGTGGTCCAATTTAAAAATTATAGGTCAATATCAAGGTCCGATACCGTGCCGTTAGTTAACATAGAAAAGTGTCTTCGAATTTCCTTGTTTTAATGCACTATTTAAAATATACATAGTGTACCCCCTAATTGACCTATAATTATTTCCTGTGGTAGGGTACACTATTACCCTCTGATATAATACCTGGTTCAAGTTAAATATTATGGGTCAATATTAAGGTCTGATATTGCGCCTTGCGTTAGTTAACCATTGAAAGATGTCTTTGAATTTTTGAAGCATTTTAGAACGCTTATTTCTTCATTTTAAGCATCTCAGAACACTCTATTTCGCATAGGCATACATAGTAAAATTTAGGGTCACGCTGTGTACCCCCTAAATGACCTATAATTATTTCCTGTGGTAGGGTACACTATTACCCTGTAATATAATACGTGGTCCAATTTAAAAATTATAGGTCAACATTAAGGTCCGATACCGTGCCGTTAGTTAACATAGAAAAATGTCTTTGAATTTTTAAAGCATTTTAGAACGCTTATTTCCTCATTTTAAGCTTCTCAGAACACTTTATTTCGCATAGGCATACATAGTAAACTTTAGGGTCACTCTTTGTACCCCCTAATTGACCTATAATTATTTCCTGTGGTAGGGTACACTATAACCCTGTAATATAATACGTGGTCCAATTTAAAAATTATAGGTCAATATTAAGGTCCGATACCGTGCCGTTAGTTAACATAGAAAAGTGTCTTCGTATTTCCTTGTTTTAATGCACTATTTAAAATATACATAGTGTACCCCCTAATTGACCTATAATTATTTCCTGTGGTAGGGTACACTATTACCCTGTAATATAATACCTGGTCCAATTTAAATATTATGGGTCAATATTAAGGTCTGATATTGCGCCTTGCGTTAGTTAACCATTGAAAGATGTCTTTGAATTTTTAAAGTATTTTAGAACGCTTATTTCTTAATTTTAAGCATCTCAGAACACTCTATTTCGCATAGGCATACATAGTAAAATTTAGGGTCACGCTGTGAACCGCCTAAATGACCTATAATTATATCCTGTGGTAGGGTACACTATTACCCTGTAATATAATACGTGGTCCAATTTAAAAATTATAGGTCAATATTAAGGTCCGATACCGTGCCGTTAGTTAACATAGAAAAATGTCTTTGAATTTTTAAAGCATTTTACAACGCTTATTTCCTCATTTTAAGCTTCTCAGAACACTTTATTTCGCATAGGCATACATTGTAAACTTTAGGGTCACGCTGTGTACCCCCTAATTGACCTATAATTATTTCCTTTGGAAGGGTACACTATTACCCTGTAATATAATACCTGGTCCAATTTTAATATTATGGGTCAATATTAAGGTCTGATATTGCGCCTTGCGTTAGTTAACCATTGAAAGATGTCTTTGAATTTTTAAAGCATTTTAGAACGCTTATTTCTTCATTTTAAGCTTCTCAGAACACTCTATTTCGCATAGGCATACATAGTAAAATTTAGGGTCACGCTGTGTACCCCCTAAATGACCTATAATTATTTCCTGTGATAGGGTACACTATTACCCTGTAATATAATACGTGGTCCAATTTAAAAATTATAGGTCAATATTAAGTTCCGATACCGTGCCGTTAGTTAACATTGAAAAATGTCTTCGTATTTCCTTGTTTTAATGCACTATTTAAAATATACATAGTGTACCCCCTAATTGACCTATAATTATTTCCTGTGGTAGGGTACACTATTACCCTGTAATATAATACCTGGTCCAATTTAAATATTATGGGTCAATATTAAGGTCTGATATTGCGCCTTGCGTTAGTTAACCATTGAAAGATGTCTTTGAATTTTTAAAGTATTTTAGAACGCTTATTTCTTAATTTTAATCATCTCAGAACACTCTATTTCGCATAGGCATACATAGTAAAATTTAGGGTCACGCTGTGAACCCCCTAAATGACCTATAATTATATCCTGTGGTAGGGTACACTATTACCCTGTAATATAATACGTGGTCCAATTTAAAAATTATAGGTCAATATTAAGGTCCGATACCGTGCCGTTAGTTAACATAGAAAAGTGTCTTCGAATTTCCTTGTTTTAATGCACTATTTAAAATATACATAGTGTACCCCCTAATTGACCTATAATTATTTCCTGTGGTAGGGTACACTATTACCCTCTGATATAATACCTGGTTCAAGTTAAATATTATGGGTCAATATTAAGGTCTGATATTGCGCCTTGCGTTAGTTAACCATTGAAAGATGTCTTTGAATTTTTGAAGCATTTTAGAACGCTTATTTCTTCATTTTAAGCATCTCAGAACACTCTATTTCGCATAGGCATACATAGTAAAATTTAGGTTCACGCTGTGTACCCCCTAAATGACCTATAATTATTTCCTGTGGTAGGGTACACTATTACCCTGTAATATAATACGTGGTCCAATTTAAAAATTATAGGTCAACATTAAGGTCCGATACCGTGCCGTTAGTTAACATAGAAAAATGTCTTTGAATTTTTAAAGCATTTTAGAACGCTTATTTCCTCATTTTAAGCTTCTCAGAACACTTTATTTCGCATAGGCATACATAGTAAACTTTAGGGTCACTCTTTGTACCCCCTAATTGACCTATAATTATTTCCTGTGGTAGGGTACACTATAACCCTGTAATATAATACGTGGTCCAATTTAAAAATTATAGGTCAATATTAAGGTCCGATACCGTGCCGTTAGTTAACATAGAAAAGTGTCTTCGTATTTCCTTGTTTTAATGCACTATTTAAAATATACATAGTGTACCCCCTAATTGACCTATAATTATTTCCTGTGGTAGGGTACACTATTACCCTGTAATATAATACCTGGTCCAATTTAAATATTATGGGTCAATATTAAGGTCTGATATTGCGCCTTGCGTTAGTTAACCATTGAAAGATGTCTTTGAATTTTTAAAGTATTTTAGAACGCTTATTTCTTAATTTTAAGCATCTCAGAACACTCTATTTCGCATAGGCATACATAGTAAAATTTAGGGTCACGCTGTGAACCGCCTAAATGACCTATAATTATATCCTGTGGTAGGGTACACTATTACCCTGTAATATAATACGTGGTCCAATTTAAAAATTATAGGTCAATATTAAGTTCCGATACCGTGCCGTTAGTTAACATTGAAAAATGTCTTCGTATTTCCTTGTTTTAATGCACTATTTAAAATATACATAGTGTACCCCCTAATTGACCTATAATTATTTCCTGTGGTAGGGTACACTATTACCCTGTAATATAATACCTGGTCCAATTTAAATATTATGGGTCAATATTAAGGTCTGATATTGCGCCTTGCGTTAGTTAACCATTGAAAGATGTCTTTGAATTTTTAAAGCATTTTAGAACGCTTATTTCTTCATTTTAAGCTTCTCAGAACACTCTATTTCGCATAGGCATACATAGTAAAATTTAGGGTCACGCTGTGTACCCCCTAAATGACCTATAATTATTTCCTGTGATAGGGTACACTATTACCCTGTAATATAATACGTGGTCCAATTTAAAAATTATAGGTCAATATTAAGTTCCGATACCGTGCCGTTAGTTAACATTGAAAAATGTCTTCGTATTTCCTTGTTTTAATGCACTATTTAAAATATACATAGTGTACCCCCTAATTGACCTATAATTATTTCCTGTGGTAGGGTACACTATTACCCTGTAATATAATACCTGGTCCAATTTAAATATTATGGGTCAATATTAAGGTCTGATATTGCGCCTTGCGTTAGTTAACCATTGAAAGATGTCTTTGAATTTTTAAAGTATTTTAGAACGCTTATTTCTTAATTTTAATCATCTCAGAACACTCTATTTCGCATAGGCATACATAGTAAAATTTAGGGTCACGCTGTGAACCCCCTAAATGACCTATAATTATATCCTGTGGTAGGGTACACTATTACCCTGTAATATAATACGTGGTCCAATTTAAAAATTATAGGTCAATATTAAGGTCCGATACCGTGCCGTTAGTTAACATAGAAAAATGTCTTTGAATTTTTAAAGCATTTTACAACGCTTATTTCCTCATTTTAAGCTTCTCAGAACACTTTATTTCGCATAGGCATACATAGTAAACTTTAGGGTCACGCTGTGTACCCCCTAATTGACCTATAATTATTTCCTTTGGAATGGTACACTATTACCCTGTAATATAATACCTGGTCCAATTTAAATATTATGGGTCAATATTAAGGTCTGATATTGCGCCTTGCGTTAGTTAACCATTGAAAGATGTCTTTGAATTTTTAAAGCATTTTAGAACGCTTATTTCTTCATTTTAAGCTTCTCAGAACACTCTATTTCGCATAGGCATACATAGTAAAATTTAGGGTCACGCTGTGTACCCCCTAAATGACCTATAATTATTTCCTGTGATAGGGTACACTATTACCCTGTAATATAATACGTGGTCCAATTTAAAAATTATAGGTCAATATTAAGTTCCGATACCGTGCCGTTAGTTAACATTGAAAAATGTCTTCGTATTTCCTTGTTTTAATGCACTATTTAAAATACACATAGTGTACCCCCTAATTGACCTATAATTATTTCCTGTGGTAGGGTACACTATTACCCTGTAATACAATACCTGGTTCAATTTAAATATTATGGGTCAATATTAAGGTTTGATATTGCGCCTTGCGTTAGTTAACCATTGAAAGATGTCTTTGAATTTTTAAAGCATTTTAGAACGCTTATTTCTTCATTTTAAGCTTCTCAGAACACTTTATTTCGCATAGGCATACATAGTAAACTTTAGGGTCACGCTGTGTACCCCATAATTGACCTATAATTATTTCCTGTGGTAGGGTACACTATTACCCTGTAATATAATACGTGGTCCAATTTAAAAATTATAGGTCAATATTAAGGTCCGATACCGTGCCGTTAGTTAACATAGAAAAATGTCTTTGAATTTTTAAAGCATTTTAGAACGCTTATTTCCTCATTTTAAGCTTCTCAGAACACTTTATTTTGCATAGGCATACATAGTAAAATTTAGGGTAACTCTGCGTACCCCCTAATTGACCTATAATTATTTCCTGTGGTAGGGTACACTATAACCCTGTAATATAATACGTGGTCCAATTTAAAAATTATAGGTCAATATTAAGGTCCGATACCGTGCCGTTAGTTAACATAGAAAAGTGTCTTCGTATTTCCTTGTTTTAATGCACTATTTAAAATATACATAGTGTACCCCCTAATTGACCTATAATTATTTCCTGTGGTAGGGTACACTATTACCCTGTGATATAATACCTGGTCCAATTTAATTATTATGGGTCAATATTAAGGTCTGATATTGCGCCTTGCGTTAGTTAACCATTGAAAGATGTCTTTGAATTTTTAAAGCATTTTAGAACGCTTATTTCTTCATTTTAAGCATCTCAGAACACTCTATTTCGTATAGGCATACATAGTAAAATTTAGGGTCACGCTGTGTACCCCCTAAATGACCTATAATTATTTCCTGTGGTAGGGTACACTATTACCCTGTAATATAATACGTGGTCCAATTTAAAAATTATAGGTCAATATTAAGGTCCGATACCGTGCCGTTAGTTAACATAGAAAAATGTCTTTGAATTTTTAAAGCATTTTAGAACGCTTATTTCCTCATTTTAAGCTTCTCAGAACACTTTATTTCGCATAGGCATACATAGTAAACTTTAGGGTCACTCTGTGTACCCCCTAATTGACCTATAATTATTTCCTGTGGTAGGGTACACTATAACCCTGTAATATAATACGTGGTCCAATTTAAAAATTATAGGTCAATATTAAGGTCCGATACCGTGCCGTTAGTTAACATAGAAAAGTGTCTTCGTATTTTCTTGTTTTAATGCACTATTTAAAACATACATAGTGTACCCCCTAATTGACCTATAATTATTTCCTGTTGTAGGGTACACTATTACCCTGTAATATAATACCTGGTCCAATTGAAATATTATGGTTCCATATTAAGGTCTGATATCGCGCCTTGCGTTAGTTAACCATTGAAAGATGTCTTTGAATTTTTAAAGCATTTTAGAACGCTTATTTCTTCATTTTAAGCTTCTCAGAACACTCTATTTCGCATAGGCATACATAGTAAATTTTAGGGTCACGCTGTGTACCACCTAATTGACCTATAATTATTTCCTGTGGTAAGGTACACTATTACCGTGTAATATAATACGTGGTACAATTTAAAAATTATAGGTCAATATTAAGGTCCGATACCGTGCCGTTAATTAACATAGAAAAGTGTCTTCGTATTTCCTTGTTTTAATGCACTATTTAAAATATACATAGTGTACCAACTAAATGACCTATAATTATTTCCTGTGGTAGGGTACACTATTACCCTGTAATATAATAGGTGGTCCAATTTAAAAATTATAGGTCAATATTAAGGTCCAATACCGTGCCGTTAGTTAACATAGAAAAATGTCTTTGAATTTTTAAAGCATTTTAGAACGCTTATTTCCTCATTTTAAGCTTCTCAGAACACTTTATTTCGCTTAGGCATACATAGTAAACTTTAGGGTCACTCTGTGTACCCCCTAATTGACCTATAATTATTTCCTGTGGTAGGGTACACTATAACCCTGTAATATAATACGTGGTCCAGTTTAAAAATTATAGGTCAATATTAAGGTCCGATACCGTGCCGTTAGTTAACATAGAAAAGTGTCTTCGTATTTCCTTGTTTTAATGCACTATTTAAAATATACATAGTGTACCCCCTAATTGACCTATAATTATTTCCTGTGGTAGGGTACACTATTACCCTGTAATATAATACCTGGTCCAATTTAAATATTATGGGTCAATATTAAGGTCTGATATTGCGCCTTGCGTTAGTTAACCATTGAAAGATGTTTTTCAATTTTTAAAGCATTTTAGAACGCTTATTTCTTCATTTTAAGCATCTCAGAACACTCTATTTCGCATAGGCATATATAGTAAACTTTAGGGTCACTCTGTGTACCCCCTATTTGACCTATAATTATTTCCTGTGGTAGGGTACACTATAACCCTGTAATATAATACGTGGTCCAATTTAAAAATTATAGGTCAATATTAAGGTCCGATACCGTGCCGTTAGTTAACATAGAAAAGTGTCTTCGTATTTCCTTGTTTTAATACACTATTTAAAATATACATAGTGTACCCCCTAATTTACCTATAATTATTTCCTGTGGTAGGGTACACTATTGCCCTGTAATATAATACCTGGTCCAATTTAAATATTATGGGTCAATATTAAGGTCTGATATTGCGCCTTGCGTTAGTTAACCATTGGAAGATGTCTTTGAATTTTTAAAGCATTTTAGATCGCTTATTTCTTCATTTTAAGCATCTCAGAACACTCTATTTCGCCTAGGCATACATAGCAAAATTTAGGGTCACGCTGTGTACCCCCTAAATGACCTATAATTATTTCCTGTGGTAGGGTACACTATTACCCTGTAATATAATACGTGGTCCAATTTAAAAATTATAGGTCAATATTAAGGTCCGATACCGTGCCGTTAGTTAACATAGAAAAATGTCTTTGAATTTTTAAAGCATTTTAGAACGCTTATTTCCTCATTTTAAGCTTCTCAGAACACTTTATTTTGCATAGGCATACATAGTAAACTTTAGGGTCACGCTGTGTACCCCCTAATTGACCTATAATTATTTCCTTTGGTAGGGTACACTATTACCCTGTAATATAATACCTGGTCCAATTTAAATTTTATGGGTCAATATTAAGGTCTGATATTGCGCCTTGCGTTAGTTAACCATTGAAAGATGTCTTTGAATTTTTAAAGCATTTTAGAACGCTTATTTCTTCATTTTAAGCTTCTCAGAACACTCTATTTCGCATAGGCATACATAGTAAAATTTAGGGTCACGCTGTGTACCCCCTAAATGACCTATAATTATTTCCTGTGGTAGGGTACACTATTACCCTGTAATATAATACGTGGTCCAATTTAAAAATTATAGGTCAATATTAAGTTCCGATACCGTGCCGTTAGTTAACATTGAAAAATGTCTTCGTATTTCCTTGTTTTAATGCACTATTTAAAATATACATAGTGTACCCCCTAATTGACCTATAATTATTTCCTGTGGTAGGGTACACTATTACCCTGTAATATAATACCTGGTCCAATTTAAATATTATGGGTCAATATTAAGGTCTGATATTGCGCCTTGCGTTAGTTAACCATTGAAAGATGTCTTTGAATTTTTAAAGCATTTTAGAACGCTTATTTCTTCATTTTAAGCATCTCAGAACACTCTATTTCGCATAGGCATATATAGTAAACTTTAGGGTCACTCTGTGTACCCCCTAATTGACCTATAATTATTTCCTGTGGTAGGGTACACTATAACCCTGTAATATAATACGTGGTCCAATTTAAAAATTATAGGTCAATATTAAGGTCCGATACCGTGCCATTAGTTAACATAGAAAAGTGTCTTCGTATTTCCTTGTTTTAATGCACTATTTAAAATATACATAGTGTACCCCCTAATTGACCTATAATTATATCCTGTGGTAGGGTACACTATTACCCTGTAATATAATACCTGGTCCAATTTAAATATTATGGGTCAATATTAAGGTTTGATATTGCGCCTTGCATTAGTTAACCATTGGAAGATGTCTTTGAATTTTTAAAGCATTTTAGAATGCTTATTTCTTCATTTTAAGCATCTCAGAACACTCTATTTCGCACAGGCATACATAGTAAAATTTAGGGTCACGCTGTGTACCCCCTAAATGACCTATAATTATTTCCTGTGGTAGGGTACACTATTACCCTGTAATATAATACGTGGTCCAATTTAAAAATTATAGGTCAATATTAAGGTCCGATACCGTGCCGTTAGTTAACATAGAAAAATGTCTTTGAATTTTTAAAGCATTTTAGAACGCTTATTTCCTCATTTTAAGCTTCTCAGAACACTTTATTTCGCATAGGCATACATAGTAAACTTTAGGGTCACGCTGTGTACCCCCTAATTGACCTATAATTATTTCCTTTCGTAGGGTACGCTATTACCCTGTAATATAATACCTGGTCCAATTTAAATTTTATGGGTCAATATTAAGGTCTGATATTGCGCCTTGCGTTAGTTAACCATTGAAAGATGTCTTTGAATTTTTAAAGCATTTTAGAACGCTTATTTCTTCATTTTAAGCTTCTCAGAACACTCTATTTCGCATAGGCATACATAGTAAAATTTAGGGTCACGCTGTGTACCCCCTAAATGACCTATAATTATTTCCTGTGGTAGGGTACACTATTACCCTGTAATATAATACGTGGTCCAATTTAAAAATTATAGGTCAATATTAAGTTACGATACCGTGCCGTTAGTTAACATTGAAAAATGTCTTCGTATTTCCTTGTTTTAATGCACTATTTAAAATATACATAGTGTACCCCCTAATTGACCTATAATTATTTCCTGTGGTAGGGTACACTATTACCCTGTAATACAATAATTGGTTCAATTTAAATATTATGGGTCAATATTAAGGTTTGATATTGCGCCTTGCGTTAGTTAACCATTGAAAGATGTCTTTGAATTTTTAAAGCATTTTAGAACGCTTATTTCTTCATTTTAAGCTTCTCAGAACACTTTATTTCGCATAGGCATGCATAGTAAACTTTAGGGTCACGCTGTGTACCCCCTAATTGACCTATAATTATTTCCTGTGGTAGGGTACACTATTACCCTGTAATATAATACGTGGTCCAATTTAAAAATTATAGGTCAATATTAAGGTCCGATACCGTGCCGTTAGTTAACATAGAAAAATGTCTTTGAATTTTTAAAGCATTTTAGAACGCTTATTTCCTCATTTTAAGCTTCTCAGAATACTTTATTTCGCATAGGCATACATAGTAAACTTTAGGGTCACGCTGTGTACCCCCTAATTGACCTATAATTATTTCCTGTGGTAGGGTACACTATAACCCTGTAATATAATACCTGGTCCAATTTAAAAATTATAGGTCAATATTAAGGTCCGATACCGTGTCGTTAGTTAACATAGAAAAGTGTCTTCGTATTTTCTTGTTTTAATGCACTATTTAAAACATACATAGTGTACCCCCTAATTGACCTATAATTATTTCCTGTTGTAGGGTACACTATTACCCTGTAATATAATACCTGTTCCAATTGAAATATTATGGTTCCATATTAAGGTCTGATATCGCGCCTTGCGTTAGTTAACCATTGAAAGATGTCTTTGAATTTTTAAAGCATTTTAGAACGCTTATTTCTTCATTTTAAGCTTCTCAGAACACTCTATTTCGCATAGGCATACATAGTAAATTTTAGGGTCACGCTGTGTACCACCTAATTGACCTATAATTATTTCCTGTGGTAAGGTACACTATTACCCTGTAATATAATACGTGGTACAATTTAAAAATTATGGGTCAATATTAAGGTTTGATATTGCGCCTTGCATTAGTTAACCATTGGAAGATGTCTTTGAATTTTTAAAGCATTTTAGAACGCTTATTTCTTCATTTTAAGCATCTCAGAACACTCTATTTCGCATAGGCATACATAGTAAAATTTAGGGTCACGCTGTGTACCCCCTAAATGACCTATAATTATTTCCTGTGGTAGGGTACACTATTACCCTGTAATATAATACGTGGTCCAATTTAAAAATTATAGGTCAATATTAAGGTCCGATACCGTGCCGTTAGTTAACATAGAAAAATGTCTTTGAATTTTTAAAGCATTTTAGAACGCTTATTTCCTCATTTTAAGCTTCTCAGAACACTTTATTTCGCATAGGCATACATAGTCAACTTTAGGGTCACGCTGTGTACCCCCTAATTGACCTATAATTATTTCCTTTCGTAGGGTACGCTATTACCCTGTAATATAATACCTGGTCCAATTTAAATTTTATGGGTCAATATTAAGGTCTGATATTGCGCCTTGCGTTAGTTAACCATTGAAAGATGTCTTTGAATTTTTAAAGCATTTTAGAACGCTTATTTCTTCATTTTAAGCTTCTCAGAACACTCTATTTTGCATAGGCATACATAGTAAAATTTAGGGTCACGCTGTGTACCCCCTAAATGACCTATAATTATTTCCTGTGGTAGGGTACACTATTACCCTGTAATATAATACGTGGTCCAATTTAAAAATTATAGGTCAATATTAAGTTACGATACCGTGCCGTTAGTTAACATTGAAAAATGTCTTCGTATTTCCTTGTTTTAATGCACTATTTAAAATATACATAGTGTACCCCCTAATTGACCTATAATTATTTCCTGTGGTAGGGTACACTATTACCCTGTAATACAATACCTGGTTCAATTTAAATATTATGGGTCAATATTAAGGTTTGATATTGCGCCTTGCGTTAGTTAACCATTGAAAGATGTCTTTGAATTTTTAAAGCATTTTAGAACGCTTATTTCTTCATTTTAAGCTTCTCAGAACACTTTATTTCGCATAGGCATACATAGTAAACTTTAGGGTCACGCTGTGTACCCCCTAATTGACCTATAATTATTTCCTGTGGTAGGGTACACTATTACCCTGTAATATAATACGTGGTCCAATTAAAAAATTATAGGTCAATATTAAGGTCCGATACCGTGCCGTTAGTTAACATAGAAAAATGTCTTTGAATTTTTAAAGCATTTTAGAACGCTTATTTCCTCATTTTAAGCTTCTCAGAACACTTTATTTCGCATAGGCATACATAGTAAACTTTAGGGTCACGCTGTGTACCCCCTAATTGACCTATAATTATTTCCTGTGGTAGGGTACACTATAACCCTGTAATATAATACGTGGTCCAATTTAAAAATTATAGGTCAATATTAAGGTCCGATACCGTGTCGTTAGTTAACATAGAAAAGTGTCTTCGTATTTTCTTGTTTTAATGCACTATTTAAAACATACATAGTGTACCCCCTAATTGACCTATAATTATTTCCTGTTGTAGGGTACACTATTACCCTGTAATATAATACCTGTTCCAATTGAAATATTTTGGTTCCATATTAAGGTCTGATATCGCGCCTTGCGTTAGTTAACCATTGAAAGATGTCTTTGAATTTTTAAAGCATTTTAGAACGCTTATTTCTTCATTTTAAGCTTCTCAGAACACTCTATTTCGCATAGGCATACATAGTAAATTTTAGGGTCACGCTGTGTACCACCTAATTGACCTATAATTATTTACTGTGGTAAGGTACACTATTACCCTGTAATATAATACGTGGTACAATTTAAAAATTATAGGTCAATATTAAGGTCCGATACCGTGCCGTTACTTAACATAGAAAAGTGTCTTCGTATTTCCTTGTTTTAATGCACTATTTAAAATATACATAGTGTACCCCCTAATTGACCTATAATTATTTCCTGTGGTAGGGTACACTATTACCCTGTAATATAATAGGTGGTCCAATTTAAAAATTATAGGTCAATATTAAGGTTCGATACCGTGCCGTTAGTTAACATGGAAAAATGTCTTTGAATTTTTAAAGCATTTTAGAACGCTTATTTCCTCATTTTAAGCTTCTCAGAACACTTTATTTCGCATAGGCATACATAGTAAACTTTAGGGTCACTCTGTGTACCCCCTAATTGACCTATAATTATTTCCTGTGGTAGGGTACACTATAGCCCTGTAATATAATACGTATTCCAGTTTAAAAATTATAGGTCAATATTAAGGTCCGATACCGTGCCGTTAGTTAACATAGAAAAGTGTCTTCGTATTTCCTTGTTTTAATGCACTATTTAAAATATACATAGTGTACCCCCTAATTGACCTATAATTATTTCCTGTGGTAGGGTACACTATTACCCTGTAATATAATACCTGGTCCAATTTAAATATTATGGGTCAATATTAAGGTCTGATATTGCGCCTTGCGTTAGTTAACCATTGAAAGATGTCTTTGAATTTTTAAAGCATTTTAGAACGCTTATTTATTCATTTTAAGCATCTCAGAACACTCTATTTCGCATAGGCATATATAGTAAACTTTAGGGTCACTCTGTGTACCCCCTAATTGACCTATAATTATTTCCTTTGGTAGGGTACACTATAACCCTGTAATATAATACGTGGTCCAATTTAAAAATTATAGGTCAATATTAAGGTCCGATACCGTGCCGTTAGTTAACATTGAAAAATGTCTTCGTATTTCCTTGTTTTAATGCACTATTTAAAATATACATAGTGTACCCCTTAATTGACCTATAATTATTTCCTGTGGTAGGGTACACTATTACCCTGTAATATAATACCTGGTCCAATTTAAATATTATGGGTCAATATTAAGGTCTGATATTGCGCCTTGCGTTAGTTAACCATTGAAAGATGTCTTTGAATTTTTAAAGCATTTTAGAACGCTTATTTCTTCATTTTAAGAATCTCAGAACACTCTATTTCGCATAGGCATATATAGTAAACTTTAGGGTCACTCTGTGTACCCCCTAATTGACCTATAATTATTTCCTTTGGTAGGGTACACTATAACCCTGTAATATAATACGTGGTCCAATTTAAAAATTATAGGTCAATATTAAGGTCCGATACCGTGCCGTTAGTTAACATAGAAAAGTGTCTTCGTATTTCCTTGTTTTAATGCACTATTTAAAATATACATAGTGTACCCCCTAATTGACCTATAATTATTTCCTGTGGTAGGGTACACTATTACCCTGTAATATAATACCTGGTCCAATTTAAATATTATGGGTCAATATTAAGGTCTGATATTGCGCCTTGCGTTAGTTAACCATTGAAAGATGTCTTTGAATTTTTAAAGCATTTTAGAACGCTTATTTCTTCATTTTAAGCATCTCAGAACACTCTATTTCGCATAGGCATATATAGTAAACTTTAGGGTCACTCTGTGTACCCCCTAATTGACCTATAATTATTTCCTTTGGTAGGGTACACTATAACCCTGTAATATAATACGTGGTCCAATTTAAAAATTATAGGTCAATATTAAGGTCCGATACCGTGCCGTTAGTTAACATAGAAAAGTGTCTTCGTATTTCCTTGTTTTAATGCACTATTTAAAATATACATAGTGTACCCCCTAATTGACCTATAATTATATCCTGTGGTAGGGTACACTATTACCCTGTAATATAATACCTGGTCCAATTTAAATATTATGGGTCAATATTAAGGTCTGATATTGCGCCTTGCGTTAGTTAACCATTGGAAGATGTCTTTGAATTTTAAAGCATTTTAGAACGCTTATTTCTTCATTTTAAGCATCTCAGAACACTCTATTTCGCATAGGCATACATAGTAAAATTTAGGGTCACGCTGTGTACCCCCTAAAAGACCTATAATTATTTCCTGTGGTAGGGTACACTATTACCCTGTAATATAATACGTGGTCCAATTTAAAAATTATAGGTCAATATTAAGTTACGATACCGTGCCGTTAGTTAACATTGAAAAATGTCTTCGTATTTCCTTGTTTTAATGCACTATTTAAAATATACATAGTGTACCCCTTAATTGACCTATAATTATTTCCTGTGGTAGGGTACACTATTACCCTGTAATACAATACCTGGTTCAATTTAAATATTATGGGTCAATATTAAGGTTTGATATTGCGCCTTGCGTTAGTTAACCATTGAAAGATGTCTTTGAATTTTTAAAGCATTTTAGAAAGCTTATTTCTTCATTTTAAGCTTCTCAGAACACTTTATTTCGCATAGGCATACATAGTAAACTTTAGGGTCACGCTGTGTACCCCCTAATTGACCTATAATTATTTCCTGTGGTAGGGTACACTATTACCCTGTAATATAATAGGTGGTCCAATTTAAAAATTATAGGTCAATATTAAGGTCCGATACCGTGCCGTTAGTTAACATAGAAAAGTGTCTTCGTATTTCCTTGTTTTAATGCACTATTTAAAATATACATAGTGTACCCCCTAATTGACCTGTAATTATTTCCTGTGGTAGCGTACACTATTACCCTGTAATATAATACCTGGTCCAATTTAAATATTATGGGTCAATATTAAGGTCTGATATTGCGCCTTGCGTTAGTTAACCATTGAAAGATGTCTTTGAATTTTTAAAGCATTTTAGAACGCTTATTTCTTCATTTTAAGCTTCTCAGAACACTCTATTTCGCATAGGCATACATAGTAAAATTTAGGGTCACGCTGTGTACCCCCTAAATGACCTATAATTATTTCCTGTGGTAGGGTACACTATTACCCTGTAATATAATACCTGGTCCAATTTAAATATCATGGGTCAATATTAAGGTCTGATATTGCGCCTTGCGTTAGTTAACCATTAAAAGATGTCTTTGAATTTTTAAAGCATTTTAGAACGCTTATTTCTTAATTTTAAGCTTCTCAGAACACTCTATTTCGCATAGGCATATATAGTAAACTTTAGGGTCACGCTGTGTACCCCCTAATTGACCTATAATTATTTCCTGTGGTAGGGTACACTATTACCCTGTAATATAATACGTGGTCCAATTTAAAAATTATAGGTCAATATTAAGGTCCGATACCGTGCCGTTAGTTAACATAGAAAAGTGTCTTCGAATTTCCTTGTTTTAATGCACTATTTAAAATATACATAGTGTACCCCCTAATTGACCTATAATTATTTCCTGTGGTAGGGTACACAATTACCCTGTATTATAATACCTTGTCTAATTTAAATAATATTTGTCAATATTAAGGTCTGATATTGCGCCTTGCGTTAGTTAACCGTTGAAAAACGTCTGAATTTTTAAAGCATTTTAGAACGCTTATTTCCTCATTTTAAGCTTCTCAGAACACTTTATTTCGCATAGGCATACATACTAAACTTTAGGGTCACGCTGTGTACCCCCTAATTGACCTATAATTATTTCCTGTGGTAGGGTACACTATTACCCTGTAATATAATACGTGGTCCAATTTAAAAATTATAGGTCAATATTAAGGTCCGATACCGTGCCGTTAGTTAACATTGAAAAATGTCTTTGAATTTTTAAAGCATTTTAGAACGCTTATTTCCTCATTTTAAGCTTCTCAGAACACTTTATTTCGCATAGGCATACATACTAAACTTTAGGGTCACGCTGTGTACCCCCTAATTGACCTATAATTATTTCCTGTGGTAGGGTACACTATAACCCTGTAATATAATACGTGGTCCAATTTAAAAATTATAGGTCAATATTAAGGTCCGATACCGTGCCGTTAGTTAACATAGAAAAGTGTCTTCGAATTTCCTTGTTTTAATGCACTATTTAAAATATACATAGTGTACCCCCTAATTGACCTATAATTATTTCCTGTGGTAGGGTACACAATTACCCTGTATTATAATACCTGGTCTAATTTAAATAATATGGGTCAATATTAAGGTCTGATATTGCGCCTTGCGTTAGTTAACCATTGAAAGATGTCTTGGAATTTTTAAAGCATTTTAGAACGCTTATTTCTTAATTTCAAGCTTCTCAGAACACTCTATTTCGCATAGGCATACATAGTAAAATTTAGGGTCACGCTGTGTGCCCCCTAAATGACCTATAATTATTTCCTGTGGTAGGATACACTATTACCCTGTAATATAATACGTGGTCCAATTGTAAAATTATAGGTCAATATTAAGGTCCGATACCGTGCCGTTAGTTAACATAGAAAAGTGTCTTCGTATTTCCTTGTTTTAATGCACTATTTAAAATATACATAGTGTACCCCCTAATTGACCTATAATTATTTCCTGTGGTAGGGTACACTATTACCCTGTAATATAATACCTGGTCCAATTTAAATAATATGGGTCAATATTAAGGTCTGATATTGCGCCTTGCGTTAGTTAACCATTGAAAGATGTCTTTGAATTTTTAAAGCATTTTAGAACGCATATTTCTTCATTTTAAGCTTCTCAGAACACTCTATTTCGCATAGGCATACATAGTAAACTTTAGGGTCACGCTGTGTACCCCCTAATTGACCTATAATTATTTCCTGTGGTAGGGTACACTATTACCCTGTAATATAATACGTGGTCCAATTTAAAAATTATAGGTCAATATTAAGGTCCGAAACCGTGCCGTTAGTTAACATAGAAAAGTGTCTTCGTATTTCCTTGCTTTAATGCACTTATTAAAATATACATAGTGTACCCCCTAATTGACCTATAATTATTTCCTGTGGTAGGGTACACTATTACCCTGTAATATAATACCTGGTCCAATTTAAATATCATGGGTCAATATTACGGTCTGATATTGCGCCTTGCGTTAGTTAACCATTAAAAGATGTCTTTGAATTTTTAAAGCATTTTAGAACGCTTATTTCTTAATTTTAAGCTTCTCAGAACACTCTATTTCGCATAGGCATATATAGTAAACTTTAGGGTCACGTTGTGTACCCCCTAATTGACCTATAATTATTTCCTGTGGTAGGGTACACTATTACCCTGTAATATAATACGTGGTCCAATTTAAAAATTATAGGTCAATATTAAGGTCCGATACCGTGCCGTTAGTTAACATAGAAAAGTGTCTTTGAATTTTTAAAGCATTTTAGAACGCTTATTTCCTCATTTTAAGCTTCTCAGAACACTTTATTTCGCACAGGCATACATAGTAAACTTTAGGGTCACGCTGTGTACCCCCTAATTGACCTATAACTATTTCCTGTGGTGGGGTACACTATTTCCCTGTAATATAATACGTGGTCCAATTTAAAAATTATAGGTCAATATTAAGGTCCGATACCGTGCCGTTAGTTAACATAGAAAAGTGTCTTTGTATTTCCTTGTTTTAATGCACTATTTAAAACATACATAGTGTACCCCCTAATTGACCTATAATTATTTCCTGTGGTAGGGTACACTATTACCCTGTAATATAATACCTGGTCCAATTTAAATATTATGGGTCAATATTAAGGTCTGATATTGCGCCTTGCGTTAGTTAACCATTGAAAGATGTCTTTGAATTTTTAAAGCATTTTAGAACGCTTATTTCTTCATTTTAAGCTTCTCAGAACACTCTATTTCGCATAGGCATACATAATAAAAATTTAGGGTCACGCTGTGTACTCCCTAAATGACCTATAATTATTTCCTGTGGTAGGGTACACTATTACCCTGTAATATAGTACGTGGTCCAATTTAAAAATTATAGGTCAATATTAAGGTCCGATACCGTGCCGTTAGTTAACATTAAAAAATGTCTTTGAATTTTTAAAGCATTTTAGAACGCTTATTTCCTCATTTTAAGCTTCTCAGAACACTTTATTTCGCATAGGCATACATAGTAAACTTTAGGGTCACGCTGTGTACCCCCTAATTGACCTATAACTATTTCCTGTGGTGGGGTACACTATTTCCCTGTAATATAATACGTGGTCCAATTTAAAAATTATAGGTCAATATTAAGGTCCGATACCGTGCCGTTAGTTAACATAGAAAAGTGTCTTTGTATTTCCTTGTTTTAATGCACTATTTAAAACATACATAGTGTACCCCCTAATTGACCTATAATTATTTCCTGTGGTAGGGTACACTATTACCCTGTAATATAATACCTGGTCCAATTTAAATATTATGGGTCAATATTAAGGTCTGATATTGCGCCTTGCGTTAGTTAACCATTGAAAGATGTCTTTGAATTTTTAAAGCATTTTAGAACGCTTATTTCTTCATTTTAAGCTTCTCAGAACACTCTATTTCGCATAGGCATACATAATAAAAATTTAGGGTCACGCTGTGTACTCCCTAAAGACCTATAATTATTTCCTGTGGTAGGGTACACTATAACCCTGTAATATAATACGTGGTCCAATTTAAAAATTATAGGTCAATATTAAGGTCCGATACCGTGCCGTTAGTTAACATAGAAAAGTGTCTTCGAATTTCCTTGTTTTAATGCACTATTTAAAATATACATAGTGTACCCCCTAATTGACCTATAATTATTTCCTGTGGTAGGGTACACAATTACCCTGTATTATAATACCTGGTCTAATTTAAATAATATGGGTCAATATTAAGGTCTGATATTGCGCCTTGCGTTAGTTAACCATTGAAAGATGTCTTGGAATTTTTAAAGCATTTTAGAATGCTTATTTCTTAATTTCAAGCTTCTCAGAACACTCTATTTCGCATAGGCATACATAGTAAAATTTAGGGTCACGCTGTGTGCCCCCTAAATGACCTATAATTATTTCCTGTGGTAGGATACACTATTACCCTGTAATATAATACGTGGTCCAATTGTAAAATTATAGGTCAATATTAAGGTCCGATACCGTGCCGTTAGTTAACATAGAAAAGTGTCTTCGTATTTCCTTGTTTTAATGCACTATTTAAAATATACATAGTGTACCCCCTAATTGACCTATAATTATTTCCTGTGGTAGGGTACACTATTACCCTGTAATATAATACCTGGTCCAATTTAAATAATATGGGTCAATATTAAGGTCTGATATTGCGCCTTGCGTTAGTTAACCATTGAAAGATGTCTTTGAATTTTTAAAGCATTTTAGAACGCATATTTCTTCATTTTAAGCTTCTCAGAACACTCTATTTCGCATAGGCATACATAGTAAACTTTAGGGTCACGCTGTGTACCCCCTAATTGACCTATAATTATTTCCTGTGGTAGGGTACACTATTACCCTGTAATATAATACGTGGTCCAATTTAAAAATTATAGGTCAATATTAAGGTCCGAAACCGTGCCGTTAGTTAACATAGAAAAGTGTCTTCGTATTTCCTTGCTTTAATGCACTTATTAAAATATACATAGTGTACCCCCTAATTGACCTATAATTATTTCCTGTGGTAGGGTACACTATTACCCTGTAATATAATACCTGGTCCAATTTAAATATCATGGGTCAATATTACGGTCTGATATTGCGCCTTGCGTTAGTTAACCATTAAAAGATGTCTTTGAATTTTTAAAGCATTTTAGAACGCTTATTTCTTAATTTTAAGCTTCTCAGAACACTCTATTTCGCATAGGCATATATAGTAAACTTTAGGGTCACGTTGTGTACCCCCTAATTGACCTATAATTATTTCCTGTGGTAGGGTACACTATTACCCTGTAATATAATACGTGGTCCAATTTAAAAATTATAGGTCAATATTAAGGTCCGATACCGTGCCGTTAGTTAACATAGAAAAGTGTCTTTGAATTTTTAAAGCATTTTAGAACGCTTTTTTCCTCATTTTAAGCTTCTCAGAACACTTTATTTCGCATAGGCATACATAGTAAACTTTAGGGTCACGCTGTGTACCCCCTAATTGACCTATAACTATTTCCTGTGGTGGGGTACACTATTTCCCTGTAATATAATACGTGGTCCAATTTAAAAATTATAGGTCAATATTAAGGTCCGATACCGTGCCGTTAGTTAACATAGAAAAGTGTCTTTGTATTTCCTTGTTTTAATGCACTATTTAAAACATACATAGTGTACCCCCTAATTGACCTATAATTATTTCCTGTGGTAGGGTACACTATTACCCTGTAATATAATACCTGGTCCAATTTAAATATTATGGGTCAATATTAAGGTCTGATATTGCGCCTTGCGTTAGTTAACCATTGAAAGATGTCTTTGAATTTTTAAAGCATTTTAGAACGCTTATTTCTTCATTTTAAGCTTCTCAGAACACTCTATTTCGCATAGGCATACATAATAAAAATTTAGGGTCACGCTGTGTACTCCCTAAATGACCTATAATTATTTCCTGTGGTAGGGTACACTATTACCCTGTAATATAGTACGTGGTCCAATTTAAAAATTATAGGTCAATATTAAGGTCCGATACCGTGCCGTTAGTTAACATTAAAAAATGTCTTTGAATTTTTAAAGCATTTTAGAACGCTTATTTCCTCATTTTAAGCTTCTCAGAACACTTTATTTCGCATAGGCATACATAGTAAACTTTAGGGTCACGCTGTGTACCCCCTAATTGACCTATAACTATTTCCTGTGGTGGGGTACACTATTTCCCTGTAATATAATACGTGGTCCAATTTAAAAATTATAGGTCAATATTAAGGTCCGATACCGTGCCGTTAGTTAACATAGAAAAGTGTCTTTGTATTTCCTTGTTTTAATGCACTATTTAAAACATACATAGTGTACCCCCTAATTGACCTATAATTATTTCCTGTGGTAGGGTACACTATTACCCTGTAATATAATACCTGGTCCAATTTAAATATTATGGGTCAATATTAAGGTCTGATATTGCGCCTTGCGTTAGTTAACCATTGAAAGATGTCTTTGAATTTTTAAAGCATTTTAGAACGCTTATTTCTTCATTTTAAGCTTCTCAGAACACTCTATTTCGCATAGGCATACATAATAAAAATTTAGGGTCACGCTGTGTACTCCCTAAAGACCTATAATTATTTCCTGTGGTAGGGTACACTATTACCCTATAATATAGTACGTGGTCCAATTTAAAAATTATAGGTCAATATTAAGGTCCGATACCGTGCCGTTAGTTAACATTAAAAAATGCCTTTGAATTTTTAAAGCATTTTAGAACGCTTATTTCCTCATTTTAAGCTTCTCAGAACACTTTATTTCGCATAGGCATACATAGTAAGTTTTAGGGTCACGCTGTGTACCCCCTAATTGACCTATAATTATTTCCTGTGGTAGGGTACACTATAACCCTGTAATATAATACGTGGTCCAATTTAAAAATTATAGGTCAATATTAAGGTCCGATACCGTGCCGTTAGTTAACATAGAAAAGTGTCTTCGAATTTCCTTGTTTTAATGCACTATTTAAAATATACATAGTGTACCCCCTAATTGACCTATAATTATTTCCTGTGGTAGGGTACACTATTACCCTTTAATATAATACCTGGTCCAATTTAAATATTATGGGTCAATATTAAGGTCTGATATTGCGCCTTGCGTTAGTTAAACATCGAAAGATGTCTTTGAATTTTTAAAACATTTTAGAACGCTTATTTCTTAATTTCAAGCTTCTCAGAACACTCTATTTCGCATAGGCATACATAGTAAAATTTAGGGTCACGCTGTGTGCCCCCTAAATGACCTATAATTATTTCCTGTGGTAGGATACACTATTACCCTGTAATATAATACGTGGTCCAATTTAAAAATTATAGGTCAATATTAAGGTCCGATACCGTGCCGTTAGTTAACATAGAAAAGTGTCTTCGTATTTCCTTGTTTTAATGCACTATTTAAAATATACATAGTGTACCCCCTAATTGACCTATAATTATTTCCTGTGGTAGGGTACACTATTACCCTGTAATATAATACCTGGTCCAATTTAAATAATATGGGTCAATATTAAGGTCTGATATTGCGCCTTGCGTTAGTTAACCATTGAAAGATGTCTTTGAATTTTTAAAGCATTTTAGAACGCATATTTCTTCATTTTAAGCTTCTCAGAACACTCTATTTCGCATAGGCATACATAGTAAACTTTAGGGTCACGCTGTGTACCCCCTAATTGACCTATAATTATTTCCTGTGGTAGGGTACACTATTTCCCTGTAATATAATACGTGGTCCAATTTAAAAATTATAGGTCAATATTAAGGTCCGATACCGTGCCGTTAGTTAACATAGAAAAGTGTCTTTGTATTTCCTTGTTTTAATGCACTATTTAAAACATACATAGTGTACCCCCTAATTGACCTATAATTATTTCCTGTGGTAGGGTACACTATTACCCTGTAATATAATACCTGGTCCAATTTAAATATTATGGGTCAATATTAAGGTCTGATATTGCGCCTTGCGTTAGTTAACCATTGAAAGATGTCTTTGAATTTTTAAAGCATTTTAGAACGCTTATTTCTTCATTTTAAGCTTCTCAGAACACTCTATTTCGCATAGGCATACATAATAAAAATTTAGGGTCACGCTGTGTACTCCCTAAATGACCTATAATTATTTCCTGTGGTAGGGTACACTATTACCCTGTAATATAGTACGTGGTCCAATTTAAAAATTATAGGTCAATATTAAGGTCCGATACCGTGCCGTTAGTTAACATTAAAAAATGTCTTTGAATTTTTAAAGCATTTTAGAACGCTTATTTCCTCATTTTAAGCTTCTCAGAACACTTTATTTCGCATAGGCATACATAGTAAGTTTTAGGGTCACGCTGTGTACCCCCTAATTGACCTATAATTATTTCCTGTGGTAGGGTACACTATAACCCTGTAATATAATACGTGGTCCAATTTAAAAATTATAGGTCAATATTAAGGTCCGATACCGTGCCGTTAGTTAACATAGAAAAGTGTCTTCGAATTTCCTTGTTTTAATGCACTATTTAAAATATACATAGTGTACCCCCTATTTGACCTATAATTATTTCCTGTGGTAGGGTACACTATTACCCTTTAATATAATACCTGGTCCAATTTAAATATTATGAATCAATATTAAGGTCTGATATTGCGCCTTGCGTTAGTTAAACATCGAAAGATGTCTTTGAATTTTTAAAGCATTTTAGAACGCTTATTTCTTCATTTTAAGCTTCTCAGAACACTTTATTTCGCATAGGCATACATAGTAAACTTTAGGGTCACGCTGTGTAACCCCTAAGTGACCTATAATTATTTTCCGTGGTAGGGTACACTATCACCCTGTAATATAATACGTGGTCCAATTTAAAAATTTTTGGTCAATATTAAGGTCCGATACCGTGCCGTTAGTTAACATAGAAAAGAGTCTTCGTATTTCCTTGTTTTAATGTACTATTTAAAATATACATAGTGTACCCCCTAATTGACCTATAATTATTTCCTAGGGTAGGGTACACTATTACCCTGTAATATAATACCTGGTCCAATTTAAATATTATGGGTCAATATTAAGGTCTGATATTGCACCTTGCGTTAGTTAACCGTTGAAAAACGTCTGAATTTTTAAAGCATTTTAGAACGCTTATTTCCTCATTTTAAGCTTCTCAGAACACTTTATTTCGCATAGGCATACATAGTAAACTTTAGGGTCACGCTGTGTACCCCCTAATTGACCTATAATTATTTCCTGTGGTAGGGTACACTATAACCCTATAATATAATACGTGGTCCAATTTAAAAATTATAGGTCAATATTAAGGTCCGATACCGTGCCGTTAGTTAACATAGAAAAGTGTCTTCGAATTTCCTTGTTTTAATGCACTATTTAAAATATACATAGTGTACCCCCTAATTGACCTATAATTATTTCCTGTGGTAGGGTACACAATTACCCTGTATTATAATACCTGGTCTAATTTAAATAATATGGGTCAATATTAAGGTCTGATATTGCGCCTTGCGTTAGTTAACCATTGAAAGATGTCTTGGAATTTTTAAAGCATTTTAGAACGCTTATTTCTTAATTTCAAGCTTCTCAGAACACTCTATTTCGCATAGGCATACATAGTAAAATTTAGGGTCACGCTGTGTGCCCCCTAAATGACCTATAATTATTTCCTGTGGTAGGATACACTATTACCCTGTAATATAATACGTGGTCCAATTTAAAAATTATAGGTCAATATTAAGGTCCGATACCGTGCCGTTAGTTAACATAGAAAAGTGTCTTCGTATTTCCTTGTTTTAATGCACTATTTAAAATATACATAGTGTACCCCCTAATTGACCTATAATTATTTCCTGTGGTAGGGTACACTATTACCCTGTAATATAATACCTGGTCCAATTTAAATAATATGGGTCAATATTAAGGTCTGATATTGCGCCTTGCGTTAGTTAACCATTGAAAGATGTCTTTGAATTTTTAAAGCATTTTAGAACGCATATTTCTTCATTTTAAGCTTCTCAGAACACTCTATTTCGCATAGGCATACATAGTAAACTCTAGGGTCACGCTGTGTACCCCCTAATTGACCTATAATTATTTCCTGTGGTAGGGTACACTATTACCCTGTAATATAATACGTGGTCCAATTTAAAAATTATAGGTCAATATTAAGGTCCGAAACCGTGCCGTTAGTTAACATAGAAAAGTGTCTTCGTATTTCCTTGCTTTAATGCACTTATTAAAATATACATAGTGTACCCCCTAATTGACCTATAATTATTTCCTGTGGTAGGGTACACTATTACCCTGTAATATAATACCTGGTCCAATTTAAATATCATGGGTCAATATTACGGTCTGATATTGCGCCTTGCGTTAGTTAACCATTAAAAGATGTCTTTGAATTTTTAAAGCATTTTAGAACGCTTATTTCTTAATTTTAAGCTTCTCAGAACACTCTATTTCGCATAGGCATATATAGTAAACTTTAGGGTCACGCTGTGTACCCCCTAATTTACCTATAATTATTTCCTGTGGTAGGGTACACTATTACGCTGTAATATAATACGTGGTCCAATTTAAAAATTATAGGTCAATATTAAGGTCCGATACCGTGCCGTTAGTTAACATAGAAAAGTGTCTTTGAATTTTTAAAGCATTTTAGAACGCTTATTTCCTCATTTTAAGCTTCTCAGAACACTTTATTTCGCATAGGCATACATAGTAAACTTTAGGGTCACGCTGTGTACCCCCTAATTGACCTATAACTATTTCCTGTGGTGGGGTACACTATTTCCCTGTAATATAATACGTGGTCCAATTTAAAAATTATAGGTCAATATTAAGGTCCGATACCGTGCCGTTAGTTAACATAGAAAAGTGTCTTTGTATTTCCTTGTTTTAATGCACTATTTAAAACATACATAGTGTACCCCCTAATTGACCTATAATTATTTCCTGTGGTAGGGTACACTATTACCCTGTAATATAATACCTGGTCCAATTTAAATATTATGGGTCAATATTAAGGTCTGATATTGCGCCTTGCGTTAGTTAACCATTGAAAGATGTCTTTGAATTTTTAAAGCATTTTAGAACGCTTATTTCTTCATTTTAAGCTTCTCAGAACACTCTATTTCGCATAGGCATACATAATAAAAATTTAGGGTCACGCTGTGTACTCCCTAAATGACCTATAATTATTTCCTGTGGTAGGGTACACTATTACCCTGTAATATAATACGTGGTCCAATTTAAAAATTATAGGTCAATATTAAGGTCCGATACCGTGCCGTTAGCTAACATAGAAAAGTGTCTTCGTATTTCCTTGTTTTAATGCACTATTTAAAATATACATAGTGTACCCCCTAATTGACCTATAATTATTTCCTGTGGTAGGGTACACTATTACCCTGTAATATAATACCTGGTCCAATTTAAATAATATGGGTCAATATTAAGGTCTGATATTGCGCCTTGCGTTAGTTAACCATTGAAAGATGTCTTTGAATTTTTAAAGCATTTTAGAACGCATATTTCTTCATTTTAAGCTTCTCAGAACACTCTATTTCGCATAGGCATACATAGTAAACTTTAGGGTCACGCTGTGTACCCCCTAATTGACCTATAATTATTTCCTGTGGTAGGGTACACTATTACCCTGTAATATAATACGTGGTCCAATTTAAAAATTATAGGTCAATATTAAGGTCCGAAACCGTGCCGTTAGTTAACATAGAAAAGTGTCTTCGTATTTCCTTGCTTTAATGCACTTATTAAAATATACATAGTGTACCCCCTAATTGACCTATAATTATTTCCTGTGGTAGGGTACACTATTACCCTGTAATATAATACCTGGTCCAATTTAAATATCATGGGTCAATATTACGGTCTGATATTGCGCCTTGCGTTAGTTAACCATTAAAAGATGTCTTTGAATTTTTAAAGCATTTTAGAACGCTTATTTCTTAATTTTAAGCTTCTCAGAACACTCTATTTCGCATAGGCATATATAGTAAACTTTAGGGTCACGCTGTGTACCCCCTAATTGACCTATAATTATTTCCTGTGGTAGGGTACACTATTACCCTGTAATATAATACGTGGTCCAATTTAAAAATTATAGGTCAATATTAAGGTCCGATACCGTGCCGTTAGTTAACATAGAAAAGTGTCTTTGAATTTTTAAAGCATTTTAGAACGCTTATTTCCTCATTTTAAGCTTCTCAGAACACTTTATTTCGCATAGGCATACATAGTAAGTTTTAGGGTCACGCTGTGTACCCCCTAATTGACCTATAATTATTTCCTGTGGTAGGGTACACTATAACCCTGTAATATAATACGTGGTCCAATTTAAAAATTATAGGTCAATATTAAGGTCCGATACCGTGCCGTTAGTTAACATAGAAAAGTGTCTTCGAATTTCCTTGTTTTAATGCACTATTTAAAATATACATAGTGTACCCCCTAATTGACCTATAATTATTTCCTGTGGTAGGGTACACTATTACCCTTTAATATAATACCTGGTCCAATTTAAATATTATGGGTCAATATTAAGGTCTGATATCGCGCCCTGCGTTAGTTAACCATTGAAAGATGTCTTTGAATTTTTGAAGCATTTTAGAACGCTTATTTCTTCATTTTAAGCTTCTCAGAAAACTTTATTTCGCATAGGCATACATAGTAATCTTTAGGGTCATGCTGTGTACCCCCTAAGTGACCTATAATTATTTCCCGTGGTAGGGAACAATATTACCCTGTAATATAATACGTGGTCCAATTTAAAAATTATAGGTCAATATTAATGTCCGATACCGTGCCGTTAGTTAACATAGAAAAGTGTCTTTGAATTTTTAAAGCATTTTAGAACGCTTATTTCCTCATTTTAAGCTTCTCAGAACACTTTATTTCGCATAGGCATACATAGTAAGTTTTAGGGTCACGCTGTGTACCCCCTAATTGACCTATAATTATTTCCTGTGGTAGGGTACACTATAACCCTGTAATATAATACGTGGTCCAATTTAAAAATTATAGGTCAATATTAAGGTCCGATACCGTGCCGTTAGTTAACATAGAAAAGTGTCTTCGAATTTCCTTGTTTTAATGCACTATTTAAAATATACATAGTGTACCCCCTAATTGACCTATAATTATTTCCTGTGGTAGGGTACACTATTACCCTTTAATATAATATCTGGTCCAATTTAAATATTATGGGTCAATATTAAGGTCTGATATTGCGCCTTGCGTTAGTTAAACATCGAAAGATGTCTTTGAATTTTTAAAGCATTTTAGAACGCTTATTTCTTCATTTTAAGCTTCTCAGAACACTTTATTTCGCATAGGCATACATAGTAAACTTTAGGGTCACGCTGTGTACCCCCTAAGTGACCTATAATTATTTCCCGTGGTAGGGAACAATATTACCCTGTAATATAATACGTGGTCCAATTTAAAACTTATAGGTCAATATTAATGTCCGATACCGTGCCGTTAGTTAACATAGAAAAGTGTCTTTGAATTTTTAAAGCATTTTAGAACGCTTATTTCCTCATTTTAAGCTTCTCAGAACACTTTATTTCGCATAGGCATACACAGCGTGACCCTAAAGTTTACTATGTATGCCTATGCGAAATAAAGTGTTCTGAGAAGCTTAAAATGAAGAAATAAGCGTTCTAAAATGCTTTAAAAATTCGAAGACATCTTTCGATGTTTAACTAACGCAAGGCGCAATATCAGACCTTAATATTGACCCATAATATTTAAATTGGACCAGGTATTATATTAAAGGGTAATAGTGTACCCTACCACAGGAAATAATTATAGGTCAATTAGGGGGTACACTATGTATATTTTAAATAGTGCATTAAAACAAGGAAATTCGAAGACACTTTTCTATGTTAACTAACGGCACGGTATCGGACCTTAATATTGACCTATAATTTTTTAATTGGACCACGTATTATATTACAGGGTTATAGTGTACCCTACCACAGGAAATAATTATAGGTGAATTAGGGGGTACACAGCTTGACCCTAAAACTTACTATGTATGCCTATGCGAAATAAAGTGTTCTGAGAAGCTTAAAATGAGGAAATAAGCGTTCTAAAATGCTTTAAAAATTCAAAGACACTTTTCTATGTTAACTAACGGCACGGTATCGGACATTAATATTGACCTATAATTTTTAAATTGGACCACGTATTATATTACAGGGTAATATTGTTTTTTTTAAAATTAGTTTTAGAGTGTTTTTTTGTCAAAGTCCAATTTTGTCAAAGTCCAAAGTTTTGTCAAAGTCTCGAAAATTGTGGAAATTCTTCTAAGTCCGGCGACGGGAAGTCTGAGACGAAGCCCGAGCGAGGCCGGAAAGGCCAATATGCGTTTGCCGTTCAAATTTAAATTTCCTCGGCGAGAGGCCGGGGATGCGGACGTCGACGGCCACAGCCCGGGAGAAAAATTCTTCGCTTGGAAAATGAACTTTGTGCGGGAATTCAGAAGATTTTCGTACTTAGAAATATTTCATGGTATGTCAAACTTAGTAATATTTTCAAACGGTTTTGACTTTGAAAAATTATGAAGATTTTCGTACTTAGAAATATTTCATGGTATTTCAAACTTAGTAATATTTTCAAACGGTTTTGACTTTGAAAAATTCAGATTTTCGTACTTAGAAATATTTCATGGTATTTCAAACTTAGTAATATTTTTAAACGATTTTGACTTTGAAAAATTCAGAAGATTTTCGTACTTAGAAATATTTTATGGTATTTCAAACTTAGTAATATTTTCAAACGGTCTTGACTTTGAAAAATTCAGAAGATTTTCGTACTTAGAAATATTTCATGGTATTTCAAACTTAGCAATATTTTCAAACGGTTTTAACTTTGAAAAATTCCGAAGATTTTCGTACTTAGAAATATTTCATGGTATTTCAAACTTAGAAATATTTTCAAGCGGTATTGACTTTGAAAAATTCAGAAGATTTTCGTACTTAGAAATATTTCATGGTATTTCAAACTTAGTAATATTTTTAAACGATTTTGACTTTGAAAAATTCAGAAGATTTTCGTACTTAGAAATATTTCATGGTATTTCAAACTTAGTAATATTTTCAAACGGTTTTAACTTTGAAAAATTCAGAAGATTTTCGTACTTAGAAATATTTTATGGTATTTCAAACTTAGTAATATTTTCAAACGGTCTTGACATTGAAAAATTCAGAAGATTTTCGTACTTAGAAATATTTCATGGTATTTCAAACTTAGTAATATTTTCTAACGGTTTTAACTTTGAAAAATTCCGAAGATTTTCGTAATTAGAAATATTTCATGGTATTTCAAACATAGAAATATTTTCAAGCGGTATTGACTTTGAAAAATTCAGAAGATTTTCGTACTTAGAAATATTTCATGGTATTTCAAAGTTAGTAATATTTTCAAACGGTTTTGACTTTGAAAAATTCAGAAGATTTTCGTACTTAGAAATATTTCATGGTTGTTCAAACTTAGTAATATTTTCAAACGGTTTTGACTTGGAAAAATTCAGAAGATTTTCGAACTTAGAAATATTTCATGGTATTTCAAACTTAGTAATATTTTCAAATGGTTTTGACTTTGAAAATAACTCTTCTTTATAAGTCTTCCGTTGATCGTGTGTGCGAATTTCACAATTGTTTTTTTCTTCATGTCTTTTGATGATCGTGTGTTCGAATTTCAAAAAAGATTTTTTTTTTTGACTTTGAAATATTTTCAAAACGTTTTGGACTTCAAAAAATTCTGAAGCTTTTTCCACTTAGAAATATTTCATGGTATTTCAAATTCAGTAATATTTTCAAACCGTTTTTTAATTTGAAAAATTCAGAAGGTTTTCGTACTTAGAAATATTTCATGGTATTTCAAACTTAGTAATATTTTCAAACGGTTTTGACTTTGAAAATTTCAGAAGATTTTCGTACTTAGAAATATTTCATGGTATTTCAAACTTAGAAATATTTTCAAACGGTTTTGACTTATTCAGAAGCTTTTCGTACTAAGAAATATTTCATGGTATATCAAAATTAGTAATATTTTCAAACGGTTTTGACTTTGAAAAATTCAGAAGATTTTCGTACTTAGAAATATTTCATGGTATTTCAAACTTAGTAATATTTTCAAACGGTTTTAAATTTGAAAAATTCAGAAGAGCATCTGAATGTTTAATAAGTATCGAAATCGTAAGAATTTTTCTAAGTACCGAAAACGTCCGAAATTTTCTAAGTACCGAAAACTTCTGAGTCTTTTAGAGGTACCGAAAAAGGCAGAAATTTTCTCAGTACCGAAATCAACAGAATTTTTCTAAGAACCGAATTCGACAGAATTTTTCTAAGTACCGAAAACTTCTGAATGTTTTCTAAGTACTGAAATCGACAGAATTTTTCTAAGTACCGAAAACGTCAGAAATTTTCTAAGTACCGAAAAGGTCAGAATTTTCTAAGATCCGAAATCATCAGAATTTTTCTAAGTACCGAAATCGTCAGAAATTTTCTAAGTACCGAAAACTTCTGAGTCTTTTCAAAGTACCGAAAAAGGCAGAAATTTTCTAAGTACCGAAATCAACAGAATTTTTCTAAGTACCGAAATCGACAGAATTTTTCTAAGTACCGAAATCAACAGAATTTTTCTAAGTACCGAAATCGGCAGAATTTTTCTAAGTACCGAAAACTTCTGAATGTTTAATAAGTATCGAAATCGTAAGAATTTTTCTAAGTACCGAAAACGTCAGGAATTTTCTAAGTACCGAAAACTTCTGAGCGTTTTCAGAGTACCGAAAAAGGCAGAATTTTTCTAAGTACCGAAATCGTCAGAATTTTTCTAAGTACCGAAATCATCAGAATTTTTCTAAGTACCGAAAACGTCAGAAATTTTCTAAGTACCGAAAACTTCTGAGTCTTTTCAAAGTACCGAAAAAAGCAGAACGTCAGAAATTTACTAAGTACCGAAAACTTCCGAGTCTTTTCAAAGTACCGAAAAAGGCAGAAATTTTCTAAGTTCCGAAATCAATAGAATTTTTCTAAGTACTGAAATCGGCAGAATTTTTCTAAGTACCGAAGACTTCTGAATGTTTTCTAAGTACCGAAATCGACAGAATTTTTCTAAGTACCGAAAACGTCAGATATTTTCTAAGTACCGAAAAGGTCAGAAATTTTCTAAGATCCGAAATCACCAGAATTTTTCTAAAAACCGAAATCGTCAGAATTTTTCTAAGTACCGAAATCGGCAGAATTTGTCTATGTACCGAATTCGGCAGAATTTTTCTAAGTACTGAAAACGTCAGAAATTTTCTAAGTATCGAAAACGTCAGATATTTTCTAAGTACCGAAAAGGTCAGAAATTTTCTAAGTACCAAAATCAACAGAATTTTTCTAAGTACCGAAATCGACAGAATTTTTCTAAGTACCGAAATCAACAGAATTTTTCTAAGTACCGAAATCGGCAGAATTTTTCTAAGTACCGAAAACTTCTGAATGTTTAATAAGTATCGAAATCGTAAGAATTTTTCTAAGTACCGAAAACGTCAGGAATTTTCTAAGTACCGAAAACTTCTGAGCGTTTTCAGAGTACCGAAAAAGGCAGAATTTTTCTAAGTACCGAAATCGTCAGCATTTTTCTAAGTACCGAAATCATCAGAATTTTTCTAAGTACCGAAAACGTCAGAAATTTTCTAAGTACCGAAAACTTCTGAGTCTTTTCAAAGTACCGAAAAAAGCAGAACGTCAGAAATTTACTAAGTACCGAAAACTTCCGAGTCTTTTCAAAGTACCGAAAAAGGCAGAAATTTTCTAAGTTCCGAAATCAATAGAATTTTTCTAAGTACTGAAATCGGCAGAATTTTTCTAAGTACCGAAGACTTCTAAATGTTTTCTAAGTACCGAAATCGACAGAATTTTTCTAAGTACCGAAAACGTCAGATAGTTTCTAAGTACCGAAAAGGTCAGAAATTTTCTAAGATCCGAAATCACCAGAATTTTTCTAAAAACCGAAATCGTCAGAATTTTTCTAAGTACCGAAATCGGCAGAATTTGTCTATGTACCGAATTCGGCAGAATTTTTCTAAGTACCGAAAACTTCTGAATGTTTTGAAAAATTCAGAAGCTTTTCGTACTAAGAAATATTTCATAGTATTTCAGACTTAGTAATATTTTTAAACGGTTTTGAGATCGTGTGTGACAATTTCTAAATTTTTTTCTTTCTTCATTCATTTCATTTTAAATTTATTATTTTGAGGCAAATATCACACAATTATTTAAATCATAATAAATTTTAGATTCTTATTTTTAGCTTTTGAAAATGAAATAAAAAATAATAAGGAATGAAAAAACCTAATAAGGAATCTCTCTGGTTACCAAACGATGCTCAAATCATGGAAATCTGTATATTTTGTCTTATATTTAATAATTTAAAGTTCTCGACTACGCTGGCCCTCATTTGCCAAAAATCTCGAGAAAAAATTTTTTTTTGTTTAGTTTTTAATTTAATATATATTAAATAAACAGAGATTATTTCTTTCACTAGCTCCCAAAAAAATTGCATTTATTGGCTAATTTAAAAAAAAGTTACGAGACTCCGTTTCGCCTCTAGTTGGATTGCATGGACGTGTAATTTTGTTAACGGCGGGAGATACTATGACTGTCTTAAGGATTCCAGATGTCTCCTGAACTAATTAGTGATGCGCAAGAATGGGGTAACGAGATTCCCATTTTAGCATGCAATTTAATGCAAATGAATTTTATCGCTAACTTTCGAAAACGGGAAAAATTTTTGACGTGTCTAAACTGGTATAACAGCTCTCTCTGGTCACCGTGCGATGCTCAGATCGTGTCAAAACTCATATTTTGTATTATATTTAATTATTTAAAGTTCCCGATTACGCTGGCACTCATTTGCCGAAAAATTCAAAAAAAAATTTTTTTTTGGTTTTTAATTGAATATTTATTGAAAAAGACATTATTCTTAAAAAAAATTGCATTTAGATAATTTAAATAAAAAAAAAAGCAAATTAAGCAATTAAAAGCACTTATGCAAAGAAACTCGAAAGATCTGTTAGACCAGACGTAAACACTTCAAATATCGTAACATTGTTGCCTAAAAACATTAGTTATTGACATTGTACTAATGAAGAAACTTTATAATATAATATAAATATAATGTCGTTCGCAACAATGTGATTATTATCAAAATTGGTTTTAAAAGATGTATAATAATAGTTAAATTTTAAAATATTTTAATAAAAAATGTATATAATATAATGTATAAAAATATAATTTTTAATAATAGTTATATAATTCAAATTTGATAATATAATTATATAATAATAATAATTTTATGTTTTTTTTTTAATTATTTTAAATTATTTTAATATGAAATTTATATAATATGATAAATGTATATAAATAATATTTTCAATTATAATTATGTAATAATAATTTTCATATTTTTTTAATTAGTTTTAGAGTGTTTTTTTGTCAAAGTCCAATTTTTCCGAAATTTTTCTAAGTCTCGAAAATTGTGGAAATTCTTCTAAGTCCGGCGACTGGAAGTCTGAGACGAAGTCCGAGCGAGGCCGGAAAGGCTGATATGCGTTTTCCGTTCAAATTTAAATTTCCTCGGCGAGCGGCCGGGGATGCGGACATCGACGGCCACAGCCCGGGAGAAAAATCTTTCGCTTGGAACATGAACTTTGTGCGGGACTATACATGTGAGGCACAGTGAGCGTGTCTCAAGAAACGTAACGCTCTCGTCTCGACAAGGGCGAGGGCTCGCCTCACGGAAACAAAAGGTCTCGGCTTTTCAGCGAGTGGCTCGGACGTCGTTCCGTAGCCGCGCCAGCTTTGACCTTTGTGCGGCATAGTGAGCGTTTAAGATACGCAGTGCTCTCGTCTCGACACAGACGGGGGTTGCCTCACTGAAAGCGACGGCCTCGGCTATTCAGTAGCAGCTCGGACAGTAGTTTGTAGCCGCGTGGAGACTGAACAGTGATGGAAGCATTTACGAGGTTTTCTGCAGTTTGTTCCGGCGCGAGCACGACTCTCGACGGCAGAGCACTCTCGCGTCCAGGCGTTGACGCCAAGGGGGACGCAGTGAGTCTCGAACCGACTAGAGGAAGAAGGCTCTAGTTCGATCTGTGCGAACGGGGACCCGGCCGTCATGCCGGGTCCGGCGCCCTCGCCAGCCGGGGGCACCACCACCCCTGAGATTCGAAGCGCCGCTTCGAACGCTCGCTGAACGTGAAAGTAACCTGGTTGGTCCTGCCAGTAGTCAAATGCTTGTATCAAAGAAGGAGGGAAAGTCTGCTGCGGCCGCAGCGGTAACTCCAGCTCCAAAAGCGTATATTGAAGTTGTTGCTGTTAAAAAGCTCATAGTTGGATCTTAGTTCCAGACGGGTGGTCCGCCCACCGGTGGTCACTGCCAGTTCTGAGCATTGCCGCCGAAATTGTCCGATGATCTTTACCGGTTGTCGTTCGGTTTCGGCAATTTTACTTTGAAAAAATTAGAGTGCTCAAAGTATGCATGACGCATGAATAATGGTGCATGGAATAATGGAATAGGACCTCGGTTCTATTTTGTTGGTTTTCGGAACACGAGGTAATGATTAAGAGGGACAGACGGGGGCATTCGTATTGCGACGCTAGAGGTGAAATTCTTGGACCGTCGCAAGACGAACTACTGCGAAAGCATTTGCCAAGAATGTTTCCATTAATCAAGAACGAAAGTTAGAGGTTCGAAGGCGATCAATTACCGCCCTAGTTCTAACCATAAACGATGCCAGCCACCGATCCGGCTGTGTTCCTCAAATGACACGCCGGGCAACTTCCGGGAAACCAAAGCTTTTGGGTTCCGGGGGAAGTATGGTTGCAAAGCTGAAACTTAAAGGAATTGACGGAAGGGCACTACCAGGAGCAAGGGTACATATCTGCCTTGAACGAGGAATTCCCAGTAAGCACGAGTCATCAGGTCGTGTTGATTACGTCCCTGCCCTTTGTGCAAACCGCCCGTCGCAACATCCGATGGAATGATTTAGTGAGGTCTTCGAACTGGCGCTCGGACTGACCTCCGGGTCGAGCCGGCGTGTCGGAAAGTTGATCAAACTTGGTCATTATGAGGAAGTTAACGCGCAACAAGGTTTCCGTAGTGAACCTGCGGAAGGACAATTAAAGATGGGTGCCAGTAGGCTCCGACATTGGCCTACACCCGGGGATCCTTCACTGGAGATCCCCGCCTCGAACGCAACTGTCAGTGCCGTGTGGGCGTGCCTGTTTCCCGGCCCTTCGACTTGGGCAAGAGGGAGGTCCTTTGCAGGGCTAGGCTTGAAGAGGGTGCTCGACGTGAGAGAGCTCCCCGCCCCGTTGATGCCGGCGCACTTTCCCGCTTCTCGGAGGAAAACTCTTGATTCAAAACTCTCGAACGCAAAACGGCTCTAGTCGCGTCGATGGGCAAAGTTAGCCGGGGCGTACATCCGCTCCTTGCGGAAGTACTACCCCGGCGACGAGGCCTGTTCGATTTGGAGCACTCAAGGGGGCGCCTAGACCGCGCGCTCTCGGCTCTGAGTCCAAACCCTGTGGGTGTGATGCACGGGTGCCAAATCGTCTGTAGACGACTTAGGTACTAGACTGGGTGTTGTACGTAGTAGAGCAGCTACCATACTGCGATCTATTGAGACCCATCCTCTTACCAGAAGGTTTGTAAAGCTTTTTTCAAGCTTTAAAACCTTTGAAAAAATTTTTCTTGTAAGTTTTTTATTTGATCGTGTGTGCGAATTTCAAAATTATTTTTTCTTTCTTTATAAGTTTTCCGTTGATCGTGTGTGCGAATTTCATAATATTTTTTTCTTTCTTCATAAGTCTTCCGTTGATCGTGTGTGCGAATTTCTCAATTGTTTTTTTTTTCATCCTGTCTTTCCTTGATCGTGTGTGCGAATTTCAAATTTTTTTTTCTTTCTTCCTAAGTCTTCCGTTGATCGTGTGTGCGAATTTCACAAATTTTTTTTTCTTCATGTCTTTCCTTGATCGTGTGTGCGAATTTCTTAATTTTTGTTTCTTTCATGTGTTTCGTTGATCGTGTGTGCGAATTTCTCAATTTTTTTTTTCTTCATGTCATATTTGATCGTGTGTGCGAATTTCTCAATTGTTTTTTTTTCTTCCTGTCTTTCCTTGATCGTGTGTGCGAATTTCAACAGAATTTTTCTAAGTACCGAAATCGACAGAAATTTTCAAAGTACCGATAACGTCAGAAATATTCCAAGTACCGAAATCGTCTGAATTTGTCTAAGTACCGAAAACGTCAGAAATTTTCTAAGTACCGAAAACTTCCGAGTCTTTTCTAAGTATCGAAATCATCAGAATTTTTCTAAGTACCGAAAACGACAAAAATTTTCTAAGTAACGAAATCAACAGAATTTTTCTAAGTACCGAAATCGTCAGAAATTTTCTAAGTATCGAAAAGGTCCGAAATTTTCTAAATACCGATAACTTCAGAAATATTCTAAGTACCGAAATCGTCTGAATTTTTCTAAGTACCGAAAACGTCAGAAAGTATCTAAGTTCCGAAAAGGTCAGAAATTTTCTAAGTACCGAAATCCTCTGAATATTTCTAAGTACCGAGAAGGTCAGAAATTTTCTAAGTACCGAAATTTTCAGAATTTTTCTAAGTACCGAAATCGTCGGAATTTTTCTAAGTACCGAAAACGTCAGAAATTTTCTAAGTACCGAAGACTTCTGAATGTTTTCAAAATACCGAAATCGACAGAATTTTTCTAAGTACCGAAAACGTCAGATATTTTCTAAGTACCGAAAAGGTCAGAAATTTTCTAAGTACCAAAATCGACAGAATTTTTCTAAGTACCGAAATCAACAGAATTTTTCTGAGTACCGAAATCGGCAGAATTTTTCTAAGTACAAAAAACTTCTGAATGTTTAATAAGTAACGAAATCGGCAGAATTTTTCTAAGTACCGAAGACTTCTGAATGTTTTCTAAGTACCGAAATCGACAGAATTTTTCTAAGTACCCAAAACGTCAGATATTTTCTAAGTACCGAAAAGGTCAGAAATTTTCTAAGTACCAAAATCAACAGAATTTTTCTAAGTACCGAAATCGACAGAATTTTTCTAAGTACCGAAATCAACAGAATTTTTCTAAGTACCGAAATCGGTGAATTTTTCTAAGTACCGAAAACTTCTGAATGTTTAATAAGTATCGAAATCGGCAGAATTTTTTTAAGTACCGAAATCGTCAGAATTTTTCTAAGTACTGAAATCATCAGAATTTTTCTAAGTACTGAAAACGTCACAAATTTTCTAAGTACCGAAAACTTCTGAGTCTTTTCAAAGTACCGAAATCGACGGAATTTTTCTAAGTACCAAATTCAACAGAATTTTTCTAAGTATCGAAATCGTCTGAATTTTTTTAAGTACCGAAAGCGTCTGAAATTTTCAAAATACCGAAAAGGTCAGAAATTTTCTAAGTACCGAAATCAACAGAATTTTTCTAAGTACCGAAATCGACAGAATTTTTCTAAGTACAGAAATCAACAGAATTTTTCTAAGTACCGAAAACTTCTGATTGTTTAATAAGTATCGAAATCGGCAGAATTTTTTTAAGTACCGATAACGTCAGAAATATTCTAAGTACCGAAATCCTCTGAATATTTCTAAGTACCGAGAAGGTCAGAAATTTTCTAAGTACCGAAATTTTCAGAATTTTTCTAAGTACCGAAATCGTCGGAATTTTTCTAAGTACCGAAAACGTCAGAAATTTTCTAAGTACCGAAGGATTCTGAATGTTTTCAAAGTACCGAAATCGACAGAATTTTTCTAAGTACCGAAAACGTCAGATATTTTCTAAGTACCGAAAAGGTCAGAAATTTTCTAAGTACCAAAATCAACAGAATTTTTCTAAGTACCGAAATCGACAGAATTTTTCTAAGTACCGAAATCAACAGAATTTTTCTAAGTACCGAAATCGGCAGAATTTTTCTAAGTACCAAAAACTTCTGAATGTTTAATAAGTAACGAAATCGGCAGAATTTTTCTAAGTACCGAAAACTTCTGAATGTTTAATAAGTATCGAAATCGTAAGAATTTTTCTAAGTACCGAAAACGTCAGAAATTTTCTAAGTACCGAAGACTTCTGAATGTTTTCTAAGTACCGAAATCGACAGAATTTTTCTAAGTACCGAAATCGACAGAATTTTTCTAAGTACCGAAATCAACAGAATTTTTCTAAGTACCGAATTCGGCAGAATTTTTCTAAGTACTGAAAACGTCAGAAATTTTCTAAGTATCGAAAACGTCAGATATTTTCTAAGTACCGAAAAGGTCAGAAATTTTCTAAGTACCAAAATCAACAGAATTTTTCTAAGTACCGAAATCGACAGAATTTTTCTAAGTACCGAAAACTTCTGAATGTTTAATAAGTATCGAAATCGGCAGAATTTTTTAAGTACCGATAACGTCAGAAATATTCTAAGTACCGAAATCGTCTGAATTTGTCTAAGTACCGAAAACAACAGAAATTTTCTAAGTACCGAAAACTTCCGAGTATTTTCTAAGTATCGAAATCATCAGAATTTTTCTAAGCACCGAAAACGACAAAAATTTTCTAAGTAACGAAATCAACAGAATTTTTCTAAGTACCGAAATCGTCAGAAATTTTCTAAGTATCGAAAAGGTCCGAAATTTTCTAAGTACCGATAACTTCAGAAATATTCTGAATACCGAAATCGTCTGAATTTTTCTAAGTACCGAAAACGTCAGAAATTTTCTAAGTACCGAAGACTTCTGAATGTTTAATAAGTATCGAAATCGTAAGAATTTTTCTAAGTACCGAAAACGTCAGAAATTTTCTAAGTACCAAAATCAACAGAATTTTTCTAAGTACCGAAATCGACAGAATTTTTCTAAGTACCGAAATCAACAGAATTTTTCTAAGTACCGAAATCGGCAGAATTTTTCTAAGTACCGAAAACTTCTGAATGTTTAATAAGTATCGAAATCGTAAGAATTTTTCTAAGTACCGAAAACGTCAGAAATTTTCTAAGTACCGAAGACTTCTGAATGTTTTCTAAGTACCGAAATCGACAGAATTTTTCTAAGTACCGAAAACGTCAGATATTTTCAAAGTACTGAAAAGGTGAGAAATTTTCTAAATACCGAAATCGACAGAATTTTTCTAAGTACCGAAATCAACAGAATTTTTCTATGTACCGAATTCGGCAGAATTTTTCTAAGTACCGAAAACGTCAGAAATTTTCTAAGTATCGAAAACGTCACATATTTTCTAAGTTCCGAAAAGGTCAGAAATTTTCTAAGTACCAAAATCAACAGAATTTTTCTAAGTACCGAAATCGACAGAATTTTTCTAAGTACAGAAATCAACAGAATTTTTCTAAGTACCGAAAACTTCTGAATGTTTAATAAGTATCGAAATCGGCAGAATTTTTTTAAGTACCGATAACGTCAGAAATATTCTAAGTACCGAAATCGTCAGAAATTTTCTAAGTATCGAAAAGGTCCGAAATTTTCTAAGTACCGATAACTTCAGAAATATTCTGAATACCGAAATCGTCTGAATTTTTCTAAGTACCGAAAACGTCAGAAAGTTTCTAAGTTCCGAAAAGGTCAGAAATTTTCTAAGTATCGAAATTTTCAGAATTTTTCTAAGTACCGAAATCGTCGGAATTTTTCTAAGTACCGAAAACGTCAGAAATTTTCTAAGTACCGAAGACTTCTGAATGTTTAATAAGTATCGAAATCGTAAGAATTTTTCTAAGTACCGAAAACGTCAGAAATTTTCTAAGTACCAAAATCAACAGAATTTTTCTAAGTACCGAAATCGACAGAATTTTTCTAAGTACCGAAATCAACAGAATTTTTCTAAGTACCGAAATCGGCAGAATTTTTCTAAGTACCGAAAACTTCTGAATGTTTAATAAGTATCGAAATCGTAAGAATTTTTCTAAGTACCGAAAACGTCAGAAATTTTCTAAGTACCGAAGACTTCTGAATGTTTTCAAAGAACCGAAATCGACAGAATTTTTCTAAGTACCGAAAACGTCAGATATTTTCTAAGTACCGAAAAGGTCAGAAATTTTCTAAGTACCAAAATCAACAGAATTTTTCTAAGTACCGAAATCGACAGAATTTTTCTAAGTACCGAAATCAACAGAATTTTTTTAAGTACCGAAATCGGCAGAATTTTTCTAAGTACCAAAAACTTCTGCATGTTTAATAAGTAACGAAATCGGCAGAATTTTTCTAAGTACCGAAAACTTCTGAATGTTTAATAAGTATCGAAATCGTAAGAATTTTTCTAAGTACCGAAAACGTCAGAAATTTTCTAAGTACCGAAGACTTCTGAATGTTTTCTAAGTACCGAAATCGACAGAATTTTTCTAAGTACCGAAAACGTCAGATATTTTCTAAGTACCGAAAAGGTCAGAAATTTTCTAAGTACCAAAATCAACAGAATTTTTCTAAGTACCGAAATCGACAGAATTTTTCTAAGTACCGAAATCAACAGAATTTTTCTAAGTACCGAATTCGGCAGAATTTTTCTAAGTACTGAAAGCGTCAGAAATTTTCTAAGTATCGAAAACGTCAGATATTTTCTAAGTACCGAAAAGGTCAGAAATTTTCTAAGTACCAAAATCAACAGAATTTTTCTAAGTACCGAAATCGACAGAATTTTTCTAAGTACAGAAATCAACAGAATTTTTCTAAGTACCGAAAACTTCTGAATGTTTAATAAGTATCGAAATCGGCAGAATTTTTTTAAGTACCGATAACGTCAGAAATATTCTAAGTACCGAAATCCTCTGAATATTTCTAAGTACCGAGAAGGTCAGAAATTTTCTAAGTACCGAAATTTTCAGAATTTTTCTAAGTACCGAAATCGTCGGAATTTTTCTAAGTATCGAAAACGTCAGAAATTTTCTAAGTACCGAAGACTTCTGAATGTTTTCAAAGTACCGAAATCGACAGAATTTTTCTAAGTACCGAAAACGTCAGATATTTTCTAAGTACCGAAAAGGTCAGAAATTTTCTAAGTACCAAAATCAACAGAATTTTTCTAAGTACCGAAATCGACAGAATTTTTCTAAGTACCGAAATCAACAGAATTTTTCTAAGTACCGAAATCGGCAGAATTTTTCTAAGTACCATAAACTTCTGAATGTTTAATAAGTAACGAAATCGGCAGAATTTTTCTAAGTACCGAAAACTTCTGAATGTTTAATAAGTATCGAAATCGTAAGAATTTTTCCAAGTACCGAAAACGTCAGAAATTTTCTGAGTACCGAAGACTTCTGAATGTTTTCTAAGTTCCGAAATCGACAGAATTTTTCTAAGTACCGAAAACGTCAGATATTTTCTAAGTACCGAAAAGGTCAGAAATTTTCTAAGTATAAAAATCAACAGAATTTTTCTAAGTACCGAAATCGACAGAATTTTTCTAAGTACCGAAATCAACAGAATTTTTCTAAGTACCGAAATCGGCAGAATTTTTCTAAGTACCGAAAACGTCAGAAATTTTCTAAGTATCGAAAACGTCAGATATTTTCTAGGTACCGAAAAGGTCAGAAATTTTCTAAGTACCAAAATCAGCAGAATTTTTCTAAGTACCGAAATCGACAGAATTTTTCTAAGTACCGAAATCAACAGAATTTTTCTAAGTACCGAAAGCTTCTGAATGTTTAATAAGTATCAAAATCGGCAGAATTTTTTTAAGTACCGATAACGTCAGAAATATTCCAAGTACCGAAATCGTCTGAATTTGTCTAAGTACCGAAAACAACAGAAATTTTCTAAGTACCGAAAACTTCCGAGTCTTTTCTAAGTATCGAAATCATCAGAATTTTTCTAAGCACCGAAAACGACAAAAATTTTCTAAGTAACGAAATCAACAGAATTTTTCTAAGTACCGAAATCGACAGAATTTTTCTAAGTACCGAAATCAACAGAATTTTTCTAAGTACCGAAATCGTCAGAAATTTTCTAAGTATCGAAAAGGTCCGAAATTTTCTAAGTACCGATAACTTCAGAAATATTCTGAATACCGAAATCGTCTGAATTTTTCTAAGTACCGAAAACGTCAGAAAGTTTCTAAGTTCCGAAAAGGTCAGAAATTTTCTAAGTATCGAAATTTTCAGAATTTTTCTAAGTACCGAAATCGTCGGAATTTTTCTAAGTACCGAAAACGTCAGAAATTTTCTAAGTACCGAAGACTTCTGAATGTTTAATAAGTATCGAAATCGTAAGAATTTTTCTAAGTACCGAAAACGTCAGAAATTTTCTAAGTACCAAAATCAACAGAATTTTTCTAAGTACCGAAATCGACAGAATTTTTCTAAGTACCGAAATCAACAGAATTTTTCTAAGTACCGAAATCGGCAGAATTTTTCTAAGTACCGAAAACTTCTGAATGTTTAATAAGTATCGAAATCGTAAGAATTTTTCTAAGTACCGAAAACGTCAGAAATTTTCTAAGTACCGAAGACTTCTGAATGTTTTCTAAGTACCGAAATCGACAGAATTTTTCTAAGTACCGAAAACGTCAGATATTTTCAAAGTACTGAAAAGGTGAGAAATTTTCTAAATACCGAAATCGACAGAATTTTTCGAAGTACCGAAATCAACAGAATTTTTCTATGTACCAAATTCGGCAGAATTTTTCTAAGTACCGAAAACGTCAGAAATTTTCTAAGTATCGAAAACGTCACATATTTTCTAAGTTCCGAAAAGGTCAGAAATTTTCTAAGTACCAAAATCAACAGAATTTTTCTAAGTACCGAAATCGACAGAATTTTTCTAAGTACAGAAATCAACAGAATTTTTCTAAGTACCGAAAACTTCTGAATGTTTAATAAGTATCGAAATCGGCAGAATTTTTTTAAGTACCGATAACGTCAGAAATATTCTAAGTACCGAAATCCTCTGAATATTTCTAAGTACCGAGAAGGTCAGAAATTTTCTAAGTACCGAAATTGTCAGAATTTTTCTAAGTACCGAAATCGTCGGAAGTTTTCTAAATACCGAAAACGTCAGAAATTTTCTAAGTACCGAAGACTTCTGAATGTTTTCAAAGTACCGAAATCGACAGAATTTTTCTAAGTACCGAAAACGTCAGATATTTTCTAAGTACCGAAAAGGTCAGAAATTTTCTAAGTACCAAAATCAACAGAATTTTTCTAAGTACCGAAATCGACAGAATTTTTCTAAGTACCGAAATCAACAGAATTTTTTTAAGTACCGAAATCGGCAGAATTTTTCTAAGTACCAAAAACTTCTGCATGTTTAATAAGTAACGAAATCGGCAGAATTTTTCTAAGTACCGAAAACTTCTGAATGTTTAATAAGTATCGAAATCGTAAGAATTTTTCTAAGTACCGAAAACGTCAGAAATTTTCTAAGTACCGAAGACTTCTGAATGTTTTCTAAGTACCGAAATCGACAGAATTTTTCTAAGTACCGAAAACGTCAGATATTTTCTAAGTACCGAAAAGGTCAGAAATTTTCTAAGTACCAAAATCAACAGAATTTTTCTAAGTACCGAAATCGACAGAATTTTTCTAAGTACCGAAATCAACAGAATTTTTCTAAGTACCGAATTCGGCAGAATTTTTCTAAGTACTGAAAGCGTCAGAAATTTTCTAAGTATCGAAAACGTCAGATATTTTCTAAGTACCGAAAAGGTCAGAAATTTTCTAAGTACCAAAATCAACAGAATTTTTCTAAGTACCGAAATCGACAGAATTTTTCTAAGTACAGAAATCAACAGAATTTTTCTAAGTACCGAAAACTTCTGAATGTTTAATAAGTATCGAAATCGGCAGAATTTTTTTAAGTACCGATAACGTCAGAAATATTCTAAGTACCGAAATCCTCTGAATATTTCTAAGTACCGAGAAGGTCAGAAATTTTCTAAGTACCGAAATTTTCAGAATTTTTCTAAGTACCGAAATCGTCGGAATTTTTCTAAGTATCGAAAACGTCAGAAATTTTCTAAGTACCGAAGACTTCTGAATGTTTTCAAAGTACCGAAATCGACAGAATTTTTCTAAGTACCAAAATCAACAGAATTTTTCTAAGTACCGAAATCGACAGAATTTTTCTAAGTACCGAAATCAACAGAATTTTTCTAAGTACCGAAATCGGCAGAATTTTTCTAAGTACCATAAACTTCTGAATGTTTAATAAGTAACGAAATCGGCAGAATTTTTCTAAGTACCGAAAACTTCTGAATGTTTAATAAGTATCGAAATCGTAAGAATTTTTCCAAGTACCGAAAACGTCAGAAATTTTCTAAGTACCGAAGACTTCTGAATGTTTTCTAAGTACCGAAATCGACAGAATTTTTCTAAGTACCGAAAACGTCAGATATTTTCTAAGTACCGAAAAGGTCAGAAATTTTCTAAGTATAAAAATCAACAGAATTTTTCTAAGTACCGAAATCGACAGAATTTTTCTAAGTACCGAAATCAACAGAATTTTTCTAAGTACCGAAATCGGCAGAATTTTTCTAAGTACCGAAAACGTCAGAAATTTTCTAAGTATCGAAAACGTCAGATATTTTCTAGGTACCGAAAAGGTCAGAAATTTTCTAAGTACCAAAATCAGCAGAATTTTTCTAAGTACCGAAATCGACAGAATTTTTCTAAGTACCGAAATCAACAGAATTTTTCTAAGTACCGAAAACTTCTGAATGTTTAATAAGTATCAAAATCGGCAGAATTTTTTTAAGTACCGATAACGTCAGAAATATTCCAAGTACCGAAATCGTCTGAATTTGTCTAAGTACCGAAAACGTCAGAAATTTTCTAAGTACCGAAAACTTCCAAGTCTTTTCTAAGTATCGAAATCATCAGAATTTTTCTAAGTACCGAAAACGACAAAAATTTTCTAAGTAACGAAATCAACAGAATTATTCTAAGTACCGAAATCGTCAGAAATTTTCTAAGTATCGAAAAGGTCCGAAATTTTCTAAATACCGATAACTTCAGAAATATTCTAAGTACCGAAATCGTCTGAATTTTTCTAAGTACCGAAAACGTCAGAAAGTATCTAAGTTCCGAAAAGGTCAGAAATTTTCTAAGTACCGAAATCCTCTGAATATTTCTAAGTACCGAGAAGGTCAGAAATTTTCTAAGTACCGAAATTTTCAGAATTTTTCTAAGTACCGAAATCGTCGGAATTTTTCTAAGTTCCGAAAACGTCAGAAATTTTCTAAGTACCGAAGACTTCTGAATGTTTTCAAAATACCGAAATCGACAGGATTTTTCTAAGTACCGAAAACGTCAGATATTTTCTAAGTACCGAAAAGGTCAGAAATTTTCTAAGTACCCAAATCGACAGAATTTTTCTAAGTACCGAAATCAACAGAATTTTTCTGAGTACCGAAATCGGCAGAATTTTTCTAAGTACAAAAAACTTCTGAATGTTTAATAAGTAACGAAATCGGCAGAATTTTTCTAAGTACCGAAGACTTCTGAATGTTTTCTAAGTACCGAAATCGACAGAATTTTTCTAAGTACCGAAAACGTCAGATATTTTCTAAGTACCGAAAAGGTCAGAAATTTTCTAAGTACCAAAATCAACAGAATTTTTCTAAGTACCGAAATCGACAGAATTTTTCTAAGTACCGAAATCAACAGAATTTTTCTAAGTACCGAAATCGGCAGAATTTTTCTAAGTACCGAGAACTTCTGAATGTTTAATAAGTATCGAAATCGGCAGAATTTTTTTAAGTACCGAAATCGTCAGAATTTTTCTAAGTACTGAAATCATCAGAATTTTTCTAAGTACTGAAAACGTCACAAATTTTCTAAGTACCGAAAACTTCTGAGTCTTTTCAAAGTACCGAAATCGACGGAATTTTTCTAAATACAAAATTCAACAGAATTTTTCTAAGTATCGAAATCGTCTGAATTTTTTTAAGTACCGAAAGCGTCTGAAATTTTCAAAATACCGAAAAGGTCAGAAATTTTCTAAGTACCGAAATTTTCAGAATTTTTCTAAGTACCGAAATCGTCGGAATTTTTCTAAGTACCGAAATTGTCAGAATTTTTCTAAGTACCGAAATCATCAGAATTTTTCTAAGTACAGAAATCAACAGAATTTTTCTAAGTACCGAAAACTTCTGAATGTTTAATAAGTATCGAAATCGGCAGAATTTTTTTAAGTACCGATAACGTCAGAAATATTCTAAGTACCGAAATCCTCTGAATATTTCTAAGTACCGAGAAGGTCAGAAATTTTCTAAGTACCGAAATTTTCAGAATTTTTCTAAGTACCGAAATCGTCGGAATTTTTCTAAGTACCGAAAACGTCAGGAATTTTCTAAGTACCGAAGACTTCTGAATGTTTTCAAAGTACCGAAATCGACAGAATTTTTCTAAGTACCGAAAACGTCAGATATTTTCTAAGTACCGAAAAGGTCAGAAATTTTCTAAGTACCAAAATCAACAGAATTTTTCTAAGTACCGAAATCGACTGAATTTTTCTAAGTACCGAAATCAACAGAATTTTTCTAAGTACCGAAATCGGCAGAATTTTTCTAAGTACCAAAAACTTCTGAATGTTTAATAAGTAACGAAATCGGCAGAATTTTTCTAAGTACCGAAAACTTCTGAATGTTTAATAACTATCGAAATCGTAAGAATTTTTCTAAGTACCGAGAACGTCAGAAATTTTCTAAGTACCGAAGACTTCTGAATGTTTTCTAAGTACCGAAATCGACAGAATTTTTCTAAGTACCGAAAACGTCAGATATTTTCTAAGTACCGAAAGGGTCAGAAATTTTCTAAGTATAAAAATCAACAAAATTTTTCTAAGTACCGAAATCGACAGAATTTTTCTAAGTACCGAAATCAACAGAATTTTCTAAGTACCGAAATCAGCAGAATTTTTCTAAGTACCGAAAACGTCAGAAATTTTCTAAGTATCGAAAACGTCTGATATTTTCTAAGTACCGAAAAGGTCAGAAATTTTCTAAGTACCAAAATCAACAGAATTTTTCTAAGTACCGAAAACTTCTGAATGTTTAATAAGTATCGAAATCGGCAGAATTTTTTTAAGTACCGATAACGTCAGAAATATTCTAAGTACCGAAATCGTCTGAATTTGTCTAAGTACCGAAAACAACAGAAATTTTCTAAGTACCGAAAACTTCCGAGTCTTTTCTAAGTATCGAAATCATCAGAATTTTTCTAAGCACCGAAAACGACAAAAATTTTCTAAGTAACGAAATCAACAGAATTTTTCTAAGTACCGAAATCGTCAGAAATTTTCTAAGTATCGAAAAGGTCCGAAATTTTCTAAGTACCGATAACTTCAGAAATATTCTGAGTACCGAAATCGTCTGAATTTTTCTAAGTACCGAAAACGTCAGAAAGTTTCTAAGTTCCGAAAAGGTCAGAAATTTTCTAAGTACCAAAATCAACAGAATTTTTCTAAGTACCGAAATCGACAGAATTTTTCTAAGTACCGAAATCAACAGAATTTTTCTAAGTACCGAAAACTTCTGAATGTTTAATAAGTATCGAAATCGTAAGAATTTTTCTAAGTACCGAGAACGTCAGAAATTTTCTAAGTACCGAAGACTTCTGAATGTTTTCTAAGTACCGAAATCGACAGAATTTTTCTAAGTACCGAAATCAACAGAATTTTTCTAAGTACCGAAATCGGCAGAATTTTTCTAAGTACCGAAAACGTCAGAAATTTTCTAAGTATCGAAAACGTCAGATATTTTCTAAGTACCGAAAAGGTCAGAAATTTTCTAAGTACCAAAATCAACAGAATTTTTCTAAGTACCGAAAACGTCAGAAATTTTCTAAGTATCGAAAACGTCAGATATTTTCTAAGTACCGAAAAGTTCAGAAATTTTCTAAGTACCAAAATCAACAGAATTTTTCTAAGTACCGAAATCGACAGAATTTTTCTAAGTACAGAAATCAACAGAATTTTTCTAAGTACCGAAAACTTCTGAATGTTTAATAAGTATCGAAATCGGCAGAATTTTTTTAAGTACCGATAACGTCAGAAATATTCTAAGTACCGAAATCCTCTGAATATTTCTAAGTACCGAGAAGGTCAGAAATTTTCTAAGTACCGAAATTTTCAGAATTTTTCTAAGTACCGAAATCGTCGGAATTTTTCTAAGTACCGAAAACGTCAGAAATTTTCTAAGTACCGAAGACTTCTGAATGTTTTCAAAGTACCGAAATCGACAGAATTTTTCTAAGTACCGAAAACGTCAGATATTTTCTAAGTGCCGAAAAGGTCAGAAATTTTCTAAGTACCAAAATCAACAGAATTTTTCTAAGTACCGAAATCGACAGAATTTTTCTAAGTACCGAAATCAACAGAATTTTTCTAAGTACCGAAATCGGCAGAATTTTTCTAAGTACCAAAAACTTCTGAATGTTTAATAAGTAACGAAATCGGCAGAATTTTTCTAAGTACCGAAAACTTCTGAATGTTTAATAAGTATCGAAATCGTAAGAATTTTTCTAAGTACCGAGAACGTCAGAAATTTTCTAAGTACCGAAGACTTCTGAATGTTTTCTAAGTACCGAAATCGACAGAATTTTTCTAAGTACCGAAAACGTCAGATATTTTCTAAGTACCGAAAAGGTCAGAAATTTTCTAAGTATAAAAATCAACAGAATTTTTCTAAGTACCGAAATCGACAGAAATTTTCTAAGTATCGAAAAGGTCCGAAATTTTCTAAGTACCGATAACTTCAGAAATATTCTGAGTACCGAAATCGTCTGAATTTTTCTAAGTACCGAAAACGTCAGAAAGTTTCTAAGTTCCGAAAAGGTCAGAAATTTTCTAAGTATCGAAATTTTCAGAATTTTTCTAAGTACCGAAATCGTCGGAATTTTTCTAAGTACCGAAAACGTCAGAAATTTTCTAAGTACCGAAGACTTCTGAATGTTTTCAAAGTACCGAAATCGACAGAATTTTTCTAAGTACCGAAATCGTCGGAATTTTTCTAAGTATCGAAAACGTCAGAAATTTTCTAAGTACCGAAGACTTCTGAATGTTTTCAAAGTACCGAAATCGACAGAATTTTTCTAAGTACCGAAAACGTCAGATATTTTCTAAGTACCGAAAAGGTCAGAAATTTTCTAAGTACCAAAATCAACAGAATTTTTCTAAGTACCGAAATCGACAGAATTTTTCTAAGTACCGAAATCAACAGAATTTTTCTAAGTACCGAAATCGGCAGAATTTTTCTAAGTACCATAAACTTCTGAATGTTTAATAAGTAACGAAATCGGCAGAATTTTTCTAAGTACCGAAAACTTCTGAATGTTTAATAAGTATCGAAATCGTAAGAATTTTTCCAAGTACCGAAAACGTCAGAAATTTTCTAAGTACCGAAGACTTCTGAATGTTTTCTAAGTACCGAAATCGACAGAATTTTTCTAAGTACCGAAAACGTCAGATATTTTCTAAGTACCGAAAAGGTCAGAAATTTTCTAAGTATAAAAATCAACAGAATTTTTCTAAGTACCGAAATCGACAGAATTTTTCTAAGTACCAAAATCAACAGAATTTTTCTAAGTACCGAAAACGTCAGAAATTTTCTAAGTATCGAAAACGTCAGATATTTTCTAAGTACCGAAAAGTTCAGAAATTTTCTAAGTACCAAAATCAACAGAATTTTTCTAAGTACCGAAATCGACAGAATTTTTCTAAGTACAGAAATCAACAGAATTTTTCTAAGTACCGAAAACTTCTGAATGTTTAATAAGTATCGAAATCGGCAGAATTTTTTTAAGTACCGATAACGTCAGAAATATTCTAAGTACCGAAATCCTCTGAATATTTCTAAGTACCGAGAAGGTCAGAAATTTTCTAAGTACCGAAATTTTCAGAATTTTTCTAAGTACCGAAATCGTCGGAATTTTTCTAAGTACCGAAAACGTCAGAAATTTTCTAAGTACCGAAGACTTCTGAATGTTTTCAAAGTACCGAAATCGACAGAATTTTTCTAAGTACCGAAAACGTCAGATATTTTCTAAGTGCCGAAAAGGTCAGAAATTTTCTAAGTACCAAAATCAACAGAATTTTTCTAAGTACCGAAATCGACAGAATTTTTCTAAGTACCGAAATCAACAGAATTTTTCTAAGTACCGAAATCGGCAGAATTTTTCTAAGTACCAAAAACTTCTGAATGTTTAATAAGTAACGAAATCGGCAGAATTTTTCTAAGTACCGAAAACTTCTGAATGTTTAATAAGTATCGAAATCGTAAGAATTTTTCTAAGTACCGAGAACGTCAGAAATTTTCTAAGTACCGAAGACTTCTGAATGTTTTCTAAGTACCGAAATCGACAGAATTTTTCTAAGTACCGAAAACGTCAGATATTTTCTAAGTACCGAAAAGGTCAGAAATTTTCTAAGTATAAAAATCAACAGAATTTTTCTAAGTACCGAAATCGACAGAAATTTTCTAAGTATCGAAAAGGTCCGAAATTTTCTAAGTACCGATAACTTCAGAAATATTCTGAGTACCGAAATCGTCTGAATTTTTCTAAGTACCGAAAACGTCAGAAAGTTTCTAAGTTCCGAAAAGGTCAGAAATTTTCTAAGTATCGAAATTTTCAGAATTTTTCTAAGTACCGAAATCGTCGGAATTTTTCTAAGTACCGAAAACGTCAGAAATTTTCTAAGTACCGAAGACTTCTGAATGTTTTCAAAGTACCGAAATCGACAGAATTTTTCTAAGTACCGAAATCGTCGGAATTTTTCTAAGTATCGAAAACGTCAGAAATTTTCTAAGTACCGAAGACTTCTGAATGTTTTCAAAGTACCGAAATCGACAGAATTTTTCTAAGTACCGAAAACGTCAGATATTTTCTAAGTACCGAAAAGGTCAGAAATTTTCTAAGTACCAAAATCAACAGAATTTTTCTAAGTACCGAAATCGACAGAATTTTTCTTAGTACCGAAATCAACAGAATTTTTCTAAGTACCGAAATCGGCAGAATTTTTCTAAGTACCATAAACTTCTGAATGTTTAATAAGTAACGAAATCGGCAGAATTTTTCTAAGTACCGAAAACTTCTGAATGTTTAATAAGTATCGAAATCGTAAGAATTTTTCCAAGTACCGAAAACGTCAGAAATTTTCTAAGTACCGAAGACTTCTGAATGTTTTCTAAGTACCGAAATCGACAGAATTTTTCTAAGTACCGAAAACGTCAGATATTTTCTAAGTACCGAAAAGGTCAGAAATTTTCTAAGTATAAAAATCAACAGAATTTTTCTAAGTACCGAAATCGACAGAATTTTTCTAAGTACCGAAATCAACAGAATTTTTCTAAGTACCGAAATCGGCAGAATTTTTCTAAGTACCGAAAACGTCAGAAATTTTCTAAGTATCGAAAACGTCTGATATTTTCTAAGTACCGAAAAGGTCAGAAATTTTCTAAGTACCAAAATCAACAGAATTTTTCTAAGTACCGAAAACTTCTGAATGTTTAATAAGTATCGAAATCGGCAGAATTTTTTTAAGTACCGATAACGTCAGAAATATTCTAAGTACCGAAATCGTCTGAATTTGTCTAAGTACCGAAAACAACAGAAATTTTCTAAGTACCGAAAACTTCCGAGTCTTTTCTAAGTATCGAAATCATCAGAATTTTTCTAAGCACCGAAAACGACAAAAATTTTCTAAGTCACGAAATCAACAGAATTTTTCTAAGTACCGAAATCGTCAGAAATTTTCTAAGTATCGAAAAGGTCCGAAATTTTCTAAGTACCGATAACTTCAGAAATATTCTGAGTACCGAAATCGTCTGAATTTTTCTAAGTACCGAAAACGTCAGAAAGTTTCTAAGTTCCGAAAAGGTCAGAAATTTTCTAAGTATCGAAATTTTCAGAATTTTTCTAAGTACCGAAATCGTCGGAATTTTTCTAAGTACCGAAAACGTCAGAAAGTTTCTAAGTTCCCAAAAGGTCAGAAATTTTCTAAGTACCAAAATCAACAGAATTTTTCTAAGTACCGAAATCGACAGAATTTTTCTAAGTACCGAAATCAACAGAATTTTTCTAAGTACCGAAAACTTCTGAATGTTTAATAAGTATCGAAATCGTAAGAATTTTTCTAAGTACCGAGAACGTCAGAAATTTTCTAAGTACCGAAGACTTCTGAATGTTTTCTAAGTACCGAAATCGACAGAATTTTTCTAAGTACCGAAATCAACAGAATTTTTCTAAGTACCGAAATCGGCAGAATTTTTCTAAGTACCGAAAACGTCAGAAATTTTCTAAGTATCGAAAACGTCAGATATTTTCTAAGTACCGAAAAGGTCAGAAATTTTCTAAGTACCAAAATCAACAGAATTTTTCTAAGTACCGAAATCGACAGAATTTTTCTAAGTACCGAAATCAACAGAATTTTTCTAAGTACCGAAATCGGCAGAATTTTTCTAAGTACCAAAAACTTCTGAATGTTTAATAAGTAACGAAATCGGCAGAATTTTTCTAAGTACCGAAAACTTCTGAATGTTTAATAAGTATCGAAATCGTAAGAATTTTTCTAAGTACCGAGAACGTCAGAAATTTTCTAAGTACCGAAGACTTCTGAATGTTTTCTAAGTACCGAAATCGACAGAATTTTTCTAAGTACCGAAAACGTCAGATATTTTCTAAGTACCGAAAAGGTCAGAAATTTTCTAAGTATAAAAATCAACAGAATTTTTCTAAGTACCGAAATCGACAGAATTTTTCTAAGTACCGAAATCAACAGAATTTTTCTAAGTACCGAAATCGGCAGAATTTTTCTAAGTACCGAAAACGTCAGAAATTTTCTAAGTATCGAAAACGTCTGATATTTTCTAAGTACCGAAAAGGTCAGAAATTTTCTAAGTACCAAAATCAACAGAATTTTTCTAAGTACCGAAAACTTCTGAATGTTTAATAAGTATCGAAATCGGCAGAATTTTTTTAAGTACCGATAACGTCAGAAATATTCTAAGTACCGAAATCGTCTGAATTTGTCTAAGTACCGAAAACAACAGAAATTTTCTAAGTACCGAAAACTTCCGAGTCTTTTCTAAGTATCGAAATCATCAGAATTTTTCTAAGCACCGAAAACGACAAAAATTTTCTAAGTCACGAAATCAACAGAATTTTTCTAAGTACCGAAATCGTCAGAAATTTTCTAAGTATCGAAAAGGTCCGAAATTTTCTAAGTACCGATAACTTCAGAAATATTCTGAGTACCGAAATCGTCTGAATTTTTCTAAGTACCGAAAACGTCAGAAAGTTTCTAAGTTCCCAAAAGGTCAGAAATTTTCTAAGTACCAAAATCAACAGAATTTTTCTAAGTACCGAAATCGACAGAATTTTTCTAAGTACCGAAATCAACAGAATTTTTCTAAGTACCGAAAACTTCTGAATGTTTAATAAGTATCGAAATCGTAAGAATTTTTCTAAGTACCGAGAACGTCAGAAATTTTCTAAGTACCGAAGACTTCTGAATGTTTTCTAAGTACCGAAATCGACAGAATTTTTCTAAGTACCGAAATCAACAGAATTTTTCTAAGTACCGAAATCGGCAGAATTTTTCTAAGTACCGAAAACGTCAGAAATTTTCTAAGTATCGAAAACGTCAGATATTTTCTAAGTACCGAAAAGGTCAGAAATTTTCTAAGTACCAAAATCAACAGAATTTTTCTAAGTACCGAAAACGTCAGAAATTTTCTAAGTATCGAAAACGTCAGATATTTTCTAAGTACCGAAAAGTTCAGAAATTTTCTAAGTACCAAAATCAACAGAATTTTTCTAAGTACCGAAATCGACAGAATTTTTCTAAGTACAGAAATCAACAGAATTTTTCTAAGTACCGAAAACTTCTGAATGTTTAATAAGTATCGAAATCGGCAGAATTTTTTTAAGTACCGATAACGTCAGAAATATTCTAAGTACCGAAATCCTCTGAATATTTCTAAGTACCGAGAAGGTCAGAAATTTTCTAAGTACCGAAATTTTCAGAATTTTTCTAAGTACCGAAATCGTCGGAATTTTTCTAAGTACCGAAAACGTCAGAAATTTTCTAAGTACCGAAGACTTCTGAATGTTTTCAAAGTACCGAAATCGACAGAATTTTTCTAAGTACCGAAAACGTCAGATATTTTCTAAGTGCCGAAAAGGTCAGAAATTTTCTAAGTACCAAAATCAACAGAATTTTTCTAAGTACCGAAATCGACAGAATTTTTCTAAGTACCGAAATCAACAGAATTTTTCTAAGTACCGAAATCGGCAGAATTTTTCTAAGTACCAAAAACTTCTGAATGTTTAATAAGTAACGAAATCGGCAGAATTTTTCTAAGTACCGAAAACTTCTGAATGTTTAATAAGTATCGAAATCGTAAGAATTTTTCTAAGTACCGAGAACGTCAGAAATTTTCTAAGTACCGAACACTTCTGAATGTTTTCTAAGTACCGAAATCGACAGAATTTTTCTAAGTACCGAAAACGTCAGATATTTTCTAAGTACCGAAAAGGTCAGAAATTTTCTAAATATAAAAATCAACAGAATTTTTCTAAGTACCGAAATCGACAGAAATTTTCTAAGTATCGAAAAGGTCCGAAATTTTCTAAGTACCGATAACTTCAGAAATATTCTGAGTACCGAAATCGTCTGAATTTTTCTAAGTACCGAAAACGTCAGAAAGTTTCTAAGTTCCGAAAAGGTCAGAAATTTTCTAAGTATCGAAATTTTCAGAATTTTTCTAAGTACCGAAATCGTCGGAATTTTTCTAAGTACCGAAAACGTCAGAAATTTTCTAAGTACCGAAGACTTCTGAATGTTTTCAAAGTACCGAAATCGACAGAATTTTTCTAAGTACCGAAATCGTCGGAATTTTTCTAAGTATCGAAAACGTCAGAAATTTTCTAAGTACCGAAGACTTCTGAATGTTTTCAAAGTACCGAAATCGACAGAATTTTTCTAAGTACCGAAAACGTCAGATATTTTCTAAGTACCGAAAAGGTCAGAAATTTTCTAAGTACCAAAATCAACAGAATTTTTCTAAGTACCGAAATCGACAGAATTTTTCTAAGTACCGAAATCAACAGAATTTTTCTAAGTACCGAAATCGGCAGAATTTTTCTAAGTACCATAAACTTCTGAATGTTTAATAAGTAACGAAATCGGCAGAATTTTTCTAAGTACCGAAAACTTCTGAATGTTTAATAAGTATCGAAATCGTAAGAATTTTTCCAAGTACCGAAAACGTCAGAAATTTTCTAAGTACCGAAGACTTCTGAATGTTTTCTAAGTACCGAAATCGACAGAATTTTTCTAAGTACCGAAAACGTCAGATATTTTCTAAGTACCGAAAAGGTCAGAAATTTTCTAAGTATAAAAATCAACAGAAGTTTTCTAAGTACCGAAATCGACAGAATTTTTCTAAGTACCGAAATCAACAGAATTTTTCTAAGTACCGAAATCGGCAGAATTTTTCTAAGTACCGAAAACGTCAGAAATTTTCTAAGTATCGAAAACGTCAGATATTTTCTAGGTACCGAAAAGGTCAGAAATTTTCTAAGTACCAAAATCAGCAGAATTTTTCTAAGTACCGAAATCGACAGAATTTTTCTAAGTGCCGAAATCAACAGAATTTTTCTAAGTACCGAAAACTTCTGAATGTTTAATAAGTATCAAAATCGGCAGAATTTTTTTAAGTACCGATAACGTCAGAAATATTCCAAGTACCGAAATCGTCTGAATTTGTCTAAGTACCGAAAACGTCAGAAATTTTCTAAGTACCGAAAACTTCCAAGTCTTTTCTAAGTATCGAAATCATCAGAATTTTTCTAAGTACCGAAAACGACAAAAATTTTCTAAGTAACGAAATCAACAGAATTATTCTAAGTACCGAAATCGTCAGAAATTTTCTAAGTATCGAAAAGGTCCGAAATTTTCTAAATACCGATAACTTCAGAAATATTCTAAGTACCGAAATCGTCTGAATTTTTCTAAGTACCGAAAACGTCAGAAAGTATCTAAGTTCCGAAAAGGTCAGAAATTTTCTAAGTACCGAAATCCTCTGAATATTTCTAAGTACCGAGAAGGTCAGAAATTTTCTAAGTACCGAAATTTTCAGAATTTTTCTAAGTACCGAAATCGTCGGAATTTTTCTAAGTTCCGAAAACGTCAGAAATTTTCTAAGTACCGAAGACTTCTGAATGTTTTCAAAATACCGAAATCGACAGAATTTTTCTAAGTACCGAAAACGTCAGATATTTTCTAAGTACCGAAAAGGTCAGAAATTTTCTAAGTACCGAAATCAACAGAATTTTTCTGAGTACCGAAATCGGCAGAATTTTTCTAAGTACAAAAAACTTCTGAATGTTTAATAAGTAACGAAATCGGCAGAATTTTTCTAAGTACCGAAGACTTCTGAATGTTTTCTAAGTACCGAAATCGACAGAATTTTTCTAAGTACCGAAAACGTCAGATATTTTCTAAGTACCGAAAAGGTCAGAAATTTTCTAAGTACCAAAATCAACACAATTTTTCTAAGTACCGAAATCGACAGAATTTTTCTAAGTACCGAAATCAACAGAATTTTTCTAAGTACCGAAATCGGCAGAATTTTTCTAAGTACCGAGAACTTCTGAATGTTTAATAAGTATCGAAATCGGCAGAATTTTTTTAAGTACCGAAATCGTCAGAATTTTTCTAAGTACTGAAATCATCAGAATTTTTCTAAGTACTGAAAACGTCACAAATTTTCTAAGTACCGAAAACTTCTGAGTCTTTTCAAAGTACCGAAATCGACGGAATTTTTCTAAATACAAAATTCAACAGAATTTTTCTAAGTATCGAAATCGTCTGAATTTTTTTAAGTACCGAAAGCGTCTGAAATTTTCAAAATACCGAAAAGGTCAGAAATTTTCTAAGTACAGAAATTTTCAGAATTTTTCTAAGTACCGAAATCGTCGGAATTTTTCTAAGTACCGAAATTGTCAGAATTTTTCTAAGTACCGAAATCATCAGAATTTTTCTAAGTACAGAAATCAACAGAATTTTTCTAAGTACCGAAAACTTCTGAATGTTTAATAAGTATCGAAATCGGCAGAATTTTTTTAAGTACCGATAACGTCAGAAATATTCTAAGTACCGAAATCCTCTGAATATTTCTAAGTACCGAGAAGGTCAGAAATTTTCTAAGTACCGAAATTTTCAGAATTTTTCTAAGTACCGAAATCGTCGGAATTTTTCTAAGTACCGAAAACGTCAGGAATTTTCTAAGTACCGAAGACTTCTGAATGTTTTCAAAGTACCGAAATCGACAGAATTTTTCTAAGTACCGAAAACGTCAGATATTTTCTAAGTACCGAAAAGGTCAGAAATTTTCTAAGTACCAAAATCAACAGAATTTTTTTAAGTACCGAAATCGACTGAATTTTTCTAAGTACCGAAATCAACAGAATTTTTCTAAGTACCGAAATCGGCAGAATTTTTCTAAGTACCAAAAACTTCTGAATGTTTAATAAGTAACGAAATCGGCAGAATTTTTCTAAGTACCGAAAACTTCTGAATGTTTAATAACTATCGAAATCGTAAGAATTTTTCTAAGTACCGAGAACGTCAGAAATTTTCTAAGTACCGAAGACTTCTGAATGTTTTCTAAGTACCGAAATCGACAGAATTTTTCTAAGTACCGAAAACGTCAGATATTTTCTAAGTACCGAAAGGGTCAGAAATTTTCTAAGTATAAAAATCAACAGAATTTTTCTAAGTACCGAAATCGACAGAATTTTTCTAAGTACCGAAATCAACAGAATTTTTCTAAGTACCGAAAACGTCTGATATTTTCTAAGTACCGAAAAGGTCAGAAATTTTCTAAGTACCAAAATCAACAGAATTTTTCTAAGTACCGAAAACTTCTGAATGTTTAATAAGTATCGAAATCGGCAGAATTTTTTTAAGTACCGATAACGTCAGAAATATTCTAAGTACCGAAATCGTCTGAATTTGTCTAAGTACCGAAAACAACAGAAATTTTCTAAGTACCGAAAACTTCCGAGTCTTTTCTAAGTATCGAAATCATCAGAATTTTTCTAAGCACCGAAAACGACAAAAATTTTCCAAGTAACGAAATCAACAGAATTTTTCTAAGTACCGAAATCGTCAGAAATTTTCTAAGTATCGAAAAGGTCCGAAATTTTCTAAGCACCGATAACTTCAGAAATATTCTGAGTACCGAAATCGTCTGAATTTTTCTAAGTACCGAAAACGTCAGAAAGTTTCTAAGTTCCGAAAAGGTCAGAAATTTTCTAAGTATCGAAATTTTCAGAATTTTTCTAAGTACCGAAATCGTCGGAATTTTTCTAAGTACCGAAAACGTCAGAAAGTTTCTAAGTTCCCAAAAGGTCAGAAATTTTCTAAGTACCAAAATCAACAGAATTTTTCTAAGTACCGAAATCGACAGAATTTTTCTAAGTACCGAAATCAACAGAATTTTTCTAAGTACCGAAATCGGCAGAATTTTTCTAAGTACCAAAAACTTCTGAATGTTTAATAAGTAACGAAATCGGCAGAATTTTTCTAAGTACCGAGAACGTCAGAAATTTTCTAAGTACCGAAGACTTCTGAATGTTTTCTAAGTACCGAAATCGACAGAATTTTTCTAAGTACCGAAATCGGCAGAATTTTTCTAAGTACCGAAAACGTCAGAAATTTTCTAAGTATCGAAAACGTCAGATATTTTCTAAGTACCGAAAAGGTCAGAAATTTTCTAAGTACCAAAATCAACAGAATTTTTCTAAGTACCGAAAACGTCAGAAATTTTCTAAGTATCGAAAACGTCAGATATTTTCTAAGTACCGAAAAGTTCAGAAATTTTCTAAGTACCAAAATCAACAGAATTTTTCGAAGTACCGAAATCGACAGAATTTTTCTAAGTACAGAAATCAACAGAATTTTTCTAAGTACCGAAAACTTCTGAATGTTTAATAAGTATCGAAATCGGCAGAATTTTTTTAAGTACCGATAACGTCAGAAATATTCTAAGTACCGAAATCCTCTGAATATTTCTAAGTACCGAGAAGGTCAGAAATTTTCTAAGTACCGAAATTTTCAGAATTTTTCTAAGTACCGAAATCGTCGGAATTTTTCTAAGTACCGAAAACGTCAGATATTTTCTAAGTGCCGAAAAGGTCAGAAATTTTCTAAGTACCAAAATCAACAGAATTTTTCTAAGTACCGAAATCGACAGAATTTTTCTAAGTACCGAAATCAACAGAATTTTTCTAAGTACCGAAATCGGCAGAATTTTTCTAAGTACCAAAAACTTCTGAATGTTTAATAAGTAACGAAATCGGCAGAATTTTTCTAAGTACCGAAAACTTCTGAATGTTTAATAAGTATCGAAATCGTAAGAATTTTTCTAAGTACCGAGAACGTCAGAAATTTTCTAAGTACCGAAAAGGTCAGAAATTTTCTAAGTATAAAAATCAACAGAATTTTTCTAAGTACCGAAATCGACAGAAATTTTCTAAGTATCGAAAAGGTCCGAAATTTTCTAAGTACCGATAACTTCAGAAATATTCTGAGTACCGAAATCGTCTGAATTTTTCTAAGTACCGAAAACGTCAGAAAGTTTCTAAGTTCCGAAAAGGTCAGAAATTTTCTAAGTATCGAAATTTTCAGAATTTTTCTAAGTACCGAAATCGTCGGAATTTTTCTAAGTACCGAAAACGTCAGAAATTTTCTAAGTACCGAAGACTTCTGAATGTTTTCAAAGTACCGAAATCGACAGAATTTTTCTAAGTACCGAAAACGTCAGATATTTTCTAAGTACCGAAAAGGTCAGAAATTTTCTAAGTACCAAAATCAACAGAATTTTTCTAAGTACCGAAATCGACAGAATTTTTCTAAGTACCGAAATCAACAGAATTTTTCTAAGTACCGAAATCGGCAGAATTTTTCTAAGTACCGAAAACGTCAGAAATTTTCTAAGTACCAAAATCAACAGAATTTTTCTAAGTACCGAAATCGACAGAATTTTTCTAAGTACCGAAATCAACAGAATTTTTCTAAGTACCGAAATCGGCAGAATTTTTCTAAGTACCGAAAACTTCTGAATGTTTAATAAGTATCGAAATCGGCAGAATTTTTTTAAGTACCGAAATCGTCAGAATTTTTCTAAGTACTGAAATCATCAGAATTTTTCTAAGTACTGAAAACGTCACAAATTTTCTAAGTACCGAAAACTTTTGAGTCTTTTCAAAGTACCGAAATCGACGGAATTTTTCTAAGTACCAAATACAACAGAATTTTTCTAAGTATCGAAATCGTCTGAATTTTTTTAAGTACTGAAAGCGTCTGAAATTTTCAAAATACCGAAAAGGTCAGAAATTTTCTAAGTACCGAAATTTTCAGAATTTTTCTAAGTACCGAAATCGTCAGAAATTTTCTAAGTACCAAAATCAACAGAATTTTTCTAAGTACCGAAATCGACAGAATTTTTCTAAGTACCGAAAACTTCTGAATGTTTAATAAGTATCGAAATCGGCAGAATTTTTTTAAGTACCGAAAACGACAAAAATTTTCTAAGTAACGAAATCAACAGAATTTTTCTAAGTACCGAAATCGTCAGAAATTTTCTAAGTATCGAAAAGGTCCGAAATTTTTAAGTACCGATAACTTCAGAAATATTCTAAGTACCGAAATCGTCTGAATTTTTCTAAGTACCGAAAACGTCAGAAAGTTTCTAAGTTCCGAAAAGGTCAGAAATTTTCTAAGTACCGAAATCCTCTGAATATTTCTAAGTACCGAGAAGGTACTTAGTACTAAGAAGTCAGTACTTAGTACTTAGTAGTCAGAAGGTTTCTAAGTACTTAGAAAAATTCTGACGATTTCGGTACTTAGAAAATTTCTGACCTTTTCGGTACTTGGAAAATTTCTGACCTTTTCGGTACTTAGAAAATTTCTGACCTTTACGGTACTTAGAAAAATTCTGATGATTTCGGTACTTAGAAAAATTCTGTCGATTTCGGTACTTAGAAAACATTAAGAAGTCTTCGGTACTTAGAAAATTTCTGACGTTTTCGGTACTTAGAAAAATTCTTACGATTTCGATACTTATTAAACATTCAGAAGTTTTCGGTACTTAGAAAAATTCTGCCGATTTCGGTACTTAGAAAAATTCTGTTGATTTCGGTACTTAGAAAAATTCTGTTGATTTTGGTACTTAGAAAATTTCTGACCTTTTCGGTACTTAGAAAATATCTGACGTTTTCGATACTTAGAAAATTTCTGACGTTTTCGGTACTTAGAAAAATTCTGCCGATTTCGGTACTTAGAAAAATTCTGTTGATTTCGGTACTTAGAAAAATTCTGTCGATTTCGGTACTTAGAAAATTCTGTTGATTTTGGTACTTAGAAAATTTCTGACCTTTTCGGTACTTAGAAAATATCTGACGTTTTCGGTACTTAGAGAATTTCTGACCTTCTCGGTACTTAGAAATATTCAGAAGTCTTCGGTACTTAGAAAAATTCTGCCGATTTCGTTACTTATTAAACATTCAGAAGTTTTTGGTACTTAGAAAAATTCTGCCGATTTCGGTACTTAGAAAAATTCTGTTGATTTCGGTACTTAGAAAAATTCTGTCGATTTTGGTACTTAGAAAATTTCTGACCTTTTCGGTACTTAGAAAATATCTGACGTTTTCGGTACTTAGAAAAATTCTGTTGATTTCGGTACTTTGAAAACATTCAGAAGTCTTCGGTACTTAGAAAATTTCTGACGTTTTCGGTACTTAGAAAAATTCCGACGATTTCGGTACTTAGAAAAATTCTGAAAATTTCGGTACTTAGAGAATTTCTGACCTTCTCGGTACTTAGAAATATTCAGAGGATTTCGGTACTTAGAAAATTTCTGTTCTTTTCGGAACTTAGAAACTTTCTGACGTTTTCGGTACTTAGAAAAATTCAGACGATTTCGGTACTTAGAATATTTCTGAAGTTATCGGTACTTAAAAAAAATCTGCCGATTTCGATACTTATTAAACATTCAGAAGTTTTCGGTACTTAGAAAAATTCTGTCGATTTCGGTACTTAGAAAAATTCTGTTGATTTTGGTACTTCAAAAATTTCTGACCTTTTCGGTACTTAGAAAATATCTGACGTTTTCGGTACTTAGAAAAATTCTGTCGATTTCGGTACTTATTAAACATTCAGAAGTTTTTGGTACTTAGAAAAATTCTGCCGATTTCGGTACTTAGAAAAATTCTGTCGATTTTGGTACTTAGAAAATTTATGACCTTTTCGGTACTTAGAAAATATCTGACGTTTTCGGTACTTAGAAAAATTCTGTCGATTTCGGTACTTTGAAAACATTCAGAAGTCTTCGGTACTTAGAAAATTTCTGACGTTTTCGGTACTTAGAAAAATTCCGACGATTTCGGTACTTAGAAAAATTCTGAAAATTTCGGTACTTAGAAAATTTCTGACCTTCTCGGTACTTAGAAATATTCAGAGGATTTCGGTACTTAGAAAAGACTCTGATGTTTTCGGTACTTAGAAAATTTCTGACGTTTTCGGTACTTAGAAAAATTCAGACGATTTCGGTACTTAGAATATTTCTGAAGTTATCGGTACTTAGAAAATTTCTGACGTTTTCGGTACTTAGAAAAATTCTGATGATTTCGGAACTTAGAAAAATTCTGAAGATTTCGGTACTTAGAAAAATTCAGACGATTTCGGTACTTAGAAAATTTCTGACCTTTTCGGAACTTAGAAAATTTCTGACCTTTTCGATTCTTAGAAAATTTCTGACGATTTCGGTAATTAGAAAATTTCTGACCTTCTCGGTACTTAGAAAATTTCTGACCTTTTCGGTACTTAGAAAATTTCTGACGTTTTCGGTACTTAGAAAAATTCCGACGATTTCGGTACTTAGAAAAATTCTGAAAATTTCGGTACTTAGAGAATTTCTGACCTTCTCGGTACTTAGAGATATTCAGAGGATTTCGGTACTTAGAAAATTTCTGACCTTTTCGGAACTTAGAAACTTTCTGACGTTTTCGGTACTTAGAAAAATTCAGACGATTTCGGTACTTAGAATATTTCTGAAGTTATCGGTACTTAGAAAATTTCGGACCTTTTCGATACTTAGAAAATTTCTGACGATTTCGGTACTTAGAAAAATTCTGTTGATTTCGTTACTTAGAAAATTTTTGTCGTTTTCGGTACTTAGAAAAATTCTGATGATTTCGATACTTAGAAAAGACTCGGAAGTTTTCGGTACTTAGAAAATTTCTGACGTTTTCGGTATTTAAAAAAATTCTGCCGATTTCGATACTTATTAAACATGCAGAAGTTTTCGGTACTTAGAAAAATTCTGTTGATTTCGGTACTTAGAAAAATTCTGTCGATTTCGGTACTTAGAAAAATTCTGTTGATTTTGGTACTTAGAAAATTTCTGACCTTTTCGGTACTTAGAAAATATCTGACGTTTTCGATACTTAGAAAATTTCTGACGTTTTCGGTACTTAGAAAAATTCTGCCGATTTCGGTACTTAGAAAAATTCTGTTGATTTCGGTACTTAGAAAAATTCTGTCGATTTCGGTACTTAGAAAAATTCTGCCGATTTCGGTACTTAGAAAAATTCTGTTGATTTTGGTACTTAGAAAATTTCTGACCTTTTCGGTACTTAGAAAATATCTGACGTTTTCGGTACTTAGAAAAATTCTGTTGATTTCGTTACTTAGAAAATTTCTGTCGTTTTTGGTACTTAGAAAAATTCTGATGATTTCGGTACTTAGAAAAATTCTGACAATTTCGGTACTTAGAAAAATTCCGACGATTTCGGTACTTAGAAAAATTCTGAAAATTTCGGTACTTAGAAAATTTCTGACCTTTTCGGTATTTTGAAAATTTCAGACGCTTTCGGTACTTAAAAAAATTCAGACGATTTCGATACTTAGAAAAATTCTGTTGAATTTGGTACTTAGAAAAATTCCGTCGATTTCGGTACTTTGAAAAGACTTAGAAGTTTTCGGTACTTAGAAAATTTGTGACGTTTTCAGTACTTAGAAAAATTCTGATGATTTCAGTACTTAGAAAAATTCTGACGATTTCGGTACTTAAAAAAATTCTGCCGATTTCGATACTTATTAAACATTCAGAAGTTTTCGGTACTTAGAAAAATTCTGCCGATTTCGGTACTTAGAAAAATTCTGTTGATTTCGGTACTTAGAAAAATTCTGTCGATTTCGGTACTTAGAAAAATTCTGTTGATTTTGGTACTTAGAAAATTTCTGACCTTTTCGGTACTTAGAAAATATCTGACGTTTTCGGTACTTAGAAAAATTTTGTTGATTTCGTTACTTAGAAAATTTCTGTCGTTTTTGGTAGTTAGAAAAATTCTGATGATTTCGGTACTTAGAAAAATTCTGACAATTTCGGTACTTAAAAAAATTCAGACGATTTCGATACTTAGAAAAATTCTGTTGATTTCGGTACTTAAAAATTTCGGACCTTTTCGATACTTAGAAAATTTCTGACGATTTCGGTACTTAGAAAAATTCTGTTGATTTCGTTACTTAGAAAATTTTTGTCGTTTTCGGTACTTAGAAAAATTCTGATGATTTCGATACTTAGAAAAGACTCGGAAGTTTTCGGTACTTAGAAAATTTCTGACGTTTTCGGTACTTAGACAAATTCAGACGATTTCGGTACTTAGAAAAATTCTGTCGATTTCGGTACTTAGAAAAATTCTGTTGATTTTGGTACTTAAAAAATTTCTGACCTTTTCGGTACTTAGAAAATATCTGACGTTTTCGGTACTTAGAAAAATTCTGTCGATTTCAGTACTTAGAAAACATTCAGAAGTCTTCGGTACTTAGAAAAATTCTGCCGATTTCGTTACTTATTAAACATTCAGAAGTTTTTGGTACTTAGAAAAATTCTGCCGATTTCGGTACTTAGAAAAATTCTGTTGATTTCGGTACTTAGAAAAATTCTGTCGATTTTGGTACTTAGAAAATTTCTGACCTTTTCGGTACTTAGAAAATATCTGACGTTTTCGGTACTTAGAAAAATTCTGTCGATTTCGGTACTTTGAAAACATTCAGAAGTCTTCGGTACTTAGAAAATTTCTGACGTTTTCGGTACCTAGAAAAATTCCGACGATTTCGGTACTTAGAAAAATTCTGAAAATTTCGGTACTTAGAAAATTTCTGACCTTCTCGGTACTTAGAAATATTCAGAGGATTTCGGTACTTAGAAAAGACTCTGATGTTTTCGGTACTTAGAAAATTTCTGACGTTTTCGGTACTTAGAAAAATTCAGACGATTTCGGTACTTAGAATATTTCTGAAGTTATCGGTACTTAGAAAATTTCTGACGTTTTCGGTACTTAGAAAAATTCTGATGATTTCGGAACTTAGAAAAATTCTGAAGATTTCGGTACTTAGAAAAATTCAGACGATTTCGGTACTTAGAAAATTTCTGACGTTTTCGGTACTTAGAAAAATTCCGACGATTTCGGTACTTAGAAAAATTCTGAAAATTTCGGTACTTAGAGAATTTCTGACCTTCTCGGTACTTAGAGATATTCAGAGGATTTCGGTACTTAGAAAATTTCTGACCTTTTCGGAACTTAGAAACTTTCTGACGTTTTCGGTACTTAGAAAAATTCAGACGATTTCGGTACTTAGAATATTTCTGAAGTTATCGGTACTTAGAAAATTTCGGACCTTTTCGATACTTAGAAAATTTCTGACGATTTCGGTACTTAGAAAAATTCTGTTGATTTCGTTACTTAGAAAATTTTTGTCGTTTTCGGTACTTAGAAAAATTCTGATGATTTCGATACTTAGAAAAGACTCGGAAGTTTTCGGTACTTAGAAAATTTCTGACGTTTTCGGTACTTAGACAAATTCAGACGATTTCGGTACTTAGAATATTTCTGACGTTATCGGTATTTAAAAAAATTCTGCCGATTTCGATACTTATTAAACATGCAGAAGTTTTCGGTACTTAGAAAAATTCTGTTGATTTCGGTACTTAGAAAAATTCTGTCGATTTCGGTACTTAGAAAAATTCTGTTGATTTTGGTACTTAGAAAATTTCTGACCTTTTCGGTACTTAGAAAATATCTGACGTTTTCGATACTTAGAAAATTTCTGACGTTTTCGGTACTTAGAAAAATTCTGCCGATTTCGGTACTTAGAAAAATTCTGTTGATTTCGGTACTTAGAAAAATTCTGTCGATTTCGGTACTTAGAAAAATTCTGCCGATTTCGGTACTTAGAAAAATTCTGTTGATTTTGGTACTTAGAAAATTTCTGACCTTTTCGGTACTTAGAAAATATCTGACGTTTTCGGTACTTAGAAAAATTCTGTTGATTTCGTTACTTAGAAAATTTCTGTCGTTTTTGGTACTTAGAAAAATTCTGATGATTTCGGTACTTAGAAAAATTCTGACAATTTCGGTACTTAGAAAAATTCCGACGATTTCGGTACTTAGAAAAATTCTGAAAATTTCGGTACTTAGAAAATTTCTGACCTTTTCGGTATTTTGAAAATTTCAGACGCTTTCGGTACTTAAAAAAATTCAGACGATTTCGATACTTAGAAAAATTCTGTTGAATTTGGTACTTAGAAAAATTCCGTCGATTTCGGTACTTTGAAAAGACTTAGAAGTTTTCGGTACTTAGAAAATTTGTGACGTTTTCAGTACTTAGAAAAATTCTGATGATTTCAGTACTTAGAAAAATTCTGACGATTTCGGTACTTAAAAAAATTCTGCCGATTTCGATACTTATTAAACATTCAGAAGTTTTCGGTACTTAGAAAAATTCTGCCGATTTCGGTACTTAGAAAAATTCTGTTGATTTCGGTACTTAGAAAAATTCTGTCGATTTCGGTACTTAGAAAAATTCTGTTGATTTTGGTACTTAGAAAATTTCTGACCTTTTCGGTACTTAGAAAATATCTGACGTTTTCGGTACTTAGAAAAATTTTGTTGATTTCGTTACTTAGAAAATTTCTGTCGTTTTTGGTAGTTAGAAAAATTCTGATGATTTCGGTACTTAGAAAAATTCTGACAATTTCGGTACTTAAAAAAATTCAGACGATTTCGATACTTAGAAAAATTCTGTTGATTTCGGTACTTAAAAATTTCGGACCTTTTCGATACTTAGAAAATTTCTGACGATTTCGGTACTTAGAAAAATTCTGTTGATTTCGTTACTTAGAAAATTTTTGTCGTTTTCGGTACTTAGAAAAATTCTGATGATTTCGATACTTAGAAAAGACTCGGAAGTTTTCGGTACTTAGAAAATTTCTGACGTTTTCGGTACTTAGACAAATTCAGACGATTTCGGTACTTAGAAAAATTCTGTCGATTTCGGTACTTAGAAAAATTCTGTTGATTTTGGTACTTAAAAAATTTCTGACCTTTTCGGTACTTAGAAAATATCTGACGTTTTCGGTACTTAGAAAAATTCTGTCGATTTCAGTACTTAGAAAACATTCAGAAGTCTTCGGTACTTAGAAAAATTCTGCCGATTTCGTTACTTATTAAACATTCAGAAGTTTTTGGTACTTAGAAAAATTCTGCCGATTTCGGTACTTAGAAAAATTCTGTTGATTTCGGTACTTAGAAAAATTCTGTCGATTTTGGTACTTAGAAAATTTCTGACCTTTTCGGTACTTAGAAAATATCTGACGTTTTCGGTACTTAGAAAAATTCTGTCGATTTCGGTACTTTGAAAACATTCAGAAGTCTTCGGTACTTAGAAAATTTCTGACGTTTTCGGTACCTAGAAAAATTCCGACGATTTCGGTACTTAGAAAAATTCTGAAAATTTCGGTACTTAGAAAATTTCTGACCTTCTCGGTACTTAGAAATATTCAGAGGATTTCGGTACTTAGAAAAGACTCTGATGTTTTCGGTACTTAGAAAATTTCTGACGTTTTCGGTACTTAGAAAAATTCAGACGATTTCGGTACTTAGAATATTTCTGAAGTTATCGGTACTTAGAAAATTTCTGACGTTTTCGGTACTTAGAAAAATTCTGATGATTTCGGAACTTAGAAAAATTCTGAAGATTTCGGTACTTAGAAAAATTCAGACGATTTCGGTACTTAGAAAATTTCTGACGTTTTCGGTACTTAGAAAAATTCCGACGATTTCGGTACTTAGAAAAATTCTGAAAATTTCGGTACTTAGAGAATTTCTGACCTTCTCGGTACTTAGAGATATTCAGAGGATTTCGGTACTTAGAAAATTTCTGATCTTTTCGGAACTTAGAAACTTTCTGACGTTTTCGGTACTTAGAAAAATTCAGACGATTTCGGTACTTAGAATATTTCTGAAGTTATCGGTACTTAGAAAATTTCGGACCTTTTCGATACTTAGAAAATTTCTGACGATTTCGGTACTTAGATAAATTCTGTTGATTTCGTTACTTAGAAAATTTTTGTCGTTTTCGGTACTTAGAAAAATTCTGATGATTTCGATACTTAGAAAAGACTCGGAAGTTTTCGGTACTTAGAAAATTTCTGACGTTTTCGGTACTTAGACAAATTCAGACGATTTCGGTACTTAGAATATTTCTGACGTTATCGGTATTTAAAAAAATTCTGCCGATTTCGATACTTATTAAACATGCAGAAGTTTTCGGTACTTAGAAAAATTCTGTTGATTTCGGTACTTAGAAAAATTCTGTCGATTTCGGTACTTAGAAAAATTCTGTTGATTTTGGTACTTAGAAAATTTCTGACCTTTTCGGTACTTAGAAAATATCTGACGTTTTCGATACTTAGAAAATTTCTGACGTTTTCGGTACTTAGAAAAATTCTGCCGATTTCGGTACTTAGAAAAATTCTGTTGATTTCGGTACTTAGAAAAATTCTGTCGATTTCGGTACTTAGAAAAATTCTGCCGATTTCGGTACTTAGAAAAATTCTGTTGATTTTGGTACTTAGAAAATTTCTGACCTTTTCGGTACTTAGAAAATATCTGACGTTTTCGGTACTTAGAAAAATTCTGTTGATTTCGTTACTTAGAAAATTTCTGTCGTTTTTGGTAGTTAGAAAAATTCTGATGATTTCGGTACTTAGAAAAATTCTGACAATTTCGGTACTTAGAAAAATTCCGACGATTTCGGTACTTAGAAAAATTCTGAAAATTTCGGTACTTAGAAAATTTCTGACCTTTTCGGTATTTTGAAAATTTCAGACGCTTTCGGTACTTAAAAAAATTCAGACGATTTCGATACTTAGAAAAATTCTGTTGATTTCGGTACTTAAAAATTTCGGACCTTTTCGATACTTAGAAAATTTCTGACGATTTCGGTACTTAGAAAAATTCTGTTGATTTCGTTACTTAGAAAATTTTTGTCGTTTTCGGTACTTAGAAAAATTCAGACGATTTCGGTACTTAGAATATTTCTGAAGTTATCGGTACTTAGAAAATTTCGGACCTTTTCGATACTTAGAAAATTTCTGACGATTTCGGTACTTAGAAAAATTCTGTTGATTTCGTTACTTAGAAAATTTTTGTCGTTTTCGGTACTTAGAAAAATTCTGATGATTTCGATACTTAGAAAAGACTCGGAAGTTTTCGGTACTTAGAAAATTTCTGACGTTTTCGGTACTTAGACAAATTCAGACGATTTCGGTACTTAGAATATTTCTGACGTTATCGGTATTTAAAAAAATTCTGCCGATTTCGATACTTATTAAACATTCAGAAGATTTCGGTACTTAGAAAAATTCTGTTGATTTCGGTACTTAGAAAAATTCTGTCGATTTCGGTACTTAGAAAAATTCTGTTGATTTTGGTACTTAGAAAATTTCTGACCTTTTCGGTACTTAGAAAATATCTGACGTTTTCGATACTTAGAAAATTTCTGACGTTTTCGGTACTTAGAAAAATTCTGCCGATTTCGGTACTTAGAAAAATTCTGTTGATTTTGGTACTTAAAAAATTTCTGACCTTTTCGGTACTTAGAAAATATCTGACGTTTTCGGTACTTAGAAAAATTCTGTCGATTTCGGTACTTAGAAAACATTCAGAAGTCTTCGGTACTTAGAAAAATTCTGCCGATTTCGTTACTTATTAAACATTCAGAAGTTTTTGGTACTTAGAAAAATTCTGCCGATTTCGGTACTTAGAAAAATTCTGTTGATTTCGGTACTAAGAAAAATTCTGTCGATTTTGGTACTTAGAAAATTTCTGACCTTTTCGGTACTTAGAAAATATCTGACGTTTTCGGTACTTAGAAAAATTCTGTCGATTTCGGTACTTTGAAAACATTCAGAAGTCTTCGGTACTTAGAAAATTTCTGACGTTTTCGGTACTTAGAAAAATTCCGACGATTTCGGTACTTAGAAAAATTCTGAAAATTTCGGTACTTTGAAAATTTCTGACCTTCTCGGTACTTAGAAATATTCAGAGGATTTCGGTACTTAGAAAAGACTCTGATGTTTTCGGTACTTAGAAAATTTCTGACGTTTTCGGTACTTAGAAAAATTCAGACGATTTCGGTACTTAGAATATTTCTGAAGTTATCGGTACTTAGAAAATTTCTGACGTTTTCGGTACTTAGAAAAATTCTGTTGATTTCGGTACTTAGAAAAATTCTGTCGATTTCGGTACTTAGAAAAATTCTGCCGATTTCGGTACTTAGAAAAATTCTGTTGATTTTGGTACTTAGAAAATTTCTGACCTTTTCGGTACTTAGAAAATATCTGACGTTTTCGGTACTTAGAAAAATTCTGTTGATTTCGTTACTTAGAAAATTTCTGTCGTTTTTGGTACTTAGAAAAATTCTGATGATTTCGGTACTTAGAAAAATTCTGACAATTTCGGTACTTAGAAAATTTCTGTCGTTTTTGGTAGTTAGAAAAATTCTGATGATTTCGGTACTTAGAAAAATTCTGACAATTTCGGTACTTAGAAAAATTCCGACGATTTCGGTACTTAGAAAAATTCTGAAAATTTCGGTACTTAGAAAATTTCTGACCTTTTCGGTATTTTGAAAATTTCAGACGCTTTCGGTACTTAAAAAAATTCAGACGATTTCGATACTTAGAAAAATTCTGTTGATTTCGGTACTTAAAAATTTCGGACCTTTTCGATACTTAGAAAATTTCTGACGATTTCGGTACTTAGAAAAATTCTGTTGATTTCGTTACTTAGAAAATTTTTGTCGTTTTCGGTACTTAGAAAAATTCAGACGATTTCGGTACTTAGAATATTTCTGAAGTTATCGGTACTTAGAAAATTTCGGACCTTTTCGATACTTAGAAAATTTCTGACGATTTCGGTACTTAGAAAAATTCTGTTGATTTCGTTACTTAGAAAATTTTTGTCGTTTTCGGTACTTAGAAAAATTCTGATGATTTCGATACTTAGAAAAGACTCGGAAGTTTTCGGTACTTAGAAAATTTCTGACGTTTTCGGTACTTAGACAAATTCAGACGATTTCGGTACTTAGAATATTTCTGACGTTATCGGTATTTAAAAAAATTCTGCCGATTTCGATACTTATTAAACATTCAGAAGATTTCGGTACTTAGAAAAATTCTGTTGATTTCGGTACTTAGAAAAATTCTGTCGATTTCGGTACTTAGAAAAATTCTGTTGATTTTGGTACTTAGAAAATTTCTGACCTTTTCGGTACTTAGAAAATATCTGACGTTTTCGATACTTAGAAAATTTCTGACGTTTTCGGTACTTAGAAAAATTCTGCCGATTTCGGTACTTAGAAAAATTCTGTTGATTTTGGTACTTAAAAAATTTCTGACCTTTTCGGTACTTAGAAAATATCTGACGTTTTCGGTACTTAGAAAAATTCTGTCGATTTCGGTACTTAGAAAACATTCAGAAGTCTTCGGTACTTAGAAAAATTCTGCCGATTTCGTTACTTATTAAACATTCAGAAGTTTTTGGTACTTAGAAAAATTCTGCCGATTTCGGTACTTAGAAAAATTCTGTTGATTTCGGTACTAAGAAAAATTCTGTCGATTTTGGTACTTAGAAAATTTCTGACCTTTTCGGTACTTAGAAAATATCTGACGTTTTCGGTACTTAGAAAAATTCTGTCGATTTCGGTACTTTGAAAACATTCAGAAGTCTTCGGTACTTAGAAAATTTCTGACGTTTTCGGTACTTAGAAAAATTCCGACGATTTCGGTACTTAGAAAAATTCTGAAAATTTCGGTACTTTGAAAATTTCTGACCTTCTCGGTACTTAGAAATATTCAGAGGATTTCGGTACTTAGAAAAGACTCTGATGTTTTCGGTACTTAGAAAATTTCTGACGTTTTCGGTACTTAGAAAAATTCAGACGATTTCGGTACTTAGAATATTTCTGAAGTTATCGGTACTTAGAAAATTTCTGACGTTTTCGGTACTTAGAAAAATTCTGTTGATTTCGGTACTTAGAAAAATTCTGTCGATTTCGGTACTTAGAAAAATTCTGCCGATTTCGGTACTTAGAAAAATTCTGTTGATTTTGGTACTTAGAAAATTTCTGACCTTTTCGGTACTTAGAAAATATCTGACGTTTTCGGTACTTAGAAAAATTCTGTTGATTTCGTTACTTAGAAAATTTCTGTCGTTTTTGGTACTTAGAAAAATTCTGATGATTTCGGTACTTAGAAAAATTCTGACAATTTCGGTACTTAGAAAAATTCCGACGATTTCGGTACTTAGAAAAATTCTGAAAATTTCGGTACTTAGAAAATTTCTGACCTTTTCGGTATTTTGAAAATTTCAGACGCTTTCGGTACTTAAAAAAATTCAGACGATTTCGATACTTAGAAAAATTCTGTTGAATTTGGTACTTAGAAAAATTCCGTCGATTTCGGTACTTTGAAAAGACATAGAAGTTTTCGGTACTTAGAAAATTTGTGACGTTTTCAGTACTTAGAAAAATTCTGATGATTTCAGTACTTAGAAAAATTCTGACGATTTCGGTACTTAAAAAAATTCTGCCGATTTCGATACTTATTAAACATTCAGAAGTTTTCGGTACTTAGAAAAATTCTGCCGATTTCGGTACTTAGAAAAATTCTGTTGATTTCGGTACTTAGAAAAATTCTGTCGATTTCGGTACTTAGAAAAATTCTGTTGATTTTGGTACTTAGAAAATTTCTGACCTTTTCGGTACTTAGAAAATATCTGACGTTTTCGGTACTTAGAAAAATTTTGTTGATTTCGTTACTTAGAAAATTTCTGTCGTTTTTGGTAGTTAGAAAAATTCTGATGATTTCTGTACTTAGAAAAATTCTGACAATTTCGATACTTAGAAAAATTCCGACGATTTCGGTACTTAGAAAAATTCTGAAAATTTCGGTACTTAGAAAATTTCTGACCTTTTCGGTATTTTGAAAATTTCAGACGCTTTCGGTACTTAAAAAAATTCAGACGATTTCGATACTTAGAAAAATTCTGTTGATTTCGGTACTTAAAAATTTCGGACCTTTTCGATACTTAGAAAATTTCTGACGATTTCGGTACTTAGAAAAATTCTGTTGATTTCGTTACTTAGAAAATTTTTGTCGTTTTCGGTACTTAGAAAAATTCAGACGATTTCGGTACTTAGAATATTTCTGAAGTTATCGGTACTTAGAAAATTTCGGACCTTTTCGATACTTAGAAAATTTCAGACGATTTCGGTACTTAGAAAAATTCTGTTGATTTCGTTACTTAGAAAATTTTTGTCGTTTTCGGTACTTAGAAAAATTCAGACGATTTCGGTACTTAGAATATTTCTGAAGTTATCGGTACTTAGAAAATTTCTGACCTTTTCGGTACTTAGAAAATATCTGACGTTTTCGGTACTTAGAAAAATTCTGTTGATTTCGTTACTTAGAAAATTTCTGTCGTTTTTGGTAGTTAGAAAAATTCTGATGATTTCGGTACTTAGAAAAATTCTGACAATTTCGGTACTTAGAAAAATTCCGACGATTTCGGTACTTAGAAAAATTCTGAAAATTTCGGTACTTAGAAAATTTCTGACCTTTTCGGTATTTTGAAAATTTCAGACGCTTTCGGTACTTAAAAAAATTCAGACGATTTCGATACTTAGAAAAATTCTGTTGATTTCGGTACTTAAAAATTTCGGACCTTTTCGATACTTAGAAAATTTCTGACGATTTCGGTACTTAGAAAAATTCTGTTGATTTCGTTACTTAGAAAATTTTTGTCGTTTTCGGTACTTAGAAAAATTCAGACGATTTCGGTACTTAGAATATTTCTGAAGTTATCGGTACTTAGAAAATTTCGGACCTTTTCGATACTTAGAAAATTTCTGACGATTTCGGTACTTAGAAAAATTCTGTTGATTTCGTTACTTAGAAAATTTTTGTCGTTTTCGGTACTTAGAAAAATTCTGATGATTTCGATACTTAGAAAAGACTCGGAAGTTTTCGGTACTTAGAAAATTTCTGACGTTTTCGGTACTTAGACAAATTCAGACGATTTCGGTACTTAGAATATTTCTGACGTTATCGGTATTTAAAAAAATTCTGCCGATTTCGATACTTATTAAACATTCAGAAGATTTCGGTACTTTGAAAAATTCTGTTGATTTCGGTACTTAGAAAAATTCTGTCGATTTCGGTACTTAGAAAAATTCTGTTGATTTTGGTACTTAGAAAATTTCTGACCTTTTCGGTACTTAGAAAATATCTGACGTTTTCGATACTTAGAAAATTTCTGACGTTTTCGGTACTTAGAAAAATTCTGCCGATTTCGGTACTTAGAAAAATTCTGTTGATTTTGGTACTTAAAAAATTTCTGACCTTTTCGGTACTTAGAAAATATCTGACGTTTTCGGTACTTAGAAAAATTCTGTCGATTTCGGTACTTAGAAAACATTCAGAAGTCTTCGGTACTTAGAAAAATTCTGCCGATTTCGTTACTTATTAAACATTCAGAAGTTTTTGGTACTTAGAAAAATTCTGCCGATTTCGGTACTTAGAAAAATTCTGTTGATTTCGGTACTAAGAAAAATTCTGTCGATTTTGGTACTTAGAAAATTTCTGACCTTTTCGGTACTTAGAAAATATCTGACGTTTTCGGTACTTAGAAAAATTCTGTCGATTTCGGTACTTTGAAAACATTCAGAAGTCTTCGGTACTTAGAAAATTTCTGACGTTTTCGGTACTTAGAAAAATTCCGACGATTTCGGTACTTAGAAAAATTCTGAAAATTTCGGTACTTTGAAAATTTCTGACCTTCTCGGTACTTAGAAATATTCAGAGGATTTCGGTACTTAGAAAAGACTCTGATGTTTTCGGTACTTAGAAAATTTCTGACGTTTTCGGTACTTAGAAAAATTCAGACGATTTCGGTACTTAGAATATTTCTGAAGTTATCGGTACTTAGAAAATTTCTGACGTTTTCGGTACTTAGAATATTTCTGAAGTTATCGGTACTTAGAAAATTTCGGACCTTTTCGATACTTAGAAAATTTCAGACGATTTCGGTACTTAGAAAAATTCTGTTGATTTCGTTACTTAGAAAATTTTTGTCGTTTTCGGTACTTAGAAAAATTCAGACGATTTCGGTACTTAGAATATTTCTGAAGTTATCGGTACTTAGAAAATTTCTGACCTTTTCGGTACTTAGAAAATATCTGACGTTTTCGGTACTTAGAAAAATTCTGTTGATTTCGTTACTTAGAAAATTTCTGTCGTTTTTGGTAGTTAGAAAAATTCTGATGATTTCGGTACTTAGAAAAATTCTGACAATTTCGGTACTTAGAAAAATTCCGACGATTTCGGTACTTAGAAAAATTCTGAAAATTTCGGTACTTAGAAAATTTCTGACCTTTTCGGTATTTTGAAAATTTCAGACGCTTTCGGTACTTAAAAAAATTCAGACGATTTCGATACTTAGAAAAATTCTGTTGATTTCGGTACTTAAAAATTTCGGACCTTTTCGATACTTAGAAAATTTCTGACGATTTCGGTACTTAGAAAAATTCTGTTGATTTCGTTACTTAGAAAATTTTTGTCGTTTTCGGTACTTAGAAAAATTCAGACGATTTCGGTACTTAGAATATTTCTGAAGTTATCGGTACTTAGAAAATTTCGGACCTTTTCGATACTTAGAAAATTTCTGACGATTTCGGTACTTAGAAAAATTCTGTTGATTTCGTTACTTAGAAAATTTTTGTCGTTTTCGGTACTTAGAAAAATTCTGATGATTTCGATACTTAGAAAAGACTCGGAAGTTTTCGGTACTTAGAAAATTTCTGACGTTTTCGGTACTTAGACAAATTCAGACGATTTCGGTACTTAGAATATTTCTGACGTTATCGGTATTTAAAAAAATTCTGCCGATTTCGATACTTATTAAACATTCAGAAGATTTCGGTACTTTGAAAAATTCTGTTGATTTCGGTACTTAGAAAAATTCTGTCGATTTCGGTACTTAGAAAAATTCTGTTGATTTTGGTACTTAGAAAATTTCTGACCTTTTCGGTACTTAGAAAATATCTGACGTTTTCGATACTTAGAAAATTTCTGACGTTTTCGGTACTTAGAAAAATTCTGCCGATTTCGGTACTTAGAAAAATTCTGTTGATTTTGGTACTTAAAAAATTTCTGACCTTTTCGGTACTTAGAAAATATCTGACGTTTTCGGTACTTAGAAAAATTCTGTCGATTTCGGTACTTAGAAAACATTCAGAAGTCTTCGGTACTTAGAAAAATTCTGCCGATTTCGTTACTTATTAAACATTCAGAAGTTTTTGGTACTTAGAAAAATTCTGCCGATTTCGGTACTTAGAAAAATTCTGTTGATTTCGGTACTAAGAAAAATTCTGTCGATTTTGGTACTTAGAAAATTTCTGACCTTTTCGGTACTTAGAAAATATCTGACGTTTTCGGTACTTAGAAAAATTCTGTCGATTTCGGTACTTTGAAAACATTCAGAAGTCTTCGGTACTTAGAAAATTTCTGACGTTTTCGGTACTTAGAAAAATTCCGACGATTTCGGTACTTAGAAAAATTCTGAAAATTTCGGTACTTTGAAAATTTCTGACCTTCTCGGTACTTAGAAATATTCAGAGGATTTCGGTACTTAGAAAAGACTCTGACGTTTTCGGTACTTAGAAAAATTCAGACGATTTCGGTACTTAGAATATTTCTGAAGTTATCGGTACTTAGAAAATTTCTGACGTTTTCGGTACTTAGAAAAATTCTGTTGATTTCGGTACTTAGAAAAATTCTGTCGATTTCGGTACTTAGAAAAATTCTGCCGATTTCGGTACTTAGAAAAATTCTGTTGATTTTGGTACTTAGAAAATTTCTGACCTTTTCGGTACTTAGAAAATATCTGACGTTTTCGGTACTTAGAAAAATTCTGTTGATTTCGTTACTTAGAAAATTTCTGTCGTTTTTGGTACTTAGAAAAATTCTGATGATTTCGGTACTTAGAAAAATTCTGACAATTTCGGTACTTAGAAAATTTCTGTCGTTTTTGGTAGTTAGAAAAATTCTGATGATTTCGGTACTTAGAAAAATTCTGACAATTTCGGTACTTAGAAAAATTCCGACGATTTCGGTACTTAGAAAAATTCTGAAAATTTCGGTACTTAGAAAATTTCTGACCTTTTCGGTATTTTGAAAATTTCAGACGCTTTCGGTACTTAAAAAAATTCAGACGATTTCGATACTTAGAAAAATTCTGTTGATTTCGGTACTTAAAAATTTCGGACCTTTTCGATACTTAGAAAATTTCTGACGATTTCGGTACTTAGAAAAATTCTGTTGATTTCGTTACTTAGAAAATTTTTGTCGTTTTCGGTACTTAGAAAAATTCAGACGATTTCGGTACTTAGAATATTTCTGAAGTTATCGGTACTTAGAAAATTTCGGACCTTTTCGATACTTAGAAAATTTCTGACGATTTCGGTACTTAGAAAAATTCTGTTGATTTCGTTACTTAGAAAATTTTTGTCGTTTTCGGTACTTAGAAAAATTCTGATGATTTCGATACTTAGAAAAGACTCGGAAGTTTTCGGTACTTAGAAAATTTCTGACGTTTTCGGTACTTAGACAAATTCAGACGATTTCGGTACTTAGAATATTTCTGACGTTATCGGTATTTAAAAAAATTCTGCCGATTTCGATACTTATTAAACATTCAGAAGATTTCGGTACTTAGAAAAATTCTGTTGATTTCGGTACTTAGAAAAATTCTGTCGATTTCGGTACTTAGAAAAATTCTGTTGATTTTGGTACTTAGAAAATTTCTGACCTTTTCGGTACTTAGAAAATATCTGACGTTTTCGATACTTAGAAAATTTCTGACGTTTTCGGTACTTAGAAAAATTCTGCCGATTTCGGTACTTAGAAAAATTCTGTTGATTTTGGTACTTAAAAAATTTCTGACCTTTTCGGTACTTAGAAAATATCTGACGTTTTCGGTACTTAGAAAAATTCTGTCGATTTCGGTACTTAGAAAACATTCAGAAGTCTTCGGTACTTAGAAAAATTCTGCCGATTTCGTTACTTATTAAACATTCAGAAGTTTTTGGTACTTAGAAAAATTCTGCCGATTTCGGTACTTAGAAAAATTCTGTTGATTTCGGTACTAAGAAAAATTCTGTCGATTTTGGTACTTAGAAAATTTCTGACCTTTTCGGTACTTAGAAAATATCTGACGTTTTCGGTACTTAGAAAAATTCTGTCGATTTCGGTACTTTGAAAACATTCAGAAGTCTTCGGTACTTAGAAAATTTCTGACGTTTTCGGTACTTAGAAAAATTCCGACGATTTCGGTACTTAGAAAAATTCTGAAAATTTCGGTACTTTGAAAATTTCTGACCTTCTCGGTACTTAGAAATATTCAGAGGATTTCGGTACTTAGAAAAGACTCTGATGTTTTCGGTACTTAGAAAATTTCTGACGTTTTCGGTACTTAGAAAAATTCAGACGATTTCGGTACTTAGAATATTTCTGAAGTTATCGGTACTTAGAAAATTTCTGACGTTTTCGGTACTTAGAAAAATTCTGTTGATTTCGGTACTTAGAAAAATTCTGTCGATTTCGGTACTTAGAAAAATTCTGCCGATTTCGGTACTTAGAAAAATTCTGTTGATTTTGGTACTTAGAAAATTTCTGACCTTTTCGGTACTTAGAAAATATCTGACGTTTTCGGTACTTAGAAAAATTCTGTTGATTTCGTTACTTAGAAAATTTCTGTCGTTTTTGGTACTTAGAAAAATTCTGATGATTTCGGTACTTAGAAAAATTCTGACAATTTCGGTACTTAGAAAAATTCCGACGATTTCGGTACTTAGAAAAATTCTGAAAATTTCGGTACTTAGAAAATTTCTGACCTTTTCGGTATTTTGAAAATTTCAGACGCTTTCGGTACTTAAAAAAATTCAGACGATTTCGATACTTAGAAAAATTCTGTTGAATTTGGTACTTAGAAAAATTCCGTCGATTTCGGTACTTTGAAAAGACATAGAAGTTTTCGGTACTTAGAAAATTTGTGACGTTTTCAGTACTTAGAAAAATTCTGATGATTTCAGTACTTAGAAAAATTCTGACGATTTCGGTACTTAAAAAAATTCTGCCGATTTCGATACTTATTAAACATTCAGAAGTTTTCGGTACTTAGAAAAATTCTGCCGATTTCGGTACTTAGAAAAATTCTGTTGATTTCGGTACTTAGAAAAATTCTGTCGATTTCGGTACTTAGAAAAATTCTGTTGATTTTGGTACTTAGAAAATTTCTGACCTTTTCGGTACTTAGAAAATATCTGACGTTTTCGGTACTTAGAAAAATTTTGTTGATTTCGTTACTTAGAAAATTTCTGTCGTTTTTGGTAGTTAGAAAAATTCTGATGATTTCTGTACTTAGAAAAATTCTGACAATTTCGATACTTAGAAAAATTCCGACGATTTCGGTACTTAGAAAAATTCTGAAAATTTCGGTACTTAGAAAATTTCTGACCTTTTCGGTATTTTGAAAATTTCAGACGCTTTCGGTACTTAAAAAAATTCAGACGATTTCGATACTTAGAAAAATTCTGTTGATTTCGGTACTTAAAAATTTCGGACCTTTTCGATACTTAGAAAATTTCTGACGATTTCGGTACTTAGAAAAATTCTGTTGATTTCGTTACTTAGAAAATTTTTGTCGTTTTCGGTACTTAGAAAAATTCAGACGATTTCGGTACTTAGAATATTTCTGAAGTTATCGGTACTTAGAAAATTTCGGACCTTTTCGATACTTAGAAAATTTCAGACGATTTCGGTACTTAGAAAAATTCTGTTGATTTCGTTACTTAGAAAATTTTTGTCGTTTTCGGTACTTAGAAAAATTCTGATGATTTCGATACTTAGAAAAGACTCGGAAGTTTTCGGTACTTAGAAAATTTCTGACGTTTTCGGTACTTAGACAAATTCAGACGATTTCGGTACTTAGAATATTTCTGACGTTATCGGTATTTAAAAAAATTCTGCCGATTTCGATACTTATTAAACATTCAGAAGTTTTCGGTACTTAGAAAAATTCTGTTGATTTCGGTACTTAGAAAAATTCTGTCGATTTCGGTACTTAGAAAAATTCTGTTGATTTTGGTACTTAGAAAATTTCTGACCTTTTCGGTACTTAGAAAATATCTGACGTTTTCGATACTTAGAAAATTTCTGACGTTTTCGGTACTTAGAAAAATTCTGCCGATTTCGGTACTTAGAAAAATTCTGTTGATTTTGGTACTTAAAAAATTTCTGACCTTTTCGGTACTTAGAAAATATCTGACGTTTTCGGTACTTAGAAAAATTCTGTCGATTTCGGTACTTAGAAAACATTCAGAAGTCTTCGGTACTTAGAAAAATTCTGCCGATTTCGTTACTTATTAAACATTCAGAAGTTTTTGGTACTTAGAAAAATTCTGCCGATTTCGGTACTTAGAAAAATTCTGTTGATTTCGGTACTAAGAAAAATTCTGTCGATTTTGGTACTTAGAAAATTTCTGACCTTTTCGGTACTTAGAAAATATCTGACGTTTTCGGTACTTAGAAAAATTCTGTCGATTTCGGTACTTTGAAAACATTCAGAAGTCTTCGGTACTTAGAAAATTTCTGACGTTTTCGGTACTTAGAAAAATTCCGACGATTTCGGTACTTAGAAAAATTCTGAAAATTTCGGTACTTAGAAAATTTCTGACCTTCTCGGTACTTAGAAATATTCAGAGGATTTCGGTACTTAGAAAAGACTCTGATGTTTTCGGTACTTAGAAAATTTCTGACGTTTTCGGTACTTAGAAAAATTCAGACGATTTCGGTACTTAGAATATTTCTGAAGTTATCGGTACTTAGAAAATTTCTGACGTTTTCGGTACTTAGAAAAATTCTGATGATTTCGGAACTTTGAAAAATTCTGAAGATTTCGGTACTTAGAAAATTTCTGACGTTTTCGGTACTTAGAAAAATTCCGACGATTTCGGTACTTAGAAAAATTCTGAAAATTTCGGTACTTAGAGAATTTCTGACCTTCTCGGTACTTAGAGATATTCAGAGGATTTCGGTACTTAGAAAATTTCTGACCTTTTCGGAAATTAGAAACTTTCTGACGTTTTCGGTACTTAGAAAAATTCAGACGATTTCGGTACTTAGAATATTTCTGAAGTTATCGGTACTTAGAAAATTTCGGACCTTTTCGATACTTAGAAAATTTCTGACGATTTCGGTACTTAGAAAAATTCTGTTGATTTCGTTACTTAGAAAATTTTTGTCGTTTTCGGTACTTAGAAAAATTCTGATGATTTCGATACTTAGAAAAGACTCGGAAGTTTTCGGTACTTAGAAAATTTCTGACGTTTTCGGTACTTAGACAAATTCAGACGATTTCGGTACTTAGAATATTTCTGACGTTATCGGTATTTAAAAAAATTCTGCCGATTTCGATACTTATTAAACATTCAGAAGTTTTCGGTACTTAGAAAAATTCTGCCGATTTCGGTACTTAGAAAAATTCTGTTGATTTCGGTACTTAGAAAAATACTGTCGATTTCGGTACTTAGAAAAATTCTGTTGATTTTGGTACTTAGAAAATTTCTGACCTTTTCGGTACTTAGAAAATATCTGACGTTTTCGGTACTTAGAAAAATTTTGTTGATTTCGTTACTTAGAAAATTTCTGTCGTTTTTGGTAGTTAGAAAAATTCTGATGATTTCGGTACTTAGAAAAATTCTGACAATTTCGGTACTTAGAAAAATTCCGACGATTTCGGTACTTAGAAAAATTCTGAAAATTTCGGTACTTAGAAAATTTCTGACCTTTTCGGTATTTTGAAAATTTCAGACGCTTTCGGTACTTAAAAAAATTCAGACGATTTCGATACTTAGAAAAATTCTGTTGATTTCGGTACTTAGAAAAATTCTGTCGATTTCGGTACTTAGAAAAATTCTGTTGATTTTGGTACTTAGAAAATTTCTGACCTTTTCGGTACTTAGAAAATATCTGACGTTTTCGATACTTAGAAAATTTCTGACCTTTTCGTTACTTATTAAACATTCAGAAGTCTTCGGTACTTAGAAAATTTCTGACGTTTTCGTTACTTATTAAACATTCAGAAGTCTTCGGTACTTAGAAAATTTCTGACGTTTTCGGTACTTAGAAAAATTCCGACGATTTCGGTACTTAGAAAAATTCTGAAAATTTCGGTACTTAGAAAATTTCTGACCTTCTCGGTACTTAGAAATATTCAGAGGATTTCGGTACTTAGAAAATTTCTGACCTTTTCGATACTTAGAAACTTTCTGACGTTTTCGGTACTTAGAAAAATTCTGTTGATTTCGTTACTTAGAAAATTTCTGTTGTTTTCGGTACTTAGACAAATTCAGACGATTTCGGTACTTAGAATATTTCTGACGTTATCGGTACTTAAAAAAATTCTGCCGATTTCGATACTTATTAAACATTCAGAAGTTTTCGGTACTTAGAAAAATTCTGTTGATTTCGGTACTTAGAAAAATTCTGTCGATTTCGGTACTTAGAAAAATTCTGTTGATTTTGGTACTTAGAAAATTTCTGACCTTTTCGGTACTTAGAAAATATCTGACGTTTTCGATACTTAGAAAAATTCTGCCGATTTCGGAACTTAGAAAAATTCTGTTGATTTCGGTACTTAGAAAAATTCTGTCGATTTCGGTACTTAAAAAAATTCTGTTGATTTTGTTACTTAGAAAATTTCTGACCTTTTCGGTACTTAGAAAATATCTGACGTTTTCGGTACTTAGAAAAATTCTGTCGATTTCGGTACTTAGAAAACATTCAGAAGTCTTCGGTTCTTAGAAAATTTCTGACGTTTTCGGTACTTAGAAACATTCTTACGATTTCGATACTTATTAAACATTCAGAAGTTTTCGGTACTTAGAAAAATTCTGCCGATTTCGTTACTTATTAAATATTCAGAAGTTTTTGGTACTTAGAAAAATTCTGCCGATTTCGGTACTTAGAAAAATTCTGCCGAATTCGGTACTTAGAAAAATTCTGTTGATTTCGGTACTTAGAAAAATTCTGTCGATTTCGGTACTTAGAAAAATTCTGTTGATTTTGGTACTTAGAAAATTTCTGACCTTTTCGGTACTTAGAAAATATCTGACGTTTTCGGTACTTAGAAAATATCTGACGTTTTCGGTACTTAGAAAAATTCTGTCGATTTCGGTACTTTGAAAACATTCAGAAGTCTTCGGTACTTAGAAAATTTCTGACCTTTTCGGTATTTTGAAAATTTCAGACGCTTTCGGTACTTAAAAAAATTCAGACGATTTCGATACTTAGAAAAATTCTGTTGAATTTGGTACTTAGAAAAATTCCGTCGATTTCGGTACTTTGAAAAGACTCAGAAGTTTTCGGTACTTAGAAAATTTGTGACGTTTTCAGTACTTAGAAAAATTCTGATGATTTCAGTACTTAGAAAAATTCTGACGATTTCGGTACTTAAAAAAATTCTGCCGATTTCGATACTTATTAAACATTCAGAAGTTTTCGGTACTTAGAAAAATTCTGCCGATTTCGGTACTTAGAAAAATTCTGTTGATTTCGGTACTTAGAAAAATTCTGATGATTTCGGTACTTAGAAAAATTCTGACAATTTCGGTACTTAGAAAATTTCTGACCTTTTCGGTATTTTGAAAATTTCAGACGCTTTCGGTACTTAAAAAAATTCAGACGATTTCGATACTTAGAAAAATTCTGTTGATTTCGGTACTTAGAAAAATTCTGTCGATTTCGGTACTTAGAAAAATTCTGTTGATTTTGGTACTTAGAAAATTTCTGACCTTTTCGGTACTTAGAAAGTATCTGACGTTTTCGATACTTAGAAAATTTCTGACGTTTTCGGTACTTAGAAAAATTCTGCCGATTTCGGTACTTAGAAAAATTCTGTTGATTTCGGTACTTAGAAAAATTCTGTCGATTTCGGAACTTAGAAAAATTCTGTTGATTTTGGTACTTAGAAAATTTCTGACCTTTTCGGTACTTAGAAAATATCTGACGTTTTCGGTACTTAGAAAAATTCTGTCGATTTCGGTACTTAGAAAACATTCAGAAGTCTTCGGTACTTAGAAAAATTCTGCCGATTTCGTTACTTATTAAACATTCAGAAGTTTTTGGTACTTAGAAAAATTCTGCCGATTTCGGTACTCAGAAAAATCCTGTTGATTTCGGTACTTAGAAAAATTCTGTCGATTTTGGTACTTAGAAAATTTCTGACCTTTTCGGTACTTAGAAAATATCTGACGTTTTCGGTACTTAGAAAAATTCTGTCGATTTCGGTATTTTGAAAACATTCAGAAGTCTTCGGTACTTAGAAAATTTCTGACGTTTTCGGTACTTAGAAACTTTCTGACGTTTTCGGTACTTAGAAAAATTCAGACGATTTCGGTACTTAGAATATTTCTGAAGTTATCAGTATTTAGAAAATTTTGGACCTTTTCGATACTTAGAAAATTTCTAGCGATTTCGGTACTTAGAAAAATTCTGTTGATTTCGTTACTTAGAAAATTTTTGTCGTTTTCGGTACTTAGAAAAATTCTGATGATTTCGATACTTAGAAAAGACTCGGAAGTTTTCGGTACTTAGAAAATTTCTGACGTTTTCGGTACTTAGACAAATTCAGACGATTTCGGTACTTAGAATATTTCTGACGTTATCGGTACTTAGAAAAATTCTGTTGATTTCGGTACTTAGAAAAATTCTGTCGATTTCGGTACTTAGAAAAATTCTGTTGATTTTGGTACTTAGAAAATTTCTGACCTTTTCGGTACTTAGAAAATATCTGACGTTTTCGGTACTTAGAAAAATTCTTACGATTTCGATGCTTATTAAACATTCAGAAGTTTTCGGTACTTAGAAAAATTCTGCCGATTTCGTTACTTATTAAACATTCAGAAGTTTTTGGTACTTAGAAAAATTCTGCCGATTTCGGTACTTAGAAAAATTCTGTTGATTTCGGTACTTAGAAAAATTCTGTCGATTTCGGTACTTAGAAAAATTCTGTTGATTTTGGTACTTAGAAAATTTCTGACCTTTTCGGTACTTAGAAAATATCTGACGTTTTCGGTACTTAGAAAAATTCTGTCGATTTCGGTACTTTGAAAACATTCAGAAGTCTTCGGTACTTAGAAAATTTCTGACGTTTTCGGTACTTAGAAAAATTCCGATGATTTCGGTACTTAGAAAAATTCTGAAACTTTCAGTACTTAGAAAATTTCTGACCTTTTCGGAACTTAGAAACTTTCTGACGTTTTCGGTACTTAGAAAAATTCTGTTGATTTCGTTACTTAGAAAATTTTTGTCGTTTTCGGTGCTTAGAAAAATTCTGATGATTTCGATACTTAGAAAAGACTCGGAAGTTTTCGGTACTTAGAAAATTTCTGCCGATTTCGGTACTTAGAAAAATTCTGTTGATTTCGGTACTTAGAAAAATTCTGTCGATTTCGGTACTTAGAAAAATTCTGTTGATTTTGGTACTTAGAAAATTTCTGACCTTTTCGGTACTTAGAAAATATCTGACGTTTTCGGTACTTAGAAAAATTCTGCCGATTTCGGTACTTAGAAAAATTCTTTTGATTTCGGTACTTAGAAAAATTCTGTCGATTTCGGTACTTAGAAAAATTCTGTTGATTTTGGTACTTAGAAAATTTCTGACCTTTTCGGTACTTAGAAAATATCTGACGTTTTCGGTACTTAGAAAAATTCTGTCGATTTCGGTACTTAGAAAACATTCAGAAGTCTTCGGTACTTAGAAAAATTCTGCCGATTTCGTTACTTATTAAACATTCAGAAGTTTTTGGTACTTAGAAAAATTCTGCCGATTTCGGTACTCAGAAAAATTCTGTTGATTTCGGTACTTAGAAAAATTCTGTCGATTTTGGTACTTAGAAAATTTCTGACCTTTTCGGTACTTAGAAAATATCTGACGTTTTCGGTACTTAGAAAAATTCTGAAAATTTCGGTACTTAGAAAATTTCTGACCTTCTCGGTACTTAGAAATATTCAGACGATTTCGGTACTTAGAATATTTCTGAAGTTATCGGTATTTAGAAAATTTCGGACCTTTTCGATACTTAGAAAATTTCTAGCGATTTCGGTACTTAGAAAAATTCTGTTGATTTCGTTACTTAGAAAATTTTTGCCGTTTTCGGTACTTAGAAAAATTCTGATGATTTCGATACTTAGAAAAGACTCGGAAGTTTTCGGTACTTAGAAAATTTCTGACGTTTTCGGTACTTAGACAAATTCAGACGATTTCGGTACTTAGAATATTTCTGACGTTATCGGTACTTAGAAAAATTCTGTTGATTTCGGTACTTAGAAAAATTCTGTCGATTTCGGTACTTAGAAAAATTCTGTTGATTTTGGTACTTAGAAAAATTCTGTCGATTTCGGTACTTAGAAAATTTCTCACCTTTTTGGTACTTAGAAAATATCTGACGTTTTCGGTACTTAGAAAAATTCTGTCGATTTCGTTACTTATTAAACATTCAGAAGTTTTTGGTACTTAGAAAAATTCTGCCGATTTCGGTACTTAGAAAAATTCTGCCGAATTCGGTACTTAGAAAAATTCTGTTGATTTCGGTACTTAGAAAAATTCTGTCGATTTCGGTACTTAGAAAATTTCTCACCTTTTCGGTACTTAGAAAATATCTGACGTTTTCGGTACTTAGAAAAATTCTGTCGATTTCGGTACTTAGAAAACATTCAGAAGTCTTCGGTACTTAGAAAATTTCTGACGTTTTCGGTACTTAGAAAAATTCTTACGATTTCGATACTTATTAAACATTCAGAAGTTTTCGGTACTTAGAAAAATTCTGACGTTTTCGGTACTTAGAAAAATTCTGATGATTTCGTTACTTAGAAAATTTTTGTCGTTTTCGGTGCTTAGAAAAATTCTGATGATTTCGATACTTAGAAAAGACTCGGAAGTTTTCGGTACTTAGAAAATTTCTGTTGTTTTCGGTACTTAGACAAATTCAGACGATTTCGGTACTTAGAATATTTCTGACGTTATCGGTACTAAAAAAAATTCTGCCGATTTCGATACTTATTAAACATTCAGAAGTTTTCGGTACTTAGAAAAATTCTGTTGATTTCGGTACTTAGAAAAATTCAGTCGATTTCGGTACTTAGAAAAATTCTGTTGATTTTGGTACTTAGAAAATTTCTGACCTTTTCGGTACTTAGAAAATATCTGACGTTTTCGATACTTAGAAAATTTCTGACGTTTTCGGTACTTAGAAAAATTCTGCCGATTTCGGTACTTAGAAAAATTCTGTTGATTTCGGTACTTAGAAAAATTCTGTCGATTTCGGTACTTAGAAAAATTCTGTTGATTTTGGTACTTAGAAAATTTCTGACCTTTTCGGTACTTAGAAAATATCTGACGTTTTCGGTACTTAGAAAAATTCTGTCGATTTCGGTACTTAGAAAACATTCAGAAGTCTTCGGTACTTAGAAAAATTCTGCCGATTTCGTTACTTATTAAACATTCAGAAGTTTTTGGTACTTAGAAAAATTCTGCCGATTTCGGTACTCAGAAAAATCCTGTTGATTTCGGTACTTAGAAAAATTCTGTCGATTTTGGTACTTAGAAAATTTCTGACCTTTTCGGTACTTAGAAAATATCTGACGTTTTCGGTACTTAGAAAAATTCTGTCGATTTCGGTATTTTGAAAACATTCAGAAGTCTTCGGTACTTAGAAAATTTCTGACGTTTTCGGTACTTAGAAACTTTCTGACGTTTTCGGTACTTAGAAAAATTCAGACGATTTCGGTACTTAGAATATTTCTGAAGTTATCAGTATTTAGAAAATTTTGGACCTTTTCGATACTTAGAAAATTTCTAGCGATTTCGGTACTTAGAAAAATTCTGTTGATTTCGTTACTTAGAAAATTTTTGTCGTTTTCGGTACTTAGAAAAATTCTGATGATTTCGATACTTAGAAAAGACTCGGAAGTTTTCGGTACTTAGAAAATTTCTGACGTTTTCGGTACTTAGACAAATTCAGACGATTTCGGTACTTAGAATATTTCTGACGTTATCGGTACTTAGAAAAATTCTGTTGATTTCGGTACTTAGAAAAATTCTTTCGATTTCGGTACTTAGAAAAATTCTGTTGATTTTGGTACTTAGAAAATTTCTGACCTTTTCGGTACTTAGAAAATATCTGACGTTTTCGGTACTTAGAAAAATTCTGTCGATTTCGGTACTTTGAAAACATTCAGAAGTCTTCGGTACTTAGAAAATTTCTGACGTTTTCGGTACTTAGAAAAATTCCGATGATTTCGGTACTTAGAAAAATTCTGAAACTTTCAGTACTTAGAAAATTTCTGACCTTTTCGGAACTTAGAAACTTTCTGACGTTTTCGGTACTTAGAAAAATTCTGTTGATTTCGTTACTTAGAAAATTTTTGTCGTTTTCGGTGCTTAGAAAAATTCTGATGATTTCGATACTTAGAAAAGACTCGGAAGTTTTCGGTACTTAGAAAATTTCTGCCGATTTCGGTACTTAGAAAAATTCTGTTGATTTCGGTACTTAGAAAAATTCTGTCGATTTCGGTACTTAGAAAAATTCTGTTGATTTTGGTACTTAGAAAATTTCTGACCTTTTCGGTACTTAGAAAATATCTGACGTTTTCGGTACTTAGAAAAATTCTGCCGATTTCGGTACTTAGAAAAATTCTTTTGATTTCGGTACTTAGAAAAATTCTGTCGATTTCGGTACTTAGAAAAATTCTGTTGATTTTGGTACTTAGAAAATTTCTGACCTTTTCGGTACTTAGAAAATATCTGACGTTTTCGGTACTTAGAAAAATTCTGTCGATTTCGGTACTTAGAAAACATTCAGAAGTCTTCGGTACTTAGAAAAATTCTGCCGATTTCGTTACTTATTAAACATTCAGAAGTTTTTGGTACTTAGAAAAATTCTGCCGATTTCGGTACTCAGAAAAATTCTGTTGATTTCGGTACTTAGAAAAATTCTGTCGATTTTGGTACTTAGAAAATTTCTGACCTTTTCGGTACTTAGAAAATATCTGACATTTTCGGTACTTAGAAAAATTCTGAAAATTTCGGTACTTAGAAAATTTCTGACCTTCTCGGTACTTAGAAATATTCAGACGATTTCGGTACTTAGAATATTTCTGAAGTTATCGGTATTTAGAAAATTTCGGACCTTTTCGATACTTAGAAAATTTCTAGCGATTTCGGTACTTAGAAAAATTCTGTTGATTTCGTTACTTAGAAAATTTTTGTCGTTTTCGGTACTTAGAAAAATTCTGATGATTTCGATACTTAGAAAAGACTCGGAAGTTTTCGGTACTTAGAAAATTTCTGACGTTTTCGGTACTTAGACAAATTCAGACGATTTCGGTACTTAGAATATTTCTGACGTTATCGGTACTTAGAAAAATTCTGTTGATTTCGGTACTTAGAAAAATTCTGTCGATTTCGGTACTTAGAAAAATTCTGTTGATTTTGGTACTTAGAAAATTTCTGACCTTTTCGGTACTTAGAAAATATCTGACGTTTTCGGTACTTAGAAAAATTCTGTCGATTTCGGTACTTAGAAAACATTCAGAAGTCTTCGGTTCTTAGAAAATTTCTGACGTTTTCGGTACTTAGAAAAATTCTTACGATTTCGATACTTATTAAACATTCAGAAGTTTTCGGTACTTAGAAAAATTCTGCCGATTTCGTTACTTATTAAACATTCAGAAGTTTTTGGTACTTAGAAAAATTCTGCCGATTTCGGTACTTAGAAAAATTCTGCCGAATTCGGTACTTAGAAAAATTCTGTTGATTTCGGTACTTAGAAAAATTCTGTCGATTTCGGTACTTAGAAAATTTCTCACCTTTTCGGTACTTAGAAAATATCTGACGTTTTCGGTACTTAGAAAAATTCTGTCGATTTCGGTACTTAGAAAACATTCAGAAGTCTTCGGTACTTAGAAAATTTCTGACGTTTTCGGTACTTAGAAAAATTCTTACGATTTCGATACTTATTAAACATTCAGAAGTTTTCGGTACTTAGAAAAATTCTGACGTTTTCGGTACTTAGAAAAATTCTGATGATTTCGTTACTTAGAAAATTTTTGTCGTTTTCGGTGCTTAGAAAAATTCTGATGATTTCGATACTTAGAAAAGACTCGGAAGTTTTCGGTACTTAGAAAATTTCTGTTGTTTTCGGTACTTGGACAAATTCAGACGATTTCGGTACTTAGAATATTTCTGACGTTATCGGTACTTAAAAAAATTCTGCCGATTTCGATACTTATTAAACATTCAGAAGTTTTCGGTACTTAGAAAAATTCTGTTGATTTCGGTACTTAGAAAAATTCAGTCGATTTCGGTACTTAGAAAAATTCTGTTGATTTTGGTACTTAGAAAATTTCTGACCTTTTCGGTACTTAGAAAATATCTGACGTTTTCGGTACTTAGAAAAATTCTGTCGATTTCGGTACTTAGAAAAATTCAGTCGATTTCGGTACTTTGAAAACATTCAGAAGTCTTCGGTACTTAGAAAATTTCTGACGTTTTCGGTACTTAGACAAATTCAGACGATTTCGATACTTAGAAAAATTCTGTTGATTTCGGTACTTTGAAAAATTCTGTTGATTTTGGTACTTAGAAAATTTCTGACCTTTTCGGTACTTAGAAAATATCTGACGTTTTCGATACTTAGAAAATTTCTGACGTTTTCGGTACTTAGAAAAATTCTGCCGATTTCGGTACTTAGAAAAATTCTGTTGATTTCGGTACTTAGAAAAATTCTGTCGATTTCGGTACTTAGAAAAATTCTGTTGATTTTGGTACTTAGAAAATTTCTGACCTTTTCGGTACTTAGAAAATATCTGACGTTTTCGGTTCTTAGAAAAATTCTGTCGATTTCGGTACTTAGAAAACATTCAGAAGTCTTCGGTACTTAGAAAAATTCTGCCGATTTCGTTACTTATTAAACATTCAGAAGTTTTTGGTACTTAGAAAAATTCTGCCGATTTCGGTACTTAGAAAAATTCTGTTGATTTCGGTACTTAGAAAAATTCTGTCGATTTCGGTACTTAGAAAAATTCTGTTGATTTTGGTACTTAGAAAATTTCTGACCTTTTCGGTACTTAGAAAATATCTGACGTTTTCAGTACTTAGAAAAATTCTGTCGATTTCGGTACTTTGAAAACATTCAGAAGTCTTCGGTACTTAGAAAATTTCTGACGTTTTAGGTACTTAGAAAAATTCCGATGATTTCGGTACTTAGAAAAATTCTGAAACTTTCAGTACTTAGAAAATTTCTGACCTTTTTGGAACTTAGAAACTTTCTGACGTTTTCGGTACTTAGAAAAATTCTGTTGATTTCGTTACTTAGAAAATTTTTGTCGTTTTCGGTGCTTAGAAAAATTCTGATGATTTCGATACTTAGAAAAGACTCGGAAGTTTTCGGTACTTAGAAAATTTCTGCCGATTTCGGTACTTAGAAAAATTCTGTTGATTTCGGTACTTAGAAAAATTCTGTCGATTTCGGTACTTAGAAAAATTCTGTTGATTTTGGTACTTAGAAAATTTCTGACCTTTTCGGTACTTAGAAAATATCTGACGTTTTCGGTACTTAGAAAAATTCTGCCGATTTCGGTACTTAGAAAAATTCTTTTGATTTCGGTACTTAGAAAAATTCTGTCGATTTCGGTACTTAGAAAAATTCTGTTGATTTTGGTACTTAGAAAATTTCTGACCTTTTCGGTACTTAGAAAATATCTGACGTTTTCGGTACTTAGAAAAATTCTGTCGATTTCGGTACTTAGAAAACATTCAGAAGTCTTCGGTACTTAGAAAAATTCTGCCGATTTCGTTACTTATTAAACATTCAGAAGTTTTTGGTACTTAGAAAAATTCTGCCGATTTCGGTACTCAGAAAAATTCTGTTGATTTCGGTACTTAGAAAAATTCTGTCGATTTTGGTACTTAGAAAATTTCTGACCTTTTCGGTACTTAGAAAATATCTGACGTTTTCGGTACTTAGAAAAATTCTGAAAATTTCGGTACTTAGAAAATATCTGACCTTCTCGGTACTTAGAAATATTCAGACGATTTCGGTACTTAGAATATTTCTGAAGTTATCGGTATTTAGAAAATTTCGGACCTTTTCGATACTTAGAAAATTTCTAGCGATTTCGGTACGTAGAAAAATTCTGTTGATTTCGTTACTTAGAAAATTTTTGTCGTTTTCGGTACTTAGAAAAATTCTGATGATTTCGATACTTAGAAAAGACTCGGAAGTTTTCGGTACTTAGAAAATTTCTGACGTTTTCGGTACTTAGACAAATTCAGACGATTTCGGTACTTAGAATATTTCTGACGTTATCGGTACTTAGAAAAATTCTGTTGATTTCGGTACTTAGAAAAATTCTGTCGATTTCGGTACTTAGAAAAATTCTGTTGATTTTGGTACTTAGAAAATTTCTGACCTTTTCGGTACTTAGAAAATATCTGACGTTTTCGGTACTTAGAAAAATTCTGTCGATTTCGGTACTTAGAAAACATTCAGAAGTCTTCGGTTCTTAGAAAATTTCTGACGTTTTCGGTACTTAGAAAAATTCTTACGATTTCGATACTTATTAAACATTCAGAAGTTTTCGGTACTTAGAAAAATTCTGCCGATTTCGTTACTTATTAAACATTCAGAAGTTTTTGGTACTTAGAAAAATTCTGCCGATTTCGGTACTTAGAAAAATTCTGCCGAATTCGGTACTTAGAAAAATTCTGTTGATTTCGGTACTTAGAAAAATTCTGTCGATTTCGGTACTTAGAAAATTTCTCACCTTTTCGGTACTTAGAAAATATCTGACGTTTTCGGTACTTAGAAAAATTCTGTCGATTTCGGTACTTAGAAAACATTCAGAAGTCTTCGGTACTTAGAAAATTTCTGACGTTTTCGGTACTTAGAAAAATTCTTACGATTTCGATACTTATTAAACATTCAGAAGTTTTCGGTACTTAGAAAAATTCTGACGTTATCGGTACTTAAAAAAATTCTGCCGATTTCGATACTTATTAAACATTCAGAAGTTTTCGGTACTTAGAAAAATTCTGTTGATTTCGGTACTTAGAAAAATTCAGTCGATTTCGGTACTTAGAAAAATTCTGTTGATTTTGGTACTTAGAAAATTTCTGACCTTTTCGGTACTTAGAAAATATCTGACGTTTTCGATACTTAGAAAATTTCTGACGTTTTCGGTACTTAGAAAAATTCTGCCGATTTCGGTACTTAGAAAAATTCTGTTGATTTCGGTACTTAGAAAAATTCTGTCGATTTCGGTACTTAGAAAAATTCTGTTGATTTTGGTACTTAGAAAATTTCTGACCTTTTCGGTACTTAGAAAATATCTGACGTTTTCGGTACTTAGAAAAATTCTGTCGATTTCGGTACTTAGAAAAATTCAGTCGATTTCGGTACTTTGAAAACATTCAGAAGTCTTCGGTACTTAGAAAATTTCTGACGTTTTCGGTACTTAGAAAAATTCCGACGATTTCGGTACTTAGAAAAATTCTGAAACTTTCGGTACTTAGAAAATTTCTGACCTTTTCGGAACTTAGAAACTTTCTGACGTTTTCGGTACTTAGAAAAATTCTGTTGATTTCGTTACTTAGAAAATTTTTGTCGTTTTCGGTGCTTAGAAAAATTCTGATGATTTCGATACTTAGAAAAGACTCGGAAGTTTTCGGTACTTAGAAAATTTCTGACGTTTTCGGTACTTAGACAAATTCAGACGATTTCGATACTTAGAAAAATTCTGTTGATTTCGGTACTTTGAAAAATTCTGTTGATTTTGGTACTTAGAAAATTTCTGACCTTTTCAGTACTTAGAAAATATCTGACGTTTTCGATACTTAGAAAATTTCTGACGTTTTCGGTACTTAGAAAAATTCTGCCGATTTCGGTACTTAGAAAAATTCTGTTGATTTCGGTACTTAGAAAAATTCTGTCGATTTCGGTACTTAGAAAAATTCTGTTGATTTTGGTACTTAGAAAATTTCTGACCTTTTCGGTACTTAGAAAATATCTGACGTTTTCGGTTCTTAGAAAAATTCTGTCGATTTCGGTACTTAGAAAACATTCAGAAGTCTTCGGTACTTAGAAAAATTCTGCCGATTTCGTTACTTATTAAACATTCAGAAGTTTTTGGTACTTAGAAAAATTCTGCCGATTTCGGTACTCAGAAAAATTCTGTTGATTTCGGTACTTAGAAAAATTCTGTCGATTTTGGTACTTAGAAAATTTCTGACCTTTTCGGTACTTAGAAAATATCTGACGTTTTCGGTACTTAGAAAAATTCTGTCGATTTCGGTATTTTGAAAACATTCAGAAGTCTTCGGTACTTAGAAAATTTCTGACGTTTTCGGTACTTAGAAAAATTCCGACGATTTCGGTACTTAGAAAAATTCTGAAAATTTCGGTACTTAGAAAATTTCTGACCTTCTCGGTACTTAGAAATATTCAGACGATTTCGGTACTTAGAATATTTCTGAAGTTATCGGTATTTAGAAAATTTCGGACCTTTTCGATACTTAGAAAATTTCTAGCGATTTCGGTACTTAGAAAAATTCTGTTGATTTCGTTACTTAGAAAATTTTTGTCGTTTTCGGTACTTAGAAAAATTCTGATGGTTTCGATACTTAGAAAAGACTCGGAAGTTTTCGGTACTTAGAAAATTTCTGACGTTTTCGGTACTTAGACAAATTCAGACGATTTCGGTACTTAGAATATTTCTGACGTTATCGGTACTTAGAAAAATTCTGTTGATTTCGGTACTTAGAAAAATTCTGTCGATTTCGGTACTTAGAAAAATTCTGTTGATTTTGGTACTTAGAAAATTTCTGACCTTTTCGGTACTTAGAAAATATCTGACGTTTTCGGTACTTAGAAAAATTCTGTCGATTTCGGTACTTAGAAAACATTCAGAAGTCTTCGGTTCTTAGAAAATTTCTGACGTTTTCGGTACTTAGAAAAATTCTTACGATTTCGATACTTATTAAACATTCAGAAGTTTTCGGTACTTAGAAAAATTCTGCCGATTTCGGTACTTAGAAAAATTCTGTTGATTTCGGTACTTAGAAAAATTCTGTCGATTTCGGTACTTAGAAAATTTCTCACCTTTTCGGTACTTAGAAAATATCTGACGTTTTCGGTACTTAGAAAAATTCTGTCGATTTCGGTACTTAGAAAACATTCAGAAGTCTTCGGTACTTAGAAAATTTCTGACGTTTTCGGTACTTAGAAAAATTCTTACGATTTCGATACTTATTAAACATTCAGAAGTTTTCGGTACTTAGAAAAATTCTGCCGATTTCGGTACTTAGAAAAATTCTGAAACTTTCGGTACTTAGAAAATTTCTGACCTTTTCGGAACTTAGAAACTTTCTGACGTTTTCGGTACTTAGAAAAATTCTGATGATTTCGTTACTTAGAAAATTTTTGTCGTTCTCGGTGCTTAGAAAAATTCTGATGATTTCGATACTTATTAAACATTCAGAAGTTTTCGGTACTTAGAAAAATTCTGTTGATTTCGGTACTTAGAAAAATTCAGTCGATTTCGGTACTTAGAAAAATTCTGTTGATTTTGGTACTTAGAAAATTTCTGACCTTTTCGGTACTTAGAAAATATCTGACGTTTTCGATACTTAGAAAATTTCTGACGTTTTCGGTACTTAGAAAAATTCTGCCGATTTCGGTACTTAGAAAAATTCTGTTGATTTCGGTACTTAGAAAAATTCTGTCGATTTCGGTACTTAGAAAAATTCTGTTGATTTTGGTGCTTAGAAAATTTCTGACCTTTTCGGTACTTAGAAAATATCTGACGTTTTCGGTACTTAGAAAAATTCTGTCGATTTCGGTACTTAGAAAACATTCAGAAGTCTTCGGTACTTAGAAAAATTCTGCCGATTTCGTTACTTATTAAACATTCAGAAGTTTTTGGTACTTAGAAAAATTCTGCCGATTTCGGTACTCAGAAAAATTCTGTTGATTTCGGTACTTAGAAAAATTCTGTCGATTTCGGTACTTAGAAAAATTCTGTTGATTTTGGTACTTAGAAAATTTCTGACCTTTTCGGTACTTAGAAAATATCTGACGTTTTCGGTACTTAGAAAAATTCTGTCGATTTCGGTACTTAGAAAACATTCAGAAGTCTTCGGTACTTAGAAAAATTCTGCCGATTTCGTTACTTATTAAACATTCAGAAGTTTTTGGTACTTAGAAAAATTCTGCCGATTTCGGTACTCAGAAAAATTCTGTTGATTTTGGTACTTAGAAAATTTCTGACCTTTTCGGTACTTAGAAAATATCTGACGTTTTCGGTACTTAGAAAAATTCTGTCGATTTCGGTACTTAGAAAACATTCAGAAGTCTTCGGTACTTAGAAAATTTCTGACGTTTTCGGTACTTAGAAAAATTCTTACGATTTCGATACTTATTAAACATTCAGAAGTTTTCGGTACTTAGAAACATTCTGCCGATTTCGTTACTTATTAAACATTCAGAAGTTTTTGGTACTTATAAAAATTCTGCCGATTTCGGTACTTAGAAAAATTCTGTTGATTTCGGTACTTAGAAAAATTCTATCGATTTTGGTACTTAGAAAATTTCTGACCCTTTCGGTACTTAGAAAATATCTGACGTTTTCGGTACTTAGAAAAATTCTGTCAATTTCGGTATTTTGGAAACATTCAGAAGTCTTCGGTACTTAGAAAATTTCTGACGTTTTCGGTACTTAGAAAAATTCCGACGATTTCGGTACTTAGAAAAATTCTGAAAATTTCGGTACTTAGAAAATTTCTGACCTTCTCGGTACTTAGAAATATTCAGAGGATTTCGGTACTTAGAAAATTTCTGACCTTTTCGGAACTTAGAAACTTTCTGACGTTTTCGGTACTTAGAAAAATTCAGACGATTTCGGTACTTAGAATATTTCTGAAGTTATCGGTATTTAGAAAATTTCTGACGTTATCGGTACTTAGAAAAATTCTGTTGATTTCGGTACTTAGAAAAATTCTGTCGATTTCGGTACTTAGAAAAATTCTGTTGATTTTGGTACTTAGAAAATTTCTGACCTTTTCGGTACTTAGAAAATATCTGACGTTTTCGGTACTTAGAAAAATTCTGTCGATTTCGGTACTTAGAAAACATTCAGAAGTCTTCGGTACTTAGAAAATTTCTGACGTTTTCGGTACTTAGAAAAATTCTTACGATTTCGATACTTATTAAACATTCAGAAGTTTTCGGTACTTAGAAAAATTCTGCCGATTTCGGTACTTAGAAAAATTCCGACGATTTCGGTACTTAGAAAAATTCTGAAACTTTCGGTACTTAGAAAATTTCTGACCTTTTCGGAACTTAGAAACTTTCTGACGTTTTCGGTACTTAGAAAAATTCTGATGATTTCGTTACTTAGAAAATTTTTGTCGTTTTCGGTGCTTAGAAAAATTCTGATGATTTCGATACTTAGAAAAGACTCGGAAGTTTTCGGTACTTAGAAAATTTCTGTTGTTTTCGGTACTTAGACAAATTCAGACGATTTCGGTACTTAGAATATTTCTGACGTTATCGGTACTTAAAAAAATTCTGCCGATTTCGATACTTATTAAACATTCAGAAGTTTTCGGTACTTAGAAAAATTCTGTTGATTTCGGTACTTAGAAAAATTCAGTCGATTTCGGTACTTTGAAAACATTCAGAAGACTTCGGTACTTAGAAAATTTCTGACGTTTTCGGTACCTAGAAAAATTCCGACGATTTCGGTACTTAGAAAAATTCTGAAACTTTCGGTACTTAGAAAATTTCTGACCTTTTCGGAACTTAGAAACTTTCTGACGTTTTCGGTACTTAGAAAAATTCTGTTGATTTCGTTACTTAGAAAATTTTTGTCGTTTTCGGTGCTTAGAAAAATTCTGATGATTTCGATACTTAGAAAAGACTCGGAAGTTTTCGGTACTTAGAAAATTTCTGACGTTTTCGGTACTTAGACAAATTCAGACGATTTCGATACTTAGAAAAATTCTGTTGATTTCGGTACTTTGAAAAATTCTGTTGATTTTGGTACTTAGAAAATTTCTGACCTTTTCGGTACTTAGAAAATATCTGACGTTTTCGATACTTAGAAAATTTCTGACGTTTTCGGTACTTAGAAAAATTCTGCCGATTTCGGTACTTAGAAAAATTCTGTTGATTTCGGTACTTAGAAAAATTCTGTCGATTTCGGTACTTAGAAAAATTCTGTTGATTTTGGTACTTAGAAAATTTCTGACCTTTTCGGTACTTAGAAAATATCTGACGTTTTCGGTTCTTAGAAAAATTCTGTCGATTTCGGTACTTAGAAAACATTCAGAAGTCTTCGGTACTTAGAAAAATTCTGCCGATTTCGTTACTTATTAAACATTCAGAAGTTTTTGGTACTTAGAAAAATTCTGCCGATTTCGGTACTCAGAAAAATTCTGTTGATTTCGGTACTTAGAAAAATTCTGTCGATTTTGGTACTTAGAAAATTTCTGACCTTTTCGGTACTTAGAAAATATCTGACGTTTTCGGTACTTAGAAAAATTCTGTCGATTTCGGTATTTTGAAAACATTCAGAAGTCTTCGGTACTTAGAAAATTTCTGACGTTTTCGGTACTTAGAAAAATTCCGACGATTTCGGTACTTAGAAAAATTCTGAAAATTTCGGTACTTAGAAAATTTCTGACCTTCTCGGTACTTAGAAATATTCAGACGATTTCGGTACTTAGAATATTTCTGAAGTTATCGGTATTTAGAAAATTTCGGACCTTTTCGATACTTAGAAAATTTCTAGCGATTTCGGTACTTAGAAAAATTCTGTTGATTTCGTTACTTAGAAAATTTTTGTCGTTTTCGGTACTTAGAAAAATTCTGATGGTTTCGATACTTAGAAAAGACTCGGAAGTTTTCGGTACTTAGAAAATTTCTGACGTTTTCGGTACTTAGACAAATTCAGACGATTTCGGTACTTAGAATATTTCTGATGTTATCGGTACTTAGAAAAATTCTGTTGATTTCGGTACTTAGAAAAATTCTGTCGATTTCGGTACTTAGAAAAATTCTGTTGATTTTGGTACTTAGAAAATTTCTGACCTTTTCGGTACTTAGAAAATATCTGACGTTTTCGGTACTTAGAAAAATTCTGTCGATTTCGGTACTTAGAAAACATTCAGAAGTCTTCGGTTCTTAGAAAATTTCTGACGTTTTCGGTACTTAGAAAAATTCTTACGATTTCGATACTTATTAAACATTCAGAAGTTTTCGGTACTTAGAAAAATTCTGCCGATTTCGGTACTTAGAAAAATTCTGTTGATTTCGGTACTTAGAAAAATTCTGTCGATTTCGGTACTTAGAAAATTTCTCACCTTTTCGGTACTTAGAAAATATCTGACGTTTTCGGTACTTAGAAAAATTCTGTCGATTTCGGTACTTAGAAAACATTCAGAAGTCTTCGGTACTTAGAAAATTTCTGACGTTTTCGGTACTTAGAAAAATTCTTACGATTTCGATACTTATTAAACATTCAGAAGTTTTCGGTACTTAGAAAAATTCTGCCGATTTCGGTACTTAGAAAAATTCTGAAACTTTCGGTACTTAGAAAATTTCTGACCTTTTCGGAACTTAGAAACTTTCTGACGTTTTCGGTACTTAGAAAAATTCTGATGATTTCGTTACTTAGAAAATTTTTGTCGTTTTCGGTGCTTAGAAAAATTCTGATGATTTCGATACTTAGAAAAGACTCGGAAGTTTTCGGTACTTAGAAAATTTCTGTTGTTTTCGGTACTTAGACAAATTCAGACGATTTCGGTACTTAGAATATTTCTGACGTTATCGGTACTTAAAAAAATTCTGCCGATTTCGATACTTATTAAACATTCAGAAGTTTTCGGTACTTAGAAAAATTCTGTTGATTTCGGTACTTAGAAAAATTCAGTCGATTTCGGTACTTAGAAAAATTCTGTTGATTTTGGTACTTAGAAAATTTCTAACCTTTTCGGTACTTAGAAAATATCTGACGTTTTCGATACTTAGAAAATTTCTGACGTTTTCGGTACTTAGAAAAATTCTGCCGATTTCGGTACTTAGAAAAATTCTGTTGATTTCGGTACTTAGAAAAATTCTGTCGATTTCGGTACTTAGAAAAATTCTGTTGATTTTGGTACTTAGAAAATTTCTGACCTTTTCGGTACTTAGAAAATATCTGACGTTTTCGGTACTTAGAAAAATTCTGTCGATTTCGGTACTTAGAAAACATTCAGAAGTCTTCGGTACTTAGAAAAATTCTGCCGATTTCGTTACTTATTAAACATTCAGAAGTTTTTGGTACTTAGAAAAATTCTGCCGATTTCGGTACTCAGAAAAATTCTGTTGATTTCGGTACTTAGAAAAATTCTGTCGATTTCGGTACTTAGAAAAATTCTGTTGATTTTGGTACTTAGAAAATTTCTGACCTTTTCGGTACTTAGAAAATATCTGACGTTTTCGGTACTTAGAAAAATTCTGTCGATTTCGGTACTTAGAAAACATTCAGAAGTCTTCGGTACTTAGAAAATTTCTGACGTTTTCGGTACTTAGAAAAATTCTTACGATTTCGATACTTATTAAACATTCAGAAGTTTTCGGTACTTAGAAACATTCTGCCGATTTCGTTACTTATTAAACATTCAGAAGTTTTTGGTACTTATAAAAATTCTGCCGATTTCGGTACTTAGAAAAATTCTGTTGATTTCGGTACTTAGAAAAATTCTATCGATTTTGGTACTTAGAAAATTTCTGACCCTTTCGGTACATAGAAAATATCTGACGTTTTCGGTACTTAGAAAAATTCTGTCAATTTCGGTATTTTGGAAACATTCAGAAGTCTTCGGTACTTAGAAAATTTCTGACGTTTTCGGTACTTAGAAAAATTCCGACGATTTCGGTACTTAGAAAAATTCTGAAAATTTCGGTACTTAGAAAATTTCTGACCTTCTCGGTACTTAGAAATATTCAGAGGATTTCGGTACTTAGAAAATTTCTGACCTTTTCGGAACTTAGAAACTTTCTGACGTTTTCGGTACTTAGAAAAATTCAGACGATTTCGGTACTTAGAATATTTCTGAAGTTATCGGTATTTAGAAAATTTCTGACGTTATCGGTACTTAGAAAAATTCTGTTGATTTCGGTACTTAGAAAAATTCTGTCGATTTCGGTACTTAGAAAAATTCTGTTGATTTTGGTACTTAGAAAATTTCTGACCTTTTCGGTACTTAGAAAATATCTGACGTTTTCGGTACTTAGAAAAATTCTGTCGATTTCGGTACTTAGAAAACATTCAGAAGTCTTCGGTACTTAGAAAATTTCTGACGTTTTCGGTACTTAGAAAAATTCTTACGATTTCGATACTTATTAAACATTCAGAAGTTTTCGGTACTTAGAAAAATTCTGCCGATTTCGGTACTTAGAAAAATTCCGACGATTTCGGTACTTAGAAAAATTCTGAAACTTTCGGTACTTAGAAAATTTCTGACCTTTTCGGAACTTAGAAACTTTCTGACGTTTTCGGTACTTAGAAAAATTCTGTTGATTTCGTTACTTAGAAAATTTTTGTCGTTTTCGGTGCTTAGAAAAATTCTGATGATTTCGATACTTAGAAAAGACTCGGAAGTTTTCGGTACTTAGAAAATTTCTGTTGTTTTCGGTACTTAGACAAATTCAGACGATTTCGGTACTTAGAATATTTCTGACGTTATCGGTACTTAAAAAAATTCTGCCGATTTCGATACTTATTAAACATTCAGAAGTTTTCGGTACTTAGAAAAATTCTGTTGATTTCGGTACTTAGAAAAATTCTGTCGATTTCGGTACTTAGAAAAATTCTGTTGATTTTGGTACTTAGAAAATTTCTGACCTTTTCGGTACTTAGAAAATATTTGACGTTTTCGATACTTAGAAAATTTCTGACGTTTTCGGTACTTAGAAAAATTCTGTCGATTTCGGTACTTAGAAAACATTCAGAAGTCTTCGGTTCTTAGAAAATTTCTGACGTTTTCGGTACTTAGAAAAATTCTTACGATTTCGATACTTATTAAACATTCAGAAGTTTTCGGTACTTAGAAAAATTCTGCCGATTTCGTTACTTATTAAACATTCAGAAGTTTTTGGTACTTAGAAAAATTCTGCCCATTTCGGTACTTAGAAAAATTCTGCCGAATTCGGTACTTAGAAAAATTCTGTTGATTTTGGTACTTAGAAAATTTCTGACCTTTTCGGTACTTAGAAAATATCTGACGTTTTCGGTACTTAGAAAAATTCTGTCGATTTCGGTACTTAGAAAACATTCAGAAGTCTTCGGTTCTTAGAAAATTTCTGACGTTTTCGGTACTTAGAAAAATTCTTACGATTTCGATACTTATTAAACATTCAGAAGTTTTCGGTACTTAGAAAAATTCTGCCGATTTCGTTACTTATTAAACATTCAGAAGTTTTTGGTACTTAGAAAAATTCTGCCCATTTCGGTACTTAGAAAAATTCTGCCGAATTCGGTACTTAGAAAAATTCTGTTGATTTTGGTACTTAGAAAAATTCTGTCGATTTCGGTACTTAGAAAATTTCTCACCTTTTCGGTACTTAGAAAATATCTGACGTTTTCGGTACTTAGAAAAATTCTGTCGATTTCGGTACTTAGAAAACATTCAGAAGTCTTCGGTACTTAGAAAATTTCTGACGTTTTCGGTACTTAGAAAAATTCTTACGATTTCGATACTTATTAAACATTCAGAAGTTTTCGGTACTTAGAAAATTTCTGTTGTTTTCGGTACTTAGACAAATTCAGACGATTTCGGTACTTAGAATATTTCTGACGTTATCGGTACTTAAAAAAAAAAATTCTGCCGATTTCGATACTTATTAAACATTCAGAAGTTTTCGGTACTTAGAAAAATTCTGTTGATTTCGGTACTTAGAAAAATTCTGTCAATTTCGGTACTTAGAAAAATTCTGTTGATTTTGGTACTTAGAAAATTTCTGACCTTTTCAGTACTTAGAAAATATCTGACGTTTTCGATACTTAGAAAATTTCTGACGTTTTCGGTACTTAGAAAAATTCTGCCGATTTCGGTACTTAGAAAAATTCTGTTGATTTCGGTACTTAGAAAAATTCTGTCGATTTCGGTACTTAGAAAAATTCTGTTGATTTTGGTACTTAGAAAATATCTGACCTTCTCGGTACTTAGAAATATTCAGACGATTTCGGTACTTAGAATATTTCTGAAGTTATCGGTATTTAGAAAATTTCGGACCTTTTCGATACTTAGAAAATTTCTAGCGATTTCGGTACGTAGAAAAATTCTGTTGATTTCGTTACTTAGAAAATTTTTGTCGTTTTCGGTACTTAGAAAAATTCTGATGATTTCGATACTTAGAAAAGACTCGGAAGTTTTCGGTACTTAGAAAATTTCTGACGTTTTCGGTACTTAGACAAATTCAGACGATTTCGGTACTTAGAATATTTCTGACGTTATCGGTACTTAGAAAAATTCTGTTGATTTCGGTACTTAGAAAAATTCTGTCGATTTCGGTACTTAGAAAAATTCTGTTGATTTTGGTACTTAGAAAATTTCTGACCTTTTCGGTACTTAGAAAATATCTGACGTTTTCGGTACTTAGAAAAATTCTGTCGATTTCGGTACTTAGAAAACATTCAGAAGTCTTCGGTTCTTAGAAAATTTCTGACGTTTTCGGTACTTAGAAAAATTCTTACGATTTCGATACTTATTAAACATTCAGAAGTTTTCGGTACTTAGAAAAATTCTGCCGATTTCGTTACTTATTAAACATTCAGAAGTTTTTGGTACTTAGAAAAATTCTGCCGATTTCGGTACTTAGAAAAATTCTGCCGAATTCGGTACTTAGAAAAATTCTGTTGATTTCGGTACTTAGAAAAATTCTGTCGATTTCGGTACTTAGAAAATTTCTCACCTTTTCGGTACTTAGAAAATATCTGACGTTTTCGGTACTTAGAAAAATTCTGTCGATTTCGGTACTTAGAAAACATTCAGAAGTCTTCGGTACTTAGAAAATTTCTGACGTTTTCGGTACTTAGAAAAATTCTTACGATTTCGATACTTATTAAACATTCAGAAGTTTTCGGTACTTAGAAAAATTCTGACGTTTTCGGTACTTAGAAAAATTCTGATGATTTCGTTACTTAGAAAATTTTTGTCGTTTTCGGTGCTTAGAAAAATTCTGATGATTTCGATACTTAGAAAAGACTCGGAAGTTTTCGGTACTTAGAAAATTTCTGTTGTTTTCGGTACTTAGACAAATTCAGACGATTTCGGTACTTAGAATATTTCTGACGTTATCGGTACTTAAAAAAATTCTGCCGATTTCGATACTTATTAAACATTCAGAAGTTTTCGGTACTTAGAAAAATTCTGTTGATTTCGGTACTTAGAAAAATTCAGTCGATTTCGGTACTTAGAAAAATTCTGTTGATTTTGGTACTTAGAAAATTTCTGACCTTTTCGGTACTTAGAAAATATCTGACGTTTTCGATACTTAGAAAATTTCTGACGTTTTCGGTACTTAGAAAAATTCTGCCGATTTCGGTACTTAGAAAAATTCTGTTGATTTCGGTACTTAGAAAAATTCTGTCGATTTCGGTACTTAGAAAAATTCTGTTGATTTTGGTACTTAGAAAATTTCTGACCTTTTCGGTACTTAGAAAATATCTGACGTTTTCGGTACTTAGAAAAATTCTGTCGATTTCGGTACTTAGAAAAATTCAGTCGATTTCGGTACTTTGAAAACATTCAGAAGTCTTCGGTACTTAGAAAATTTCTGACGTTTTCGGTACTTAGAAAAATTCCGACGATTTCGGTACTTAGAAAAATTCTGAAACTTTCGGTACTTAGAAAATTTCTGACCTTTTCGGAACTTAGAAACTTTCTGACGTTTTCGGTACTTAGAAAAATTCTGTTGATTTCGTTACTTAGAAAATTTTTGTCGTTTTCGGTGCTTAGAAAAATTCTGATGATTTCGATACTTAGAAAAGACTCGGAAGTTTTCGGTACTTAGAAAATTTCTGACGTTTTCGGTACTTAGACAAATTCAGACGATTTCGATACTTAGAAAAATTCTGTTGATTTCGGTACTTTGAAAAATTCTGTTGATTTTGGTACTTAGAAAATTTCTGACCTTTTCAGTACTTAGAAAATATCTGACGTTTTCGATACTTAGAAAATTTCTGACGTTTTCGGTACTTAGAAAAATTCTGCCGATTTCGGTACTTAGAAAAATTCTGTTGATTTCGGTACTTAGAAAAATTCTGTCGATTTCGGTACTTAGAAAAATTCTGTTGATTTTGGTACTTAGAAAATTTCTGACCTTTTCGGTACTTAGAAAATATCTGACGTTTTCGGTTCTTAGAAAAATTCTGTCGATTTCGGTACTTAGAAAACATTCAGAAGTCTTCGGTACTTAGAAAAATTCTGCCGATTTCGTTACTTATTAAACATTCAGAAGTTTTTGGTACTTAGAAAAATTCTGCCGATTTCGGTACTCAGAAAAATTCTGTTGATTTCGGTACTTAGAAAAATTCTGTCGATTTTGGTACTTAGAAAATTTCTGACCTTTTCGGTACTTAGAAAATATCTGACGTTTTCGGTACTTAGAAAAATTCTGTCGATTTCGGTATTTTGAAAACATTCAGAAGTCTTCGGTACTTAGAAAATTTCTGACGTTTTCGGTACTTAGAAAAATTCCGACGATTTCGGTACTTAGAAAAATTCTGAAAATTTCGGTACTTAGAAAATTTCTGACCTTCTCGGTACTTAGAAATATTCAGACGATTTCGGTACTTAGAATATTTCTGAAGTTATCGGTATTTAGAAAATTTCGGACCTTTTCGATACTTAGAAAATTTCTAGCGATTTCGGTACTTAGAAAAATTCTGTTGATTTCGTTACTTAGAAAATTTTTGTCGTTTTCGGTACTTAGAAAAATTCTGATGGTTTCGATACTTAGAAAAGACTCGGAAGTTTTCGGTACTTAGAAAATTTCTGACGTTTTCGGTACTTAGACAAATTCAGACGATTTCGGTACTTAGAATATTTCTGACGTTATCGGTACTTAGAAAAATTCTGTTGATTTCGGTACTTAGAAAAATTCTGTCGATTTCGGTACTTAGAAAAATTCTGTTGATTTTGGTACTTAGAAAATTTCTGACCTTTTCGGTACTTAGAAAATATCTGACGTTTTCGGTACTTAGAAAAATTCTGTCGATTTCGGTACTTAGAAAACATTCAGAAGTCTTCGGTTCTTAGAAAATTTCTGACGTTTTCGGTACTTAGAAAAATTCTTACGATTTCGATACTTATTAAACATTCAGAAGTTTTCGGTACTTAGAAAAATTCTGCCGATTTCGGTACTTAGAAAAATTCTGTTGATTTCGGTACTTAGAAAAATTCTGTCGATTTCGGTACTTAGAAAATTTCTCACCTTTTCGGTACTTAGAAAATATCTGACGTTTTCGGTACTTAGAAAAATTCTGTCGATTTCGGTACTTAGAAAACATTCAGAAGTCTTCGGTACTTAGAAAATTTCTGACGTTTTCGGTACTTAGAAAAATTCTTACGATTTCGATACTTATTAAACATTCAGAAGTTTTCGGTACTTAGAAAAATTCTGCCGATTTCGGTACTTAGAAAAATTCTGAAACTTTCGGTACTTAGAAAATTTCTGACCTTTTCGGAACTTAGAAACTTTCTGACGTTTTCGGTACTTAGAAAAATTCTGATGATTTCGTTACTTAGAAAATTTTTGTCGTTCTCGGTGCTTAGAAAAATTCTGATGATTTCGATACTTAGAAAAGACTCGGAAGTTTTCGGTACTTAGAAAATTTCTGTTGTTTTCGGTACTTAGACAAATTCAGACGATTTCGGTACTTAGAATATTTCTGACGTTATCGGTACTTAAAAAAATTCTGCCGATTTCGATACTTATTAAACATTCAGAAGTTTTCGGTACTTAGAAAAATTCTGTTGATTTCGGTACTTAGAAAAATTCAGTCGATTTCGGTACTTAGAAAAATTCTGTTGATTTTGGTACTTAGAAAATTTCTGACCTTTTCGGTACTTAGAAAATATCTGACGTTTTCGATACTTAGAAAATTTCTGACGTTTTCGGTACTTAGAAAAATTCTGCCGATTTCGGTACTTAGAAAAATTCTGTTGATTTCGGTACTTAGAAAAATTCTGTCGATTTCGGTACTTAGAAAAATTCTGTTGATTTTGGTGCTTAGAAAATTTCTGACCTTTTCGGTACTTAGAAAATATCTGACGTTTTCGGTACTTAGAAAAATTCTGTCGATTTCGGTACTTAGAAAACATTCAGAAGTCTTCGGTACTTAGAAAAATTCTGCCGATTTCGTTACTTATTAAACATTCAGAAGTTTTTGGTACTTAGAAAAATTCTGCCGATTTCGGTACTCAGAAAAATTCTGTTGATTTCGGTACTTAGAAAAATTCTGTCGATTTCGGTACTTAGAAAAATTCTGTTGATTTTGGTACTTAGAAAATTTCTGACCTTTTCGGTACTTAGAAAATATCTGACGTTTTCGGTACTTAGAAAAATTCTGTCGATTTCGGTACTTAGAAAACATTCAGAAGTCTTCGGTACTTAGAAAAATTCTGCCGATTTCGTTACTTATTAAACATTCAGAAGTTTTTGGTACTTAGAAAAATTCTGCCGATTTCGGTACTCAGAAAAATTCTGTTGATTTTGGTACTTAGAAAATTTCTGACCTTTTCGGTACTTAGAAAATATCTGACGTTTTCGGTACTTAGAAAAATTCTGTCGATTTCGGTACTTAGAAAACATTCAGAAGTCTTCGGTACTTAGAAAATTTCTGACGTTTTCGGTACTTAGAAAAATTCTTACGATTTCGATACTTATTAAACATTCAGAAGTTTTCGGTACTTAGAAACATTCTGCCGATTTCGTTACTTATTAAACATTCAGAAGTTTTTGGTACTTATAAAAATTCTGCCGATTTCGGTACTTAGAAAAATTCTGTTGATTTCGGTACTTAGAAAAATTCTATCGATTTTGGTACTTAGAAAATTTCTGACCCTTTCGGTACTTAGAAAATATCTGACGTTTTCGGTACTTAGAAAAATTCTGTCAATTTCGGTATTTTGGAAACATTCAGAAGTCTTCGGTACTTAGAAAATTTCTGACGTTTTCGGTACTTAGAAAAATTCCGACGATTTCGGTACTTAGAAAAATTCTGAAAATTTCGGTACTTAGAAAATTTCTGACCTTCTCGGTACTTAGAAATATTCAGAGGATTTCGGTACTTAGAAAATTTCTGACCTTTTCGGAACTTAGAAACTTTCTGACGTTTTCGGTACTTAGAAAAATTCAGACGATTTCGGTACTTAGAATATTTCTGAAGTTATCGGTATTTAGAAAATTTCTGACGTTATCGGTACTTAGAAAAATTCTGTTGATTTCGGTACTTAGAAAAATTCTGTCGATTTCGGTACTTAGAAAAATTCTGTTGATTTTGGTACTTAGAAAATTTCTGACCTTTTCGGTACTTAGAAAATATCTGACGTTTTCGGTACTTAGAAAAATTCTGTCGATTTCGGTACTTAGAAAACATTCAGAAGTCTTCGGTACTTAGAAAATTTCTGACGTTTTCGGTACTTAGAAAAATTCTTACGATTTCGATACTTATTAAACATTCAGAAGTTTTCGGTACTTAGAAAAATTCTGCCGATTTCGGTACTTAGAAAAATTCCGACGATTTCGGTACTTAGAAAAATTCTGAAACTTTCGGTACTTAGAAAATTTCTGACCTTTTCGGAACTTAGAAACTTTCTGACGTTTTCGGTACTTAGAAAAATTCTGATGATTTCGTTACTTAGAAAATTTTTGTCGTTTTCGGTGCTTAGAAAAATTCTGATGATTTCGATACTTAGAAAAGACTCGGAAGTTTTCGGTACTTAGAAAATTTCTGTTGTTTTCGGTACTTAGACAAATTCAGACGATTTCGGTACTTAGAATATTTCTGACGTTATCGGTACTTAAAAAAATTCTGCCGATTTCGATACTTATTAAACATTCAGAAGTTTTCGGTACTTAGAAAAATTCTGTTGATTTCGGTACTTAGAAAAATTCAGTCGATTTCGGTACTTTGAAAACATTCAGAAGACTTCGGTACTTAGAAAATTTCTGACGTTTTCGGTACCTAGAAAAATTCCGACGATTTCGGTACTTAGAAAAATTCTGAAACTTTCGGTACTTAGAAAATTTCTGACCTTTTCGGAACTTAGAAACTTTCTGACGTTTTCGGTACTTAGAAAAATTCTGTTGATTTCGTTACTTAGAAAATTTTTGTCGTTTTCGGTGCTTAGAAAAATTCTGATGATTTCGATACTTAGAAAAGACTCGGAAGTTTTCGGTACTTAGAAAATTTCTGACGTTTTCGGTACTTAGACAAATTCAGACGATTTCGATACTTAGAAAAATTCTGTTGATTTCGGTACTTTGAAAAATTCTGTTGATTTTGGTACTTAGAAAATTTCTGACCTTTTCGGTACTTAGAAAATATCTGACGTTTTCGATACTTAGAAAATTTCTGACGTTTTCGGTACTTAGAAAAATTCTGCCGATTTCGGTACTTAGAAAAATTCTGTTGATTTCGGTACTTAGAAAAATTCTGTCGATTTCGGTACTTAGAAAAATTCTGTTGATTTTGGTACTTAGAAAATTTCTGACCTTTTCGGTACTTAGAAAATATCTGACGTTTTCGGTTCTTAGAAAAATTCTGTCGATTTCGGTACTTAGAAAACATTCAGAAGTCTTCGGTACTTAGAAAAATTCTGCCGATTTCGTTACTTATTAAACATTCAGAAGTTTTTGGTACTTAGAAAAATTCTGCCGATTTCGGTACTCAGAAAAATTCTGTTGATTTCGGTACTTAGAAAAATTCTGTCGATTTTGGTACTTAGAAAATTTCTGACCTTTTCGGTACTTAGAAAATATCTGACGTTTTCGGTACTTAGAAAAATTCTGTCGATTTCGGTATTTTGAAAACATTCAGAAGTCTTCGGTACTTAGAAAATTTCTGACGTTTTCGGTACTTAGAAAAATTCCGACGATTTCGGTACTTAGAAAAATTCTGAAAATTTCGGTACTTAGAAAATTTCTGACCTTCTCGGTACTTAGAAATATTCAGACGATTTCGGTACTTAGAATATTTCTGAAGTTATCGGTATTTAGAAAATTTCGGACCTTTTCGATACTTAGAAAATTTCTAGCGATTTCGGTACTTAGAAAAATTCTGTTGATTTCGTTACTTAGAAAATTTTTGTCGTTTTCGGTACTTAGAAAAATTCTGATGGTTTCGATACTTAGAAAAGACTCGGAAGTTTTCGGTACTTAGAAAATTTCTGACGTTTTCGGTACTTAGACAAATTCAGACGATTTCGGTACTTAGAATATTTCTGATGTTATCGGTACTTAGAAAAATTCTGTTGATTTCGGTACTTAGAAAAATTCTGTCGATTTCGGTACTTAGAAAAATTCTGTTGATTTTGGTACTTAGAAAATTTCTGACCTTTTCGGTACTTAGAAAATATCTGACGTTTTCGGTACTTAGAAAAATTCTGTCGATTTCGGTACTTAGAAAACATTCAGAAGTCTTCGGTTCTTAGAAAATTTCTGACGTTTTCGGTACTTAGAAAAATTCTTACGATTTCGATACTTATTAAACATTCAGAAGTTTTCGGTACTTAGAAAAATTCTGCCGATTTCGGTACTTAGAAAAATTCTGTTGATTTCGGTACTTAGAAAAATTCTGTCGATTTCGGTACTTAGAAAATTTCTCACCTTTTCGGTACTTAGAAAATATCTGACGTTTTCGGTACTTAGAAAAATTCTGTCGATTTCGGTACTTAGAAAACATTCAGAAGTCTTCGGTACTTAGAAAATTTCTGACGTTTTCGGTACTTAGAAAAATTCTTACGATTTCGATACTTATTAAACATTCAGAAGTTTTCGGTACTTAGAAAAATTCTGCCGATTTCGGTACTTAGAAAAATTCTGAAACTTTCGGTACTTAGAAAATTTCTGACCTTTTCGGAACTTAGAAACTTTCTGACGTTTTCGGTACTTAGAAAAATTCTGATGATTTCGTTACTTAGAAAATTTTTGTCGTTTTCGGTGCTTAGAAAAATTCTGATGATTTCGATACTTAGAAAAGACTCGGAAGTTTTCGGTACTTAGAAAATTTCTGTTGTTTTCGGTACTTAGACAAATTCAGACGATTTCGGTACTTAGAATATTTCTGACGTTATCGGTACTTAAAAAAATTCTGCCGATTTCGATACTTATTAAACATTCAGAAGTTTTCGGTACTTAGAAAAATTCTGTTGATTTCGGTACTTAGAAAAATTCAGTCGATTTCGGTACTTAGAAAAATTCTGTTGATTTTGGTACTTAGAAAATTTCTAACCTTTTCGGTACTTAGAAAATATCTGACGTTTTCGATACTTAGAAAATTTCTGACGTTTTCGGTACTTAGAAAAATTCTGCCGATTTCGGTACTTAGAAAAATTCTGTTGATTTCGGTACTTAGAAAAATTCTGTCGATTTCGGTACTTAGAAAAATTCTGTTGATTTTGGTACTTAGAAAATTTCTGACCTTTTCGGTACTTAGAAAATATCTGACGTTTTCGGTACTTAGAAAAATTCTGTCGATTTCGGTACTTAGAAAACATTCAGAAGTCTTCGGTACTTAGAAAAATTCTGCCGATTTCGTTACTTATTAAACATTCAGAAGTTTTTGGTACTTAGAAAAATTCTGCCGATTTCGGTACTCAGAAAAATTCTGTTGATTTCGGTACTTAGAAAAATTCTGTCGATTTCGGTACTTAGAAAAATTCTGTTGATTTTGGTACTTAGAAAATTTCTGACCTTTTCGGTACTTAGAAAATATCTGACGTTTTCGGTACTTAGAAAAATTCTGTCGATTTCGGTACTTAGAAAACATTCAGAAGTCTTCGGTACTTAGAAAATTTCTGACGTTTTCGGTACTTAGAAAAATTCTTACGATTTCGATACTTATTAAACATTCAGAAGTTTTCGGTACTTAGAAACATTCTGCCGATTTCGTTACTTATTAAACATTCAGAAGTTTTTGGTACTTATAAAAATTCTGCCGATTTCGGTACTTAGAAAAATTCTGTTGATTTCGGTACTTAGAAAAATTCTATCGATTTTGGTACTTAGAAAATTTCTGACCCTTTCGGTACATAGAAAATATCTGACGTTTTCGGTACTTAGAAAAATTCTGTCAATTTCGGTATTTTGGAAACATTCAGAAGTCTTCGGTACTTAGAAAATTTCTGACGTTTTCGGTACTTAGAAAAATTCCGACGATTTCGGTACTTAGAAAAATTCTGAAAATTTCGGTACTTAGAAAATTTCTGACCTTCTCGGTACTTAGAAATATTCAGAGGATTTCGGTACTTAGAAAATTTCTGACCTTTTCGGAACTTAGAAACTTTCTGACGTTTTCGGTACTTAGAAAAATTCAGACGATTTCGGTACTTAGAATATTTCTGAAGTTATCGGTATTTAGAAAATTTCTGACGTTATCGGTACTTAGAAAAATTCTGTTGATTTCGGTACTTAGAAAAATTCTGTCGATTTCGGTACTTAGAAAAATTCTGTTGATTTTGGTACTTAGAAAATTTCTGACCTTTTCGGTACTTAGAAAATATCTGACGTTTTCGGTACTTAGAAAAATTCTGTCGATTTCGGTACTTAGAAAACATTCAGAAGTCTTCGGTACTTAGAAAATTTCTGACGTTTTCGGTACTTAGAAAAATTCTTACGATTTCGATACTTATTAAACATTCAGAAGTTTTCGGTACTTAGAAAAATTCTGCCGATTTCGGTACTTAGAAAAATTCCGACGATTTCGGTACTTAGAAAAATTCTGAAACTTTCGGTACTTAGAAAATTTCTGACCTTTTCGGAACTTAGAAACTTTCTGACGTTTTCGGTACTTAGAAAAATTCTGTTGATTTCGTTACTTAGAAAATTTTTGTCGTTTTCGGTGCTTAGAAAAATTCTGATGATTTCGATACTTAGAAAAGACTCGGAAGTTTTCGGTACTTAGAAAATTTCTGTTGTTTTCGGTACTTAGACAAATTCAGACGATTTCGGTACTTAGAATATTTCTGACGTTATCGGTACTTAAAAAAATTCTGCCGATTTCGATACTTATTAAACATTCAGAAGTTTTCGGTACTTAGAAAAATTCTGTTGATTTCGGTACTTAGAAAAATTCTGTCGATTTCGGTACTTAGAAAAATTCTGTTGATTTTGGTACTTAGAAAATTTCTGACCTTTTCGGTACTTAGAAAATATTTGACGTTTTCGATACTTAGAAAATTTCTGACGTTTTCGGTACTTAGAAAAATTCTGTCGATTTCGGTACTTAGAAAACATTCAGAAGTCTTCGGTTCTTAGAAAATTTCTGACGTTTTCGGTACTTAGAAAAATTCTTACGATTTCGATACTTATTAAACATTCAGAAGTTTTCGGTACTTAGAAAAATTCTGCCGATTTCGTTACTTATTAAACATTCAGAAGTTTTTGGTACTTAGAAAAATTCTGCCCATTTCGGTACTTAGAAAAATTCTGCCGAATTCGGTACTTAGAAAAATTCTGTTGATTTTGGTACTTAGAAAATTTCTGACCTTTTCGGTACTTAGAAAATATCTGACGTTTTCGGTACTTAGAAAAATTCTGTCGATTTCGGTACTTAGAAAACATTCAGAAGTCTTCGGTTCTTAGAAAATTTCTGACGTTTTCGGTACTTAGAAAAATTCTTACGATTTCGATACTTATTAAACATTCAGAAGTTTTCGGTATTTAGAAAAATTCTGCCGATTTCGTTACTTATTAAACATTCAGAAGTTTTTGGTACTTAGAAAAATTCTGCCCATTTCGGTACTTAGAAAAATTCTGCCGAATTCGGTACTTAGAAAAATTCTGTTGATTTTGGTACTTAGAAAAATTCTGTCGATTTCGGTACTTAGAAAATTTCTCACCTTTTCGGTACTTAGAAAATATCTGACGTTTTCGGTACTTAGAAAAATTCTGTCGATTTCGGTACTTAGAAAACATTCAGAAGTCTTCGGTACTTAGAAAATTTCTGACGTTTTCGGTACTTAGAAAAATTCTTACGATTTCGATACTTATTAAACATTCAGAAGTTTTCGGTACTTAGAAAATTTCTGTTGTTTTCGGTACTTAGACAAATTCAGACGATTTCGGTACTTAGAATATTTCTGACGTTATCGGTACTTAAAAAAAAAAATTCTGCCGATTTCGATACTTATTAAACATTCAGAAGTTTTCGGTACTTAGAAAAATTCTGTTGATTTCGGTACTTAGAAAAATTCTGTCAATTTCGGTACTTAGAAAAATTCTGTTGATTTTGGTACTTAGAAAATTTCTGACCTTTTCAGTACTTAGAAAATATCTGACGTTTTCGATACTTAGAAAATTTCTGACGTTTTCGGTACTTAGAAAAATTCTGCCGATTTCGGTACTTAGAAAAATTCTGTTGATTTCGGTACTTAGAAAAATTCTGTCGATTTCGGTACTTAGAAAAATTCTGTTGATTTTGGTACTTAGAAAATTTCTGACGTTTTCGGTACTTAGAAAAATTCTTACGATTTCGATACTTATTAAACATTCAGAAGTTTTCGGTACTTAGAAAAATTCTGCCGATTTCGTTACTTATTAAACATTCAGAAGTTTTTGGTACTTAGAAAAATTCTGCCGATTTCGGTACTTAGAAAAATTCTGCCGAATTCGGTACTTAGAAAAATTCTGTTGATTTCGGTACTTAGAAAATATCTGACGTTTTCGGTACTTAGAAAAATTCTGTCAATTTCGGTACTTAGAAAACATTCAGAAGTCTTCGGTACTTAGAAAATTTCTGACGTTTTCGGTACTTAAAAAAATTCTTACGATTTCGATACTTATTAAACATTCAGAAGTTTTCGGTACTTAGAAAAATTCTGCCGATTTCGTTACTTATTAAACATTCAGAAGTTTTTGGTACTTAGAAAAATTCTGCCGATTTCGGTACTTAGAAAAATTCTGCCGAATTCGGTACTTAGAAAAATTCTGTTGATTTCGGTACTTAGAAAAATTCTGTCGATTTCGGTACTTAGAAAATTTCTCACCTTTTCGGTACTTAGAAAATATCTGACGTTTTCGGTACTTAGAAAAATTCTGTCGATTTCGGTACTTAGAAAACATTCAGAAGTCTTCGGTACTTAGAAAATTTCTGACGTTTTCGGTACTTAGAAAAATTCTTACGATTTCAATACTTATTAAACATTCAGAAGTTTTCGGTACTTAGAAAAATTCTGCCGATTTCGGTACTTAGAAAAATTCTGTTGATTTTGGTACTTAGAAAATTTCTGACCTTTTCGGTACTTAGAAAATATCTGACGATTTCGATACTTAGAAAATTTCTGACGTTTTCGGAACTTAGAAAAATTCTGCCGATTTCGGTACTTAGAAAAATTCTGTTGATTTCGGTACTTAGAAAAATTCTGTCGATTTCGGTACTTAGAAAAATTCTGTTGATTTTGGTACTTAGAAAATTTCTGACCTTTTCGGTACTTAGAAAATATCTGACGTTTTCGGTACTTAGAAAAATTCTGTCGATTTCGGTACTTAGAAAACATTCAGAAGTCTTCGGTACTTAGAAAACATTCAGAAGTCTTCGGTACTTAGAAAAATTCTGCCGATTTCGTTACTTATTAAACATTCAGAAGTTTTTGGTGCTTAGAAAAATTCTGCCGATTTCGGTACTTAGAAAAATTCTGTTGATTTCGGTACTTAGAAAAATTCTGTCGATTTTGGTACTTAGAAAATTTCTGACCTTTTCGGTACTTAGAAAATATCTGACGTTTTCGGTACTTAGAAAAATTCTGTCGATTTCGGTACTTTGAAAACATTCAGAAGTCTTCGGTACTTAGAAAATTTCTGACCTTTTCGGTATTTTGAAAATTTCAGACGCTTTCGGTACTTAAAAAAATTCAGACGATTTCGATACTTAGAAAAATTCTGTTGAATTTGGTACTTAGAAAAATTCCGTCGATTTCGGTACTTTGAAAAGACTCAGAAGTTTTCGGTACTTAGAAAATTTGTGACGTTTTCAGTACTTAGAAAAATTCTGTTGATTTCGGTACTTAGAAAAATTCTGTCGATTTCGGTACTTAGAAAAATTCTGTTGATTTTGGTACTAAGAAAATTTCTGACCTTTTCAGTACTTAGAAAATATCTGACGTTTTCGATACTTAGAAAATTTCTGACGTTTTCGGTACTTAGAAAAATTCTGCCGATTTCGGTACTTAGAAAAATTCTGTTGATTTCGGTACTTAGAAAAATTCTGTCGATTTCGGTACTTAGAAAAATTCTGTTGATTTTGGTACTTAGAAAATTTCTGACGTTTTCGGTACTTAGAAAAATTCTTACGATTTCGATACTTATTAAACATTCAGAAGTTTTCGGTACTTAGAAAAATTCTGCCGATTTCGTTACTTATTAAACATTCAGAAGTTTTTGGTACTTAGAAAAATTCTGCCGATTTCGGTACTTAGAAAAATTCTGCCGAATTCGGTACTTAGAAAAATTCTGTTGATTTCGGTACTTAGAAAATATCTGACGTTTTCGGTACTTAGAAAAATTCTGTCAATTTCGGTACTTAGAAAACATTCAGAAGTCTTCGGTACTTAGAAAATTTCTGACGTTTTCGGTACTTAAAAAAATTCTTACGATTTCGATACTTATTAAACATTCAGAAGTTTTCGGTACTTAGAAAAATTCTGCCGATTTCGTTACTTATTAAACATTCAGAAGTTTTTGGTACTTAGAAAAATTCTGCCGATTTCGGTACTTAGAAAAATTCTGCCGAATTCGGTACTTAGAAAAATTCTGTTGATTTCGGTACTTAGAAAAATTCTGTCGATTTCGGTACTTAGAAAATTTCTCACCTTTTCGGTACTTAGAAAATATCTGACGTTTTCGGTACTTAGAAAAATTCTGTCGATTTCGGTACTTAGAAAACATTCAGAAGTCTTCGGTACTTAGAAAATTTCTGACGTTTTCGGTACTTAGAAAAATTCTTACGATTTCAATACTTATTAAACATTCAGAAGTTTTCGGTACTTAGAAAAATTCTGTCGATTTCGGTACTTAGAAAACATTCAGAAGTCTTCGGTACTTAGAAAACATTCAGAAGTCTTCGGTACTTAGAAAAATTCTGCCGATTTCGTTACTTATTAAACATTCAGAAGTTTTTGGTGCTTAGAAAAATTCTGCCGATTTCGGTACTTAGAAAAATTCTGTTGATTTCGGTACTTAGAAAAATTCTGTCGATTTTGGTACTTAGAAAATTTCTGACCTTTTCGGTACTTAGAAAATATCTGACGTTTTCGGTACTTAGAAAAATTCTGTCGATTTCGGTACTTTGAAAACATTCAGAAGTCTTCGGTACTTAGAAAATTTCTGACCTTTTCGGTATTTTGAAAATTTCAGACGCTTTCGGTACTTAAAAAAATTCAGACGATTTCGATACTTAGAAAAATTCTGTTGAATTTGGTACTTAGAAAAATTCCGTCGATTTCGGTACTTTGAAAAGACTCAGAAGTTTTCGGTACTTAGAAAATTTGTGACGTTTTCAGTACTTAGAAAAATTCTGTTGATTTCGGTACTTAGAAAAATTCTGTCGATTTCGGTACTTAGAAAAATTCTGTTGATTTTGGTACTTAGAAAATTTCTGACCTTTTCGGTACTTAGAAAATATCTGACGTTTTCGATACTTAGAAAATTTCTGACGTTTTCGGTACTTAGAAAAATTCTGCCGATTTCGGTACTTAGAAAAATTCTGTTGATTTCGGTACTTAGAAAAATTCTGTCGATTTCGGTACTTAGAAAAATTCTGTTGATTTTGGTACTTAGAAAATTTCTGACCTTTTCGGTACTTAGAAAATATCTGACGTTTTCGGTACTTAGAAAAATTCTGTCGATTTCGGTACTTAGAAAACATTCAGAAGTCTTCGGTACTTAGAAAAATTCTGCCGATTTCGTTACTTATTAAACATTCAGAAGTTTTTGGTACTTAGAAAAATTCTGCCGATTTCGGTACTCAGAAAAATTCTGTTGATTTCGGTACTTAGAAAAATTCTGTCGATTTCGGTACTTAGAAAAATTCTGTCGATTTCGGTACTTAGAAAACATTCAGAAGTCTTCGGTACTTAGAAAATTTCTGACGTTTTCGGTACTTAGAAAAATTCTTACGATTTCGATACTTATTAAACATTCAGAAGTTTTCGGTACTTAGAAACATTCTGCCGATTTCGTTACTTATTAAACATTCAGAAGTTTTTGGTACTTATAAAAATTCTGCCGATTTCGGTACTTAGAAAAATTCTGTTGATTTCGGTACTTAGAAAAATTCTATCGATTTTGGTACTTAGAAAATTTCTGACCCTTTCGGTACTTAGAAAATATCTGACGTTTTCGGTACTTAGAAAAATTCTGTCGATTTCGGTATTTTGGAAACATTCAGAAGTCTTCGGTACTTAGAAAATTTCTGACGTTTTCGGTACTTAGAAAAATTCTGCCGATTTCGGTACTTAGAAAAATTCTGTTGATTTCGGTACTTAGAAAAATTCTGTCGATTTCGGTACTTAGAAAAATTCTGTTGATTTTGGTACTTAGAAAATTTCTGACGTTTTCGGTACTTAGAAAAATTCTTACGATTTCGATACTTATTAAACATTCAGAAGTTTTCGGTACTTAGAAAAATTCTGCCGATTTCGTTACTTATTAAACATTCAGAAGTTTTTGGTACTTAGAAAAATTCTGCCGATTTCGGTACTTAGAAAAATTCTGCCGAATTCGGTACTTAGAAAAATTCTGTTGATTTCGGTACTTAGAAAATATCTGACGTTTTCGGTACTTAGAAAAATTCTGTCAATTTCGGTACTTAGAAAACATTCAGAAGTCTTCGGTACTTAGAAAATTTCTGACGTTTTCGGTACTTAAAAAAATTCTTACGATTTCGATACTTATTAAACATTCAGAAGTTTTCGGTACTTAGAAAAATTCTGCCGATTTCGTTACTTATTAAACATTCAGAAGTTTTTGGTACTTAGAAAAATTCTGCCGATTTCGGTACTTAGAAAAATTCTGCCGAATTCGGTACTTAGAAAAATTCTGTTGATTTCGGTACTTAGAAAAATTCTGTCGATTTCGGTACTTAGAAAATTTCTCACCTTTTCGGTACTTAGAAAATATCTGACGTTTTCGGTACTTAGAAAAATTCTGTCGATTTCGGTACTTAGAAAACATTCAGAAGTCTTCGGTACTTAGAAAATTTCTGACGTTTTCGGTACTTAGAAAAATTCTTACGATTTCAATACTTATTAAACATTCAGAAGTTTTCGGTACTTAGAAAAATTCTGTCGATTTCGGTACTTAGAAAACATTCAGAAGTCTTCGGTACTTAGAAAACATTCAGAAGTCTTCGGTACTTAGAAAAATTCTGCCGATTTCGTTACTTATTAAACATTCAGAAGTTTTTGGTGCTTAGAAAAATTCTGCCGATTTCGGTACTTAGAAAAATTCTGTTGATTTCGGTACTTAGAAAAATTCTGTCGATTTTGGTACTTAGAAAATTTCTGACCTTTTCGGTACTTAGAAAATATCTGACGTTTTCGGTACTTAGAAAAATTCTGTCGATTTCGGTACTTTGAAAACATTCAGAAGTCTTCGGTACTTAGAAAATTTCTGACCTTTTCGGTATTTTGAAAATTTCAGACGCTTTCGGTACTTAAAAAAATTCAGACGATTTCGATACTTAGAAAAATTCTGTTGAATTTGGTACTTAGAAAAATTCCGTCGATTTCGGTACTTTGAAAAGACTCAGAAGTTTTCGGTACTTAGAAAATTTGTGACGTTTTCAGTACTTAGAAAAATTCTGTTGATTTCGGTACTTAGAAAAATTCTGTCGATTTCGGTACTTAGAAAAATTCTGTTGATTTTGGTACTTAGAAAATTTCTGACCTTTTCGGTACTTAGAAAATATCTGACGTTTTCGATACTTAGAAAATTTCTGACGTTTTCGGTACTTAGAAAAATTCTGCCGATTTCGGTACTTAGAAAAATTCTGTTGATTTCGGTACTTAGAAAAATTCTGTCGATTTCGGTACTTAGAAAAATTCTGTTGATTTTGGTACTTAGAAAATTTCTGACTTTTTCGGTACTTAGAAAATATCTGACGTTTTCGGTACTTAGAAAAATTCTGTCGATTTCGGTACTTAGAAAACATTCAGAAGTCTTCGGTACTTAGAAAAATTCTGCCGATTTCGTTACTTATTAAACATTCAGAAGTTTTTGGTACTTAGAAAAATTCTGCCGATTTCGGTACTCAGAAAAATTCTGTTGATTTCGGTACTTAGAAAAATTCTGTCGATTTCGGTACTTAGAAAAATTCTGTCGATTTCGGTACTTAGAAAACATTCAGAAGTCTTCGGTACTTAGAAAATTTCTGACGTTTTCGGTACTTAGAAAAATTCTTACGATTTCGATACTTATTAAACATTCAGAAGTTTTCGGTACTTAGAAACATTCTGCCGATTTCGTTACTTATTAAACATTCAGAAGTTTTTGGTACTTATAAAAATTCTGCCGATTTCGGTACTTAGAAAAATTCTGTTGATTTCGGTACTTAGAAAAATTCTATCGATTTTGGTACTTAGAAAATTTCTGACCCTTTCGGTACTTAGAAAATATCTGACGTTTTCGGTACTTAGAAAAATTCTGTCGATTTCGGTATTTTGAAAACATTCAGAAGTCTTCGGTACTTAGAAAATTTCTGACGTTTTCGGTACTTAGAAAAATTCCGACGATTTCGGTACTTAGAAAATTTCTGACCTTTTCGGAACTTAGAAACTTTCTGACGTTTTCGGTACTTAGAAAAATTCAGACGATTTCGGTACTTAGAATATTTCTGAAGTTATCGGTATTTAGAAAATTTCGGACCTTTTCGATACTTAGAAAATTTCTAGCGATTTCGGTACTTAGAAAAATTCTGTTGATTTCGTTACTTAGAAAATTTTTGTCGTTTTCGGTACTTAGAAAAATTCTGATGATTTCGATACTTAGAAAAGACTCGGAAGTTTTCGGTACTTAGAAAATTTCTGACGTTTTCGGTACTTAGACAAATTCAGACGATTTCGGTACTTAGAATATTTCTGACGTTATCGGTACTTAGAAAAATTCTGTTGATTTCGGTACTTAGAAAAATTCTGTCGATTTCGGTACTTAGAAAAATTCTGTTGATTTTGGTACTTAGAAAATTTCTGACCTTTTCGGTACTTAGAAAATATCTGACGTTTTCGGTACTTAGAAAAATTCTGTCGATTTCGGTACTTAGAAAACATTCAGAAGTCTTCGGTACTTAGAAAATTTCTGACGTTTTCGGTACTTAGAAAAATTCTTACGATTTCGATACTTATTAAACATTCAGAAGTTTTCGGTACTTAGAAAAATTCTGCCGATTTCGGTACTTAGAAAAATTCCGACGATTTCGGTACTTAGAAAAATTCTGAAACTTTCGGTACTTAGAAAATTTCTGACCTTTTCGGAACTTAGAAACTTTCTGACGTTTTCGGTACTTAGAAAAATTCTGTTGATTTCGTTACTTAGAAAATTTTTGTCGTTTTCGGTGCTTAGAAAAATTCTGATGATTTCGATACTTAGAAAAGACTCGGAAGTTTTCGGTACTTAGAAAAATTCTGTCGATTTCGGTACTTAGAAAAATTCTGTTGATTTTGGTACTTAGAAAATTTCTGACCTTTTCGGTACTTAGAAAATATCTGACGTTTTCGGTACTTAGAAAAATTCTGTCGATTTCGGTACTTAGAAAACATTCAGAAGTCTTCGGTACTTAGAAAATTTCTGACGTTTTCGGTACTTAGAAAAATTCTTACGATTTCGATACTTATTAAACATTCAGAAGTTTTCGGTACTTAGAAAAATTCTGCCGATTTCGTTACTTATTAAACATTCAGAAGTTTTTGGTACTTAGAAAAATTCTGCCGATTTCGGTACTTAGAAAAATTCTGTTGATTTCGGTACTTAGAAAAATTCTGTCGATTTCTGTACTTAGAAAAATTCTGTTGATTTTGGTACTTAGAAAATTTCTGACCTTTTCGGTACTTAGAAAATATCTGACGTTTTCGGTACTTAGAAAAATTCTGTCGATTTCGGTACTTTGAAAACATTCAGAAGTCTTCGGTACTTAGAAAATTTCTGACGTTTTCGGTACTTAGAAAAATTCCGACGATTTCGGTACTTAGAAAAATTCTGAAACTTTCGGTACTTAGAAAATTTCTGACCTTTTCGGAACTTAGAAACTTTCTGACGTTTTCGGTACTTAGAAAAATTCTGTTGATTTCGTTACTTAGAAAATTTTTGTCGTTTTCGGTGCTTAGAAAAATTCTGATGATTTCGATACTTAGAAAAGACTCGGAAGTTTTCGGTACTTAGAAAATTTCTGTTGTTTTCGGTACTTAGACAAATTCAGACGATTTCGGTACTTAGAAAACATTCAGAAGTCTTCGGTACTTAGAAAATTTCTGACGTTTTCGGTACTTAGAAAAATTCTTACGATTTCGATACTTATTAAACATTCAGAAGTTTTCGGTACTTAGAAAAATTCTGCCGATTTCGTTACTTATTAAACATTCAGAAGTTTTTGGTACTTAGAAAAATTCTGCCGATTTCGGTACTTAGAAAAATTCTGTTGATTTCGGTACTTAGAAAAATTCTGTCGCTTTCTGTACTTAGAAAAATTCTGTTGATTTTGGTACTTAGAAAATTTCTGACCTTTTCGGTACTTAGAAAATATCTGACGTTTTCGGTACTTAGAAAAATTCTGTCGATTTCGGTACTTTGAAAACATTCAGAAGTCTTCGGTACTTAGAAAATTTCTGACGTTTTCGGTACTTAGAAAAATTCCGACGATTTCGGTACTTAGAAAAATTCTGAAACTTTCGGTACTTAGAAAATTTCTGACCTTTTCGGAACTTAGAAACTTTCTGACGTTTTCGGTACTTAGAAAAATTCTGTTGATTTCGTTACTTAGAAAATTTTTGTCGTTTTCGGTGCTTAGAGAAATTCTGATGATTTCGATACTTAGAAAAGACTCGGAAGTTTTCGGTACTTAGAAAATTTCTGTTGTTTTCGGTACTTAGACAAATTCAGACGATTTCGGTACTAAGAATATTTCTGACGTTATCGGTACTTAAAAAAATTCTGCCGATTTCGATACTTATTAAACATTCAGAAGTTTTCGGTACTTAGAAAAATTCTGTCGATTTCGGTACTTTGAAAAATTCTGTTGATTTTGGTACTTAGAAAATTTCTGACCTTTTCGGTACTTAGAAAATATCTGACGTTTTCGATACTTAGAAAATTTCTGACGTTTTCGGTACTTAGAAAAATTCTGCCGATTTCGGTACTTAGAAAAATTCTGTTGATTTCGGTACTTAGAAAAATTCTGTCGATTTCGGTACTTAGAAAAATTCTGTTGATTTTGGTACTTAGAAAATTTCTGACCTTTTCGGTACTTAGAAAATATCTGACGTTTTCGGTACTTAGAAAAATTCTGTCGATTTCGGTACTTAGAAAACATTCAGAAGTCTTCGGTACTTAGAAAATTTCTGACGTTTTCGGTACTTAGAAAAATTCTTACGATTTCGATACTTATTAAACATTCAGAAGTTTTCGGTACTTAGAAAAATTCTGCCGATTTCGTTACTTATTAAACATTCAGAAGTTTTTGGTACTTAGAAAAATTCTGCCGATTTCGGTACTTAGAAAAATTCTGCCGAATTCGGTACTTAGAAAACATTCAGAAGTCTTCGGTACTTAGAAAAATTCTGCCGATTTCGTTACTTATTAAACATTCAGAAGTTTTTGGTGCTTAGAAAAATTCTGCCGATTTCGGTACTTAGAAAAATTCTGTTGAATTTGGTACTTAGAAAAATTCCGTCGATTTCGGTACTTTGAAAAGACTCAGAAGTTTTCGGTACTTAGAAAATTTGTGACGTTTTCAGTACTTAGAAAAATTCTGATGATTTCAGTACTTAGAAAAATTCTGACGATTTCGGTACTTAGAAAACTTCTGTCGAATTCAGTACTTTGAAAAGACTCGGAAGTTTTCGGTACTTAGTAAATTTCTGACGTTCTGCTTCTTTCGGTACTTTGAAAAGACTCAGAAGTTTTCGGTACTTAGAAAATTTCTGACGTTTTCGGTACTTAGACAAATTCAGACGATTTCGGTACTTAGAATATTTCTGACGTTATCGGTACTTAAAAAAATTCTGCCGATTTCGATACTTATTAAACATTCAGAAGTTTTCGGTACTTAGAAAAATTCTGTTGATTTCGGTACTTAGAAAAATTCTGTCGATTTCGGTACTTAGAAAAATTCTGTTGATTTTGGTACTTAGAAAATTTCTGACCTTTTCGGTACTTAGAAAATGTCTGACGTTTTCGATACTTAGAAAATTTCTGACGTTTTCGGTACTTAGAAAAATTCTGCCGATTTCGGTACTTAGAAAAATTCTGTTGATTTCGGTACTTAGAAAAATTCTGTCGATTTCGGTACTTAGAAAACATTCAGAAGTCTTCGGTACTTAGAAAATTTCTGACGTTTTCGGTACTTAGAAAAATTCTTACGATTTCGATACTTATTAAACATTCAGAAGTTTTCGGTACTTAGAAAAATTCTGCCGATTTCGTTACTTATTAAACATTCAGAAGTTTTTGGTACTTAGAAAAATTCTGCCGATTTCGGTACTTAGAAAAATTCTGCCGAATTCGGTACTTAGAAAACATTCAGAAGTCTTCGGTACTTAGAAAATTTCTGACGTTTTCGGTACTTAGAAAAATTCTTACGATTTCGATACTTATTAAACATTCAGAAGTTTTCGGTACTTAGAAAAATTCTGCCGATTTCGGTACTTAGAAAAATTCTGTTGATTTCGGTACTTAGAAAAATTCTGTCGATTTCGGTACTTAGAAAAATTCTGTTGATTTTGGTACTTAGAAAATTTCTGACCTTTTCGGTACTTAGAAAATATCTGACGTTTTCGGTACTTAGAAAAATTCTGTCGATTTCGGTACTTAGAAAACATTCAGAAGTCTTTGGTACTTAGAAAAATTCTGCCGATTTCGTTACTTATTAAACATTCAGAAGTTTTTGGTGCTTAGAAAAATTCTGCCGATTTCGGTACTTAGAAAAATTCTGTTGAATTTGGTACTTAGAAAAATTCCGTCGATTTCGGTACTTTGAAAAGACTCAGAAGTTTTCGGTACTTAGAAAATTTGTGACGTTTTCAGTACTTAGAAAAATTCTGATGATTTCAGTACTTAGAAAAATTCTGACGATTTCGGTACTTAGAAAACTTCTGTCAAATTCGGTACTTTGAAAAGACTCGGAAGTTTTCGGTACTTAGTAAATTTCTGTCGTTCTGCTTCTTTCGGTACTTTGAAAAGACTCAGAAGTTTTCGGTACTTAGAAAATTTCTGACGTTTTCGGTACTTAGAAAAATTCTGTTGATTTCGGTACTTAGAAAATTTCTGACGATTTCGGTACTTAGAAAAATTCTGAAACTTTCGGTACTTAGAAAATTTCTGACCTTTTCGGAACTTAGAAACTTTCTGACGTTTTCGGTACTTAGAAAAATTCTGTTGATTTCGTTACTTAGAAAATTTTTGTCGTTTTCGGTGCTTAGAAAAATTCTGATGATTTCGATACTTAGAAAAGACTCGGAAGTTTTCGGTACTTAGAAAATTTCTGTTGTTTTCGGTACTTAGACAAATTCAGACGATTTCGGTACTAAGAATATTTCTGACGTTATCGGTACTTAAAAAAATTCTGCCGATTTCGATACTTATTAAACATTCAGAAGTTTTCGGTACTTAGAAAAATTCTGTCGATTTCGGTACTTTGAAAAATTCTGTTGATTTTGGTACTTAGAAAATTTCTGACCTTTTCGGTACTTAGAAAATATCTGACGTTTTCGATACTTAGAAAATTTCTGACGTTTTCGGTACTTAGAAAAATTCTGCCGATTTCGGTACTTAGAAAAATTCTGTTGATTTCGGTACTTAGAAAATATCTGACGTTTTCGGTACTTAGAAAAATTCTGTCGATTTCGGTACTTAGAAAACATTCAGAAGTCTTCGGTACTTAGAAAATTTCTGACGTTTTCGGTACTTAGAAAAATTCTTACGATTTCGATACTTATTAAACATTCAGAAGTTTTCGGTACTTAGAAAAATTCTGGCGATTTCGTTACTTATTAAACATTCAGAAGTTTTTGGTACTTAGAAAAATTCTGCCGATTTCGGTACTTAGAAAAATTCTGTTGATTTCGGTACTTAGAAAAATTCTGTCGCTTTCTGTACTTAGAAAAATTCTGTTGATTTTGGTACTTAGAAAATTTCTGACCTTTTCGGTACTTAGAAAATATCTGACGTTTTCGGTACTTAGAAAAATTCTGTCGATTTCGGTACTTTGAAAACATTCAGAAGTCTTCGGTACTTAGAAAATTTCTGACGTTTTCGGTACTTAGAAAAATTCCGACGATTTCGGTACTTAGAAAAATTCTGAAACTTTCGGTACTTAGAAAATTTCTGACCTTTTCGGAACTTAGAAACTTTCTGACGTTTTCGGTACTTAGAAAAATTCTGTTGATTTCGTTACTTAGAAAATTTTTGTCGTTTTCGGTGCTTAGAGAAATTCTGATGATTTCGATACTTAGAAAAGACTCGGAAGTTTTCGGTACTTAGAAAATTTCTGTTGTTTTCGGTACTTAGACAAATTCAGACGATTTCGGTACTAAGAATATTTCTGACGTTATCGGTACTTAAAAAAATTCTGCCGATTTCGATACTTATTAAACATTCAGAAGTTTTCGGTACTTAGAAAAATTCTGTCGATTTCGGTACTTTGAAAAATTCTGTTGATTTTGGTACTTAGAAAATTTCTGACCTTTTCGGTACTTAGAAAATATCTGACGTTTTCGATACTTAGAAAATTTCTGACGTTTTCGGTACTTAGAAAAATTCTGCCGATTTCGGTACTTAGAAAAATTCTGTTGATTTCGGTACTTAGAAAAATTCTGTCGATTTCGGTACTTAGAAAAATTCTGTTGATTTTGGTACTTAGAAAATTTCTGACCTTTTCGGTACTTAGAAAATATCTGACGTTTTCGGTACTTAGAAAAATTCTGTCGATTTCGGTACTTAGAAAACATTCAGAAGTCTTCGGTACTTAGAAAATTTCTGACGTTTTCGGTACTTAGAAAAATTCTTACGATTTCGATACTTATTAAACATTCAGAAGTTTTCGGTACTTAGAAAAATTCTGCCGATTTCGTTACTTATTAAACATTCAGAAGTTTTTGGTACTTAGAAAAATTCTGCCGATTTCGGTACTTAGAAAAATTCTGCCGAATTCGGTACTTAGAAAACATTCAGAAGTCTTCGGTACTTAGAAAAATTCTGCCGATTTCGTTACTTATTAAACATTCAGAAGTTTTTGGTGCTTAGAAAAATTCTGCCGATTTCGGTACTTAGAAAAATTCTGTTGAATTTGGTACTTAGAAAAATTCCGTCGATTTCGGTACTTTGAAAAGACTCAGAAGTTTTCGGTACTTAGAAAATTTGTGACGTTTTCAGTACTTAGAAAAATTCTGATGATTTCAGTACTTAGAAAAATTCTGACGATTTCGGTACTTAGAAAACTTCTGTCGAATTCAGTACTTTGAAAAGACTCGGAAGTTTTCGGTACTTAGTAAATTTCTGACGTTCTGCTTCTTTCGGTACTTTGAAAAGACTCAGAAGTTTTCGGTACTTAGAAAATTTCTGACGTTATCGGTACTTAGACAAATTCAGACGATTTCGGTACTTAGAATATTTCTGACGTTATCGGTACTTAAAAAAATTCTGCCGATTTCGATACTTATTAAACATTCAGAAGTTTTCGGTACTTAGAAAAATTCTGTTGATTTCGGTACTTAGAAAAATTCTGTCGATTTCGGTACTTAGAAAAATTCTGTTGATTTTGGTACTTAGAAAATTTCTGACCTTTTCGGTACTTAGAAAATGTCTGACGTTTTCGATACTTAGAAAATTTCTGACGTTTTCGGTACTTAGAAAAATTCTGCCGATTTCGGTACTTAGAAAAATTCTGTTGATTTCGGTACTTAGAAAAATTCTGTCGATTTCGGTACTTAGAAAACATTCAGAAGTCTTCGGTACTTAGAAAATTTCTGACGTTTTCGGTACTTAGAAAAATTCTTACGATTTCGATACTTATTAAACATTCAGAAGTTTTCGGTACTTAGAAAAATTCTGCCGATTTCGTTACTTATTAAACATTCAGAAGTTTTTGGTACTTAGAAAAATTCTGCCGATTTCGGTACTTAGAAAAATTCTGCCGAATTCGGTACTTAGAAAACATTCAGAAGTCTTCGGTACTTAGAAAATTTCTGACGTTTTCGGTACTTAGAAAAATTCTTACGATTTCGATACTTATTAAACATTCAGAAGTTTTCGGTACTTAGAAAAATTCTGCCGATTTCGGTACTTAGAAAAATTCTGTTGATTTCGGTACTTAGAAAAATTCTGTCGATTTCGGTACTTAGAAAAATTCTGTTGATTTTGGTACTTAGAAAATTTCTGACCTTTTCGGTACTTAGAAAATATCTGACGTTTTCGGTACTTAGAAAAATTCTGTCGATTTCGGTACTTAGAAAACATTCAGAAGTCTTTGGTACTTAGAAAAATTCTGCCAATTTCGTTACTTATTAAACATTCAGAAGTTTTTGGTGCTTAGAAAAATTCTGCCGATTTCGGTACTTAGAAAAATTCTGTTGAATTTGGTACTTAGAAAAATTCCGTCGATTTCGGTACTTTGAAAAGACTCAGAAGTTTTCGGTACTTAGAAAATTTGTGACGTTTTCAGTACTTAGAAAAATTCTGATGATTTCAGTACTTAGAAAAATTCTGACGATTTCGGTACTTAGAAAACTTCTGTCAAATTCGGTACTTTGAAAAGACTCGGAAGTTTTCGGTACTTAGTAAATTTCTGTCGTTCTGCTTCTTTCGGTACTTTGAAAAGACTCAGAAGTTTTCGGTACTTAGAAAATTTCTGACGTTTTCGGTACTTAGAAAAATTCTGTTGATTTCGGTACTTAGAAAATTTCTGACGATTTCGGTACTTAGAAAAATTCTGAAACTTTCGGTACTTAGAAAATTTCTGACCTTTTCGGAACTTAGAAACTTTCTGACGTTTTCGGTACTTAGAAAAATTCTGTTGATTTCGTTACTTAGAAAATTTTTGTCGTTTTCGGTGCTTAGAAAAATTCTGATGATTTCGATACTTAGAAAAGACTCGGAAGTTTTCGGTACTTAGAAAATTTCTGTTGTTTTCGGTACTTAGACAAATTCAGACGATTTCGGTACTAAGAATATTTCTGACGTTATCGGTACTTAAAAAAATTCTGCCGATTTCGATACTTATTAAACATTCAGAAGTTTTCGGTACTTAGAAAAATTCTGTCGATTTCGGTACTTTGAAAAATTCTGTTGATTTTGGTACTTAGAAAATTTCTGACCTTTTCGGTACTTAGAAAATATCTGACGTTTTCGATACTTAGAAAATTTCTGACGTTTTCGGTACTTAGAAAAATTCTGCCGATTTCGGTACTTAGAAAAATTCTGTTGATTTCGGTACTTAGAAAATATCTGACGTTTTCGGTACTTAGAAAAATTCTGTCGATTTTGGTACTTAGAAAACATTCAGAAGTCTTCGGTACTTAGAAAATTTCTGACGTTTTCGGTACTTAGAAAAATTCTTACGATTTCGATACTTATTAAACATTCAGAAGTTTTCGGTACTTAGAAAAATTCTGCCGATTTCGTTACTTATTAAACATTCAGAAGTTTTTGGTACTTAGAAAAATTCTGCCGATTTCGGTACTTAGAAAAATTCTGCCGAATTCGGTACTTAGAAAACATTCAGAAGTCTTCGGTACTTAGAAAAATTCTGCCGATTTCGTTACTTATTAAACATTCAGAAGTTTTTGGTGCTTAGAAAAATTCTGCCGATTTCGGTACTTAGAAAAATTCTGTTGAATTTGGTACTTAGAAAAATTCCGTCGATTTCGGTACTTTGAAAAGACTCAGAAGTTTTCGGTACTTAGAAAATTTGTGACGTTTTCAGTACTTAGAAAAATTCTGATGATTTCAGTACTTAGAAAAATTCTGACGATTTCGGTACTTAGAAAACTTCTGTCGAATTCGGTACTTTGAAAAGACTCGGAAGTTTTCGGTACTTAGTAAATTTCTGACGTTCTGCTTCTTTCGGTACTTTGAAAAGACTCAGAAGTTTTCGGTACTTAGAAAATTTCTGACGTTTTCGGTACTTAGACAAATTCAGACGATTTCGGTACTTTGAATATTTCTGACGTTATCGGTACTTAAAAAAATTCTGCCGATTTCGATACTTATTAAACATTCAGAAGTTTTCGGTACTTAGAAAAATTCTGTTGATTTCGGTACTTAGAAAAATTCTGTCGATTTCGGTACTTAGAAAAAATCTGTTGATTTTGGTACTTAGAAAATTTCTGACCTTTTCGGTACTTAGAAAATATCTGACGTTTTCGGTACTTAGAAAAATTCTGTCGATTTCGGTACTTAGAAAACATTCAGAAGTCTTCGGTACTTAGAAAATTTCTGACGTTTTCGGTACTTAGAAAAATTCTTACGATTTCGATACTTATTAAACATTCAGAAGTTTTCGGTACTTAGAAAAATTCTGACGTTTTCGGTACTTAGAAAAATTCTGATGATTTCGTTACTTAGAAAATTTTTGTCGTTTTCGGTGCTTAGAAAAATTCTGATGATTTCGATACTTAGAAAAGACTCGGAAGTTTTCGGTACTTAGAAAATTTCTGTTGTTTTCGGTACTTAGACAAATTCAGACGATTTCGGTACTTAGAATATTTCTGACGTTATCGGTACTTAAAAAAATTCTGCCGATTTCGATACTTATTAAACATTCAGAAGTTTTCGGTACTTAGAAAAATTCTGTTGATTTCGGTACTTAGAAAAATTCAGTCGATTTCGGTACTTAGAAAAATTCTGTTGATTTTGGTACTTAGAAAATTTCTGACCTTTTCGGTACTTAGAAAATATCTGACGTTTTCGATACTTAGAAAATTTCTGACGTTTTCGGTACTTAGAAAAATTCTGCCGATTTCGGTACTTAGAAAAATTCTGTTGATTTCGGTACTTAGAAAAATTCTGTCGATTTCGGTACTTAGAAAAATTCTGTTGATTTTGGTACTTAGAAAATTTCTGACCTTTTCGGTACTTAGAAAATATCTGACGTTTTCGGTACTTAGAAAAATTCTGTCGATTTCGGTACTTAGAAAAATTCAGTCGATTTCGGTACTTTGAAAACATTCAGAAGTCTTCGGTACTTAGAAAATTTCTGACGTTTTCGGTACTTAGAAAAATTCCGACGATTTCGGTACTTGGAAAAATTCTGAAACTTTCGGTACTTAGAAAATTTCTGACCTTTTCAGAACTTAGAAACTTTCTGACGTTTTCGGTACTTAGAAAAATTCTGTTGATTTCGTTACTTAGAAAATTTTTGTCGTTTTCGGTGCTTAGAAAAATTCTGATGATTTCGATACTTAGAAAAGACTCGGAAGTTTTCGGTACTTAGAAAATTTCTGACGTTTTCGGTACTTAGACAAATTCAGACGATTTCGATACTTAGAAAAATTCTGTTGATTTCGGTACTTTGAAAAATTCTGTTGATTTTGGTACTTAGAAAATTTCTGACCTTTTCAGTACTTAGAAAATATCTGACGTTTTCGATACTTAGAAAATTTCTGACGTTTTCGGTACTTAGAAAAATTCTGCCGATTTCGGTACTTAGAAAAATTCTGTTGATTTCGGTACTTAGAAAAATTCTGTCGATTTCGGTACTTAGAAAAATTCTGTTGATTTTGGTACTTAGAAAATTTCTGACCTTTTCGGTACTTAGAAAATATCTGACGTTTTCGGTTCTTAGAAAAATTCTGTCGATTTCGGTACTTAGAAAACATTCAGAAGTCTTCGGTACTTAGAAAAATTCTGCCGATTTCGTTACTTATTAAACATTCAGAAGTTTTTGGTACTTAGAAAAATTCTGCCGATTTCGGTACTCAGAAAAATTCTGTTGATTTCGGTACTTAGAAAAATTCTGTCGATTTTGGTACTTAGAAAATTTCTGACCTTTTCGGTACTTAGAAAATATCTGACGTTTTCGGTACTTAGAAAAATTCTGTCGATTTCGGTATTTTGAAAACATTCAGAAGTCTTCGGTACTTAGAAAATTTCTGACGTTTTCGGTACTTAGAAAAATTCCGACGATTTCGGTACTTAGAAAAATTCTGAAAATTTCGGTACTTAGAAAATTTCTGACCTTCTCGGTACTTAGAAATATTCAGACGATTTCGGTACTTAGAATATTTCTGAAGTTATCGGTATTTAGAAAATTTCGGACCTTTTCGATACTTAGAAAATTTCTAGCGATTTCGGTACTTAGAAAAATTCTGTTGATTTCGTTACTTAGAAAATTTTTGTCGTTTTCGGTACTTAGAAAAATTCTGATGGTTTCGATACTTAGAAAAGACTCGGAAGTTTTCGGTACTTAGAAAATTTCTGACGTTTTCGGTACTTAGACAAATTCAGACGATTTCGGTACTTAGAATATTTCTGACGTTATCGGTACTTAGAAAAATTCTGTTGATTTCGGTACTTAGAAAAATTCTGTCGATTTCGGTACTTAGAAAAATTCTGTTGATTTTGGTACTTAGAAAATTTCTGACCTTTTCGGTACTTAGAAAATATCTGACGTTTTCGGTACTTAGAAAAATTCTGTCGATTTCGGTACTTAGAAAACATTCAGAAGTCTTCGGTTCTTAGAAAATTTCTGACGTTTTCGGTACTTAGAAAAATTCTTACGATTTCGATACTTATTAAACATTCAGAAGTTTTCGGTACTTAGAAAAATTCTGCCGATTTCGGTACTTAGAAAAATTCTGTTGATTTCGGTACTTAGAAAAATTCTGTCGATTTCGGTACTTAGAAAATTTCTCACCTTTTCGGTACTTAGAAAATATCTGACGTTTTCGGTACTTAGAAAAATTCTGTCGATTTCGGTACTTAGAAAACATTCAGAAGTCTTCGGTACTTAGAAAATTTCTGACGTTTTCGGTACTTAGAAAAATTCTTACGATTTCGATACTTATTAAACATTCAGAAGTTTTCGGTACTTAGAAAAATTCTGCCGATTTCGGTACTTAGAAAAATTCTGAAACTTTCGGTACTTAGAAAATTTCTGACCTTTTCGGAACTTAGAAACTTTCTGACGTTTTCGGTACTTAGAAAAATTCTGATGATTTCGTTACTTAGAAAATTTTTGTCGTTCTCGGTGCTTAGAAAAATTCTGATGATTTCGATACTTAGAAAAGACTCGGAAGTTTTCGGTACTTAGAAAATTTCTGTTGTTTTCGGTACTTAGACAAATTCAGACGATTTCGGTACTTAGAATATTTCTGACGTTATCGGTACTTAAAAAAATTCTGCCGATTTCGATACTTATTAAACATTCAGAAGTTTTCGGTACTTAGAAAAATTCTGTTGATTTCGGTACTTAGAAAAATTCAGTCGATTTCGGTACTTAGAAAAATTCTGTTGATTTTGGTACTTAGAAAATTTCTGACCTTTTCGGTACTTAGAAAATATCTGACGTTTTCGATACTTAGAAAATTTCTGACGTTTTCGGTACTTAGAAAAATTCTGCCGATTTCGGTACTTAGAAAAATTCTGTTGATTTCGGTACTTAGAAAAATTCTGTCGATTTCGGTACTTAGAAAAATTCTGTTGATTTTGGTGCTTAGAAAATTTCTGACCTTTTCGGTACTTAGAAAATATCTGACGTTTTCGGTACTTAGAAAAATTCTGTCGATTTCGGTACTTAGAAAACATTCAGAAGTCTTCGGTACTTAGAAAAATTCTGCCGATTTCGTTACTTATTAAACATTCAGAAGTTTTTGGTACTTAGAAAAATTCTGCCGATTTCGGTACTCAGAAAAATTCTGTTGATTTCGGTACTTAGAAAAATTCTGTCGATTTCGGTACTTAGAAAAATTCTGTTGATTTTGGTACTTAGAAAATTTCTGACCTTTTCGGTACTTAGAAAATATCTGACGTTTTCGGTACTTAGAAAAATTCTGTCGATTTCGGTACTTAGAAAACATTCAGAAGTCTTCGGTACTTAGAAAAATTCTGCCGATTTCGTTACTTATTAAACATTCAGAAGTTTTTGGTACTTAGAAAAATTCTGCCGATTTCGGTACTCAGAAAAATTCTGTTGATTTTGGTACTTAGAAAATTTCTGACCTTTTCGGTACTTAGAAAATATCTGACGTTTTCGGTACTTAGAAAAATTCTGTCGATTTCGGTACTTAGAAAACATTCAGAAGTCTTCGGTACTTAGAAAATTTCTGACGTTTTCGGTACTTAGAAAAATTCTTACGATTTCGATACTTATTAAACATTCAGAAGTTTTCGGTACTTAGAAACATTCTGCCGATTTCGTTACTTATTAAACATTCAGAAGTTTTTGGTACTTATAAAAATTCTGCCGATTTCGGTACTTAGAAAAATTCTGTTGATTTCGGTACTTAGAAAAATTCTATCGATTTTGGTACTTAGAAAATTTCTGACCCTTTCGGTACTTAGAAAATATCTGACGTTTTCGGTACTTAGAAAAATTCTGTCAATTTCGGTATTTTGGAAACATTCAGAAGTCTTCGGTACTTAGAAAATTTCTGACGTTTTCGGTACTTAGAAAAATTCCGACGATTTCGGTACTTAGAAAAATTCTGAAAATTTCGGTACTTAGAAAATTTCTGACCTTCTCGGTACTTAGAAATATTCAGAGGATTTCGGTACTTAGAAAATTTCTGACCTTTTCGGAACTTAGAAACTTTCTGACGTTTTCGGTACTTAGAAAAATTCAGACGATTTCGGTACTTAGAATATTTCTGAAGTTATCGGTATTTAGAAAATTTCTGACGTTATCGGTACTTAGAAAAATTCTGTTGATTTCGGTACTTAGAAAAATTCTGTCGATTTCGGTACTTAGAAAAATTCTGTTGATTTTGGTACTTAGAAAATTTCTGACCTTTTCGGTACTTAGAAAATATCTGACGTTTTCGGTACTTAGAAAAATTCTGTCGATTTCGGTACTTAGAAAACATTCAGAAGTCTTCGGTACTTAGAAAATTTCTGACGTTTTCGGTACTTAGAAAAATTCTTACGATTTCGATACTTATTAAACATTCAGAAGTTTTCGGTACTTAGAAAAATTCTGCCGATTTCGGTACTTAGAAAAATTCCGACGATTTCGGTACTTAGAAAAATTCTGAAACTTTCGGTACTTAGAAAATTTCTGACCTTTTCGGAACTTAGAAACTTTCTGACGTTTTCGGTACTTAGAAAAATTCTGATGATTTCGTTACTTAGAAAATTTTTGTCGTTTTCGGTGCTTAGAAAAATTCTGATGATTTCGATACTTAGAAAAGACTCGGAAGTTTTCGGTACTTAGAAAATTTCTGTTGTTTTCGGTACTTAGACAAATTCAGACGATTTCGGTACTTAGAATATTTCTGACGTTATCGGTACTTAAAAAAATTCTGCCGATTTCGATACTTATTAAACATTCAGAAGTTTTCGGTACTTAGAAAAATTCTGTTGATTTCGGTACTTAGAAAAATTCAGTCGATTTCGGTACTTAGAAAAATTCTGTTGATTTTGGTACTTAGAAAATTTCTGACCTTTTCGGTACTTAGAAAATATCTGACGTTTTCGATACTTAGAAAATTTCTGACGTTTTCGGTACTTAGAAAAATTCTGCCGATTTCGGTACTTAGAAAAATTCTGTTGATTTCGGTACTTAGAAAAATTCTGTCGATTTCGGTACTTAGAAAAATTCTGTTGATTTTGGTACTTAGAAAATTTCTGACCTTTTCGGTACTTAGAAAATATCTGACGTTTTCGGTACTTAGAAAAATTCTGTCGATTTCGGTACTTAGAAAACATTCAGAAGTCTTCGGTACTTAGAAAAATTCTGCCGATTTCGTTACTTATTAAACATTCAGAAGTTTTTGGTACTTAGAAAAATTCTGCCGATTTCGGTACTCAGAAAAATTCTGTTGATTTCGGTACTTAGAAAAATTCTGTCGATTTCGGTACTTAGAAAAATTCTGTTGATTTTGGTACTTAGAAAATTTCTGACCTTTTCGGTACTTAGAAAATATCTGACGTTTTCGGTACTTAGAAAAATTCTGTCGATTTCGGTACTTAGAAAACATTCAGAAGTCTTCGGTACTTAGAAAATTTCTGACGTTTTCGGTACTTAGAAAAATTCTTACGATTTCGATACTTATTAAACATTCAGAAGTTTTCGGTACTTAGAAACATTCTGCCGATTTCGTTACTTATTAAACATTCAGAAGTTTTTGGTACTTATAAAAATTCTGCCGATTTCGGTACTTAGAAAAATTCTGTTGATTTCGGTACTTAGAAAAATTCTATCGATTTTGGTACTTAGAAAATTTCTGACCCTTTCGGTACTTAGAAAATATCTGACGTTTTCGGTACTTAGAAAAATTCTGTCAATTTCGGTATTTTGGAAACATTCAGAAGTCTTCGGTACTTAGAAAATTTCTGACGTTTTCGGTACTTAGAAAAATTCCGACGATTTCGGTACTTAGAAAAATTCTGAAAATTTCGGTACTTAGAAAATTTCTGACCTTCTCGGTACTTAGAAATATTCAGAGGATTTCGGTACTTAGAAAATTTCTGACCTTTTCGGAACTTAGAAACTTTCTGACGTTTTCGGTACTTAGAAAAATTCAGACGATTTCGGTACTTAGAATATTTCTGAAGTTATCGGTATTTAGAAAATTTCTGACGTTATCGGTACTTAGAAAAATTCTGTTGATTTCGGTACTTAGAAAAATTCTGTCGATTTCGGTACTTAGAAAAATTCTGTTGATTTTGGTACTTAGAAAATTTCTGACCTTTTCGGTACTTAGAAAATATCTGACGTTTTCGGTACTTAGAAAAATTCTGTCGATTTCGGTACTTAGAAAACATTCAGAAGTCTTCGGTACTTAGAAAATTTCTGACGTTTTCGGTACTTAGAAAAATTCTTACGATTTCGATACTTATTAAACATTCAGAAGTTTTCGGTACTTAGAAACATTCTGCCGATTTCGTTACTTATTAAACATTCAGAAGTTTTTGGTACTTATAAAAATTCTGCCGATTTCGGTACTTAGAAAAATTCTGTTGATTTCGGTACTTAGAAAAATTCTATCGATTTTGGTACTTAGAAAATTTCTGACCCTTTCGGTACTTAGAAAATATCTGACGTTTTCGGTACTTAGAAAAATTCTGTCAATTTCGGTATTTTGGAAACATTCAGAAGTCTTCGGTACTTAGAAAATTTCTGACGTTTTCGGTACTTAGAAAAATTCCGACGATTTCGGTACTTAGAAAAATTCTGAAAATTTCGGTACTTAGAAAATTTCTGACCTTCTCGGTACTTAGAAATATTCAGAGGATTTCGGTACTTAGAAAATTTCTGACCTTTTCGGAACTTAGAAACTTTCTGACGTTTTCGGTACTTAGAAAAATTCAGACGATTTCGGTACTTAGAATATTTCTGAAGTTATCGGTATTTAGAAAATTTCTGACGTTATCGGTACTTAGAAAAATTCTGTTGATTTCGGTACTTAGAAAAATTCTGTCGATTTCGGTACTTAGAAAAATTCTGTTGATTTTGGTACTTAGAAAATTTCTGACCTTTTCGGTACTTAGAAAATATCTGACGTTTTCGGTACTTAGAAAAATTCTGTCGATTTCGGTACTTAGAAAACATTCAGAAGTCTTCGGTACTTAGAAAATTTCTGACGTTTTCGGTACTTAGAAAAATTCTTACGATTTCGATACTTATTAAACATTCAGAAGTTTTCGGTACTTAGAAAAATTCTGCCGATTTCGGTACTTAGAAAAATTCCGACGATTTCGGTACTTAGAAAAATTCTGAAACTTTCGGTACTTAGAAAATTTCTGACCTTTTCGGAACTTAGAAACTTTCTGACGTTTTCGGTACTTAGAAAAATTCTGATGATTTCGTTACTTAGAAAATTTTTGTCGTTTTCGGTGCTTAGAAAAATTCTGATGATTTCGATACTTAGAAAAGACTCGGAAGTTTTCGGTACTTAGAAAATTTCTGTTGTTTTCGGTACTTAGACAAATTCAGACGATTTCGGTACTTAGAATATTTCTGACGTTATCGGTACTTAAAAAAATTCTGCCGATTTCGATACTTATTAAACATTCAGAAGTTTTCGGTACTTAGAAAAATTCTGTTGATTTCGGTACTTAGAAAAATTCAGTCGATTTCGGTACTTAGAAAAATTCTGTTGATTTTGGTACTTAGAAAATTTCTGACCTTTTCGGTACTTAGAAAATATCTGACGTTTTCGATACTTAGAAAATTTCTGACGTTTTCGGTACTTAGAAAAATTCTGCCGATTTCGGTACTTAGAAAAATTCTGTTGATTTCGGTACTTAGAAAAATTCTGTCGATTTCGGTACTTAGAAAAATTCTGTTGATTTTGGTACTTAGAAAATTTCTGACCTTTTCGGTACTTAGAAAATATCTGACGTTTTCGGTACTTAGAAAAATTCTGTCGATTTCGGTACTTAGAAAACATTCAGAAGTCTTCGGTACTTAGAAAAATTCTGCCGATTTCGTTACTTATTAAACATTCAGAAGTTTTTGGTACTTAGAAAAATTCTGCCGATTTCGGTACTCAGAAAAATTCTGTTGATTTCGGTACTTAGAAAAATTCTGTCGATTTCGGTACTTAGAAAAATTCTGTTGATTTTGGTACTTAGAAAATTTCTGACCTTTTCGGTACTTAGAAAATATCTGACGTTTTCGGTACTTAGAAAAATTCTGTCGATTTCGGTACTTAGAAAACATTCAGAAGTCTTCGGTACTTAGAAAATTTCTGACGTTTTCGGTACTTAGAAAAATTCTTACGATTTCGATACTTATTAAACATTCAGAAGTTTTCGGTACTTAGAAACATTCTGCCGATTTCGTTACTTATTAAACATTCAGAAGTTTTTGGTACTTATAAAAATTCTGCCGATTTCGGTACTTAGAAAAATTCTGTTGATTTCGGTACTTAGAAAAATTCTATCGATTTTGGTACTTAGAAAATTTCTGACCCTTTCGGTACTTAGAAAATATCTGACGTTTTCGGTACTTAGAAAAATTCTGTCAATTTCGGTATTTTGGAAACATTCAGAAGTCTTCGGTACTTAGAAAATTTCTGACGTTTTCGGTACTTAGAAAAATTCCGACGATTTCGGTACTTAGAAAAATTCTGAAAATTTCGGTACTTAGAAAATTTCTGACCTTCTCGGTACTTAGAAATATTCAGAGGATTTCGGTACTTAGAAAATTTCTGACCTTTTCGGAACTTAGAAACTTTCTGACGTTTTCGGTACTTAGAAAAATTCAGACGATTTCGGTACTTAGAATATTTCTGAAGTTATCGGTATTTAGAAAATTTCTGACGTTATCGGTACTTAGAAAAATTCTGTTGATTTCGGTACTTAGAAAAATTCTGTCGATTTCGGTACTTAGAAAAATTCTGTTGATTTTGGTACTTAGAAAATTTCTGACCTTTTCGGTACTTAGAAAATATCTGACGTTTTCGGTACTTAGAAAAATTCTGTCGATTTCGGTACTTAGAAAACATTCAGAAGTCTTCGGTACTTAGAAAATTTCTGACGTTTTCGGTACTTAGAAAAATTCTTACGATTTCGATACTTATTAAACATTCAGAAGTTTTCGGTACTTAGAAAAATTCTGCCGATTTCGGTACTTAGAAAAATTCCGACGATTTCGGTACTTAGAAAAATTCTGAAACTTTCGGTACTTAGAAAATTTCTGACCTTTTCGGAACTTAGAAACTTTCTGACGTTTTCGGTACTTAGAAAAATTCTGTTGATTTCGTTACTTAGAAAATTTTTGTCGTTTTCGGTGCTTAGAAAAATTCTGATGATTTCGATACTTAGAAAAGACTCGGAAGTTTTCGGTACTTAGAAAATTTCTGTTGTTTTCGGTACTTAGACAAATTCAGACGATTTCGGTACTTAGAATATTTCTGACGTTATCGGTACTTAAAAAAATTCTGCCGATTTCGATACTTATTAAACATTCAGAAGTTTTCGGTACTTAGAAAAATTCTGTTGATTTCGGTACTTAGAAAAATTCTGTCGATTTCGGTACTTAGAAAAATTCTGTTGATTTTGGTACTTAGAAAATTTCTGACCTTTTCGGTACTTAGAAAATATTTGACGTTTTCGATACTTAGAAAATTTCTGACGTTTTCGGTACTTAGAAAAATTCTGTCGATTTCGGTACTTAGAAAACATTCAGAAGTCTTCGGTTCTTAGAAAATTTCTGACGTTTTCGGTACTTAGAAAAATTCTGCCGATTTCGGTACTTAGAAAAATTCTGTTGATTTCGGTACTTAGAAAAATTCTGTCGATTTCGGTACTTAGAAAAATTCTGTTGATTTTGGTACTTAGAAAATTTCTGACCTTTTCGGTACTTAGAAAATATCTGACGTTTTCGGTACTTAGAAAAATTCTGTCGATTTCGGTACTTAGAAAACATTCAGAAGTCTTCGGTACTTAGAAAAATTCTGCCGATTTCGTTACTTAGAATATTTCTGAAGTTATCGGTATTTAGAAAATTGCGGACCTTTTCGATACTTAGAAAATTTCTAGCGATTTCGGTTCTTAGAAAAATTCTGTTGATTTCGTTACTTAGAAAATTTTTGTCGTTTTCGGTACTTAGAAAAATTCTGATGATTTCGATACTTAGAAAAGACTCGGAAGTTTTCGGTACTTAGAAAATTTCTGACGTTTTCGGTACTTAGACAAATTCAGACGATTTCGGTACTTAGAATATTTCTGACGTTATCGGTACTTAGAAAAATTCTGTTGATTTCGGTACTTAGAAAAATTCTGTCGATTTCGGTACTTAGAAAAATTCTGTTGATTTTGGTACTTAGAAAATTTCTGACCTTCTCGGTACTTAGAAAATATCTGACGTTTTCGGTACTTAGAAAAATTCTGTCGATTTCGGTACTTAGAAAACATTCAGAAGTCTTCGGTTCTTAGAAAATTTCTGACGTTTTCGGTACTTAGAAAAATTCTTACGATTTCGATACTTATTAAACATTCAGAAGTTTTCGGTACTTAGAAAAATTCTGCCGATTTCGTTACTTATTAAACATTCAGAAGTTTTTGGTACTTAGAAAAATTCTGCCGATTTCGGTACTTAGAAAAATTCTGCCGAATTCGGTACTTAGAAAAATTCTGTTGATTTCGGTACTTAGAAAAATTCTGTCGATTTCGGTACTTAGAAAATTTCTCACCTTTTCGGTACTTAGAAAATATCTGACGTTTTCGGTACTTAGAAAAATTCTGTCGATTTCGGTACTTAGAAAACATTCAGAAGTCTTCGGTACATAGAAAATTTCTGACGTTTTCGGTACTTAGAAAAATTCTTACGATTTCGATACTTATTAAACATTCAGAAGTTTTCGGTACTTAGAAAAATTCTGCCGATTTCGGTACTTAGAAAAATTCTGAAACTTTCGGTACTTAGAAAATTTCTGACCTTTTCGGAACTTAGAAACTTTCTGACGTTTTCGGTACTTAGAAAAATTCTGTTGATTTCGTTACTTAGAAAATTTTTGTCGTTTTCGGTGCTTAGAAAAATTCTGATGATTTCGATACTTAGAAAAGACTCGGAAGTTTTCGGTACTTAGAAAATTTCTGTTGTTTTCGGTACTTAGACAAATTCAGACGATTTCGGTACTTAGAATATTTCTGACGTTATCGGTACTTAAAAAAATTCTGCCGATTTCGATACTTATTAAACATTCAGAAGTTTTCGGTACTTAGAAAAATTCTGTTGATTTCGGTACTTAGAAAAATTCAGTCGATTTCGGTACTTTGAAAACATTCAGAAGACTTCGGTACTTAGAAAATTTCTGACGTTTTCGGTACCTAGAAAAATTCCGACGATTTCGGTACTTAGAAAAATTCTGAAACTTTCGGTACTTAGAAAATTTCTGACCTTTTCGGAACTTAGAAACTTTCTGACGTTTTCGGTACTTAGAAAAATTCTGTTGATTTCGTTACTTAGAAAATTTTTGTCGTTTTCGGTGCTTAGAAAAATTCTGATGATTTCGATACTTAGAAAAGACTCGGAAGTTTTCGGTACTTAGAAAATTTCTGACGTTTTCGGTACTTAGACAAATTCAGACGATTTCGATACTTAGAAAAATTCTGTTGATTTCGGTACTTTGAAAAATTCTGTTGATTTTGGTACTTAGAAAATTTCTGACCTTTTCGGTACTTAGAAAATATCTGACGTTTTCGATACTTAGAAAATTTCTGACGTTTTCGGTACTTAGAAAAATTCTGCCGATTTCGGTACTTAGAAAAATTCTGTTGATTTCGGTACTTAGAAAAATTCTGTCGATTTCGGTACTTAGAAAAATTCTGTTGATTTTGGTACTTAGAAAATTTCTGACCTTTTCGGTACTTAGAAAATATCTGACGTTTTCGGTTCTTAGAAAAATTCTGTCGATTTCGGTACTTAGAAAACATTCAGAAGTCTTCGGTACTTAGAAAAATTCTGCCGATTTCGTTACTTATTAAACATTCAGAAGTTTTTGGTACTTAGAAAAATTCTGCCGATTTCGGTACTCAGAAAAATTCTGTTGATTTCGGTACTTAGAAAAATTCTGTCGATTTTGGTACTTAGAAAATTTCTGACCTTTTCGGTACTTAGAAAATATCTGACGTTTTCGGTACTTAGAAAAATTCTGTCGATTTCGGTATTTTGAAAACATTCAGAAGTCTTCGGTACTTAGAAAATTTCTGACGTTTTCGGTACTTAGAAAAATTCCGACGATTTCGGTACTTAGAAAAATTCTGAAAATTTCGGTACTTAGAAAATTTCTGACCTTCTCGGTACTTAGAAATATTCAGACGATTTCGGTACTTAGAATATTTCTGAAGTTATCGGTATTTAGAAAATTTCGGACCTTTTCGATACTTAGAAAATTTCTAGCGATTTCGGTACTTAGAAAAATTCTGTTGATTTCGTTACTTAGAAAATTTTTGTCGTTTTCGGTACTTAGAAAAATTCTGATGGTTTCGATACTTAGAAAAGACTCGGAAGTTTTCGGTACTTAGAAAATTTCTGACGTTTTCGGTACTTAGACAAATTCAGACGATTTCGGTACTTAGAATATTTCTGATGTTATCGGTACTTAGAAAAATTCTGTTGATTTCGGTACTTAGAAAAATTCTGTCGATTTCGGTACTTAGAAAAATTCTGTTGATTTTGGTACTTAGAAAATTTCTGACCTTTTCGGTACTTAGAAAATATCTGACGTTTTCGGTACTTAGAAAAATTCTGTCGATTTCGGTACTTAGAAAACATTCAGAAGTCTTCGGTTCTTAGAAAATTTCTGACGTTTTCGGTACTTAGAAAAATTCTTACGATTTCGATACTTATTAAACATTCAGAAGTTTTCGGTACTTAGAAAAATTCTGCCGATTTCGGTACTTAGAAAAATTCTGTTGATTTCGGTACTTAGAAAAATTCTGTCGATTTCGGTACTTAGAAAATTTCTCACCTTTTCGGTACTTAGAAAATATCTGACGTTTTCGGTACTTAGAAAAATTCTGTCGATTTCGGTACTTAGAAAACATTCAGAAGTCTTCGGTACTTAGAAAATTTCTGACGTTTTCGGTACTTAGAAAAATTCTTACGATTTCGATACTTATTAAACATTCAGAAGTTTTCGGTACTTAGAAGAATTCTGCCGATTTCGGTACTTAGAAAAATTCTGAAACTTTCGGTACTTAGAAAATTTCTGACCTTTTCGGAACTTAGAAACTTTCTGACGTTTTCGGTACTTAGAAAAATTCTGATGATTTCGTTACTTAGAAAATTTTTGTCGTTTTCGGTGCTTAGAAAAATTCTGATGATTTCGATACTTAGAAAAGACTCGGAAGTTTTCGGTACTTAGAAAATTTCTGTTGTTTTCGGTACTTAGACAAATTCAGACGATTTCGGTACTTAGAATATTTCTGACGTTATCGGTACTTAAAAAAATTCTGCCGATTTCGATACTTATTAAACATTCAGAAGTTTTCGGTACTTAGAAAAATTCTGTTGATTTCGGTACTTAGAAAAATTCAGTCGATTTCGGTACTTAGAAAAATTCTGTTGATTTTGGTACTTAGAAAATTTCTGACCTTTTCGGTACTTAGAAAATATCTGACGTTTTCGATACTTAGAAAATTTCTGACGTTTTCGGTACTTAGAAAAATTCTGCCGATTTCGGTACTTAGAAAAATTCTGTTGATTTCGGTACTTAGAAAAATTCTGTCGATTTCGGTACTTAGAAAAATTCTGTTGATTTTGGTACTTAGAAAATTTCTGACCTTTTCGGTACTTAGAAAATATCTGACGTTTTCGGTACTTAGAAAAATTCTGTCGATTTCGGTACTTAGAAAACATTCAGAAGTCTTCGGTACTTAGAAAAATTCTGCCGATTTCGTTACTTATTAAACATTCAGAAGTTTTTGGTACTTAGAAAAATTCTGCCGATTTCGGTACTCAGAAAAATTCTGTTGATTTCGGTACTTAGAAAAATTCTGTCGATTTCGGTACTTAGAAAAATTCTGTTGATTTTGGTACTTAGAAAATTTCTGACCTTTTCGGTACTTAGAAAATATCTGACGTTTTCGGTACTTAGAAAAATTCTGTCGATTTCGGTACTTAGAAAACATTCAGAAGTCTTCGGTACTTAGAAAATTTCTGACGTTTTCGGTACTTAGAAAAATTCTTACGATTTCGATACTTATTAAACATTCAGAAGTTTTCGGTACTTAGAAACATTCTGCCGATTTCGTTACTTATTAAACATTCAGAAGTTTTTGGTACTTATAAAAATTCTGCCGATTTCGGTACTTAGAAAAATTCTGTTGATTTCGGTACTTAGAAAAATTCTATCGATTTTGGTACTTAGAAAATTTCTGACCCTTTCGGTACATAGAAAATATCTGACGTTTTCGGTACTTAGAAAAATTCTGTCAATTTCGGTATTTTGGAAACATTCAGAAGTCTTCGGTACTTAGAAAATTTCTGACGTTTTCGGTACTTAGAAAAATTCCGACGATTTCGGTACTTAGAAAAATTCTGAAAATTTCGGTACTTAGAAAATTTCTGACCTTCTCGGTACTTAGAAATATTCAGAGGATTTCGGTACTTAGAAAATTTCTGACCTTTTCGGAACTTAGAAACTTTCTGACGTTTTCGGTACTTAGAAAAATTCAGACGATTTCGGTACTTAGAATATTTCTGAAGTTATCGGTATTTAGAAAATTTCTGACGTTATCGGTACTTAGAAAAATTCTGTTGATTTCGGTACTTAGAAAAATTCTGTCGATTTCGGTACTTAGAAAAATTCTGTTGATTTTGGTACTTAGAAAATTTCTGACCTTTTCGGTACTTAGAAAATATCTGACGTTTTCGGTACTTAGAAAAATTCTGTCGATTTCGGTACTTAGAAAACATTCAGAAGTCTTCGGTACTTAGAAAATTTCTGACGTTTTCGGTACTTAGAAAAATTCTTACGATTTCGATACTTATTAAACATTCAGAAGTTTTCGGTACTTAGAAAAATTCTGCCGATTTCGGTACTTAGAAAAATTCCGACGATTTCGGTACTTAGAAAAATTCTGAAACTTTCGGTACTTAGAAAATTTCTGACCTTTTCGGAACTTAGAAACTTTCTGACGTTTTCGGTACTTAGAAAAATTCTGTTGATTTCGTTACTTAGAAAATTTTTGTCGTTTTCGGTGCTTAGAAAAATTCTGATGATTTCGATACTTAGAAAAGACTCGGAAGTTTTCGGTACTTAGAAAATTTCTGTTGTTTTCGGTACTTAGACAAATTCAGACGATTTCGGTACTTAGAATATTTCTGACGTTATCGGTACTTAAAAAAATTCTGCCGATTTCGATACTTATTAAACATTCAGAAGTTTTCGGTACTTAGAAAAATTCTGTTGATTTCGGTACTTAGAAAAATTCTGTCGATTTCGGTACTTAGAAAAATTCTGTTGATTTTGGTACTTAGAAAATTTCTGACCTTTTCGGTACTTAGAAAATATTTGACGTTTTCGATACTTAGAAAATTTCTGACGTTTTCGGTACTTAGAAAAATTCTGTCGATTTCGGTACTTAGAAAACATTCAGAAGTCTTCGGTTCTTAGAAAATTTCTGACGTTTTCGGTACTTAGAAAAATTCTTACGATTTCGATACTTATTAAACATTCAGAAGTTTTCGGTGCTTAGAAAAATTCTGCCGATTTCGTTACTTATTAAACATTCAGAAGTTTTTGGTACTTAGAAAAATTCTGCCCATTTCGGTACTTAGAAAAATTCTGCCGAATTCGGTACTTAGAAAAATTCTGTTGATTTTGGTACTTAGAAAATTTCTGACCTTTTCGGTACTTAGAAAATATCTGACGTTTTCGGTACTTAGAAAAATTCTGTCGATTTCGGTACTTAGAAAACATTCAGAAGTCTTCGGTTCTTAGAAAATTTCTGACGTTTTCGGTACTTAGAAAAATTCTTACGATTTCGATACTTATTAAACATTCAGAAGTTTTCGGTACTTAGAAAAATTCTGCCGATTTCGTTACTTATTAAACATTCAGAAGTTTTTGGTACTTAGAAAAATTCTGCCCATTTCGGTACTTAGAAAAATTCTGCCGAATTCGGTACTTAGAAAAATTCTGTTGATTTTGGTACTTAGAAAAATTCTGTCGATTTCGGTACTTAGAAAATTTCTCACCTTTTCGGTACTTAGAAAATATCTGACGTTTTCGGTACTTAGAAAAATTCTGTCGATTTCGGTACTTAGAAAACATTCAGAAGTCTTCGGTACTTAGAAAATTTCTGACGTTTTCGGTACTTAGAAAAATTCTTACGATTTCGATACTTATTAAACATTCAGAAGTTTTCGGTACTTAGAAAATTTCTGTTGTTTTCGGTACTTAGACAAATTCAGACGATTTCGGTACTTAGAATATTTCTGACGTTATCGGTACTTAAAAAAAAAAATTCTGCCGATTTCGATACTTATTAAACATTCAGAAGTTTTCGGTACTTAGAAAAATTCTGTTGATTTCGGTACTTAGAAAAATTCTGTCAATTTCGGTACTTAGAAAAATTCTGTTGATTTTGGTACTTAGAAAATTTCTGACCTTTTCAGTACTTAGAAAATATCTGACGTTTTCGATACTTAGAAAATTTCTGACGTTTTCGGTACTTAGAAAAATTCTGCCGATTTCGGTACTTAGAAAAATTCTGTTGATTTCGGTACTTAGAAAAATTCTGTCGATTTCGGTACTTAGAAAAATTCTGTTGATTTTGGTACTTAGAAAATTTCTGACGTTTTCGGTACTTAGAAAAATTCTTACGATTTCGATACTTATTAAACATTCAGAAGTTTTCGGTACTTAGAAAAATTCTGCCGATTTCGTTACTTATTAAACATTCAGAAGTTTTTGGTACTTAGAAAAATTCTGCCGATTTCGGTACTTAGAAAAATTCTGCCGAATTCGGTACTTAGAAAAATTCTGTTGATTTCGGTACTTAGAAAATATCTGACGTTTTCGGTACTTAGAAAAATTCTGTCAATTTCGGTACTTAGAAAACATTCAGAAGTCTTCGGTACTTAGAAAATTTCTGACGTTTTCGGTACTTAAAAAAATTCTTACGATTTCGATACTTATTAAACATTCAGAAGTTTTCGGTACTTAGAAAAATTCTGCCGATTTCGTTACTTATTAAACATTCAGAAGTTTTTGGTACTTAGAAAAATTCTGCCGATTTCGGTACTTAGAAAAATTCTGCCGAATTCGGTACTTAGAAAAATTCTGTTGATTTCGGTACTTAGAAAAATTCTGTCGATTTCGGTACTTAGAAAATTTCTCACCTTTTCGGTACTTAGAAAATATCTGACGTTTTCGGTACTTAGAAAAATTCTGTCGATTTCGGTACTTAGAAAACATTCAGAAGTCTTCGGTACTTAGAAAATTTCTGACGTTTTCGGTACTTAGAAAAATTCTTACGATTTCAATACTTATTAAACATTCAGAAGTTTTCGGTACTTAGAAAAATTCTGCCGATTTCGGTACTTAGAAAAATTCTGTTGATTTTGGTACTTAGAAAATTTCTGACCTTTTCGGTACTTAGAAAATATCTGACGATTTCGATACTTAGAAAATTTCTGACGTTTTCGGTACTTAGAAAAATTCTGCCGATTTCGGTACTTAGAAAAATTCTGTTGATTTCGGTACTTAGAAAAATTCTGTCGATTTCGGTACTTAGAAAAATTCTGTTGATTTTGGTACTTAGAAAATTTCTGACCTTTTCGGTACTTAGAAAATATCTGACGTTTTCGGTACTTAGAAAAATTCTGTCGATTTCGGTACTTAGAAAACATTCAGAAGTCTTCGGTACTTAGAAAACATTCAGAAGTCTTCGGTACTTAGAAAAATTCTGCCGATTTCGTTACTTATTAAACATTCAGAAGTTTTTGGTGCTTAGAAAAATTCTGCCGATTTCGGTACTTAGAAAAATTCTGTTGATTTCGGTACTTAGAAAAATTCTGTCGATTTTGGTACTTAGAAAATTTCTGACCTTTTCGGTACTTAGAAAATATCTGACGTTTTCGGTACTTAGAAAAATTCTGTCGATTTCGGTACTTTGAAAACATTCAGAAGTCTTCGGTACTTAGAAAATTTCTGACCTTTTCGGTATTTTGAAAATTTCAGACGCTTTCGGTACTTAAAAAAATTCAGACGATTTCGATACTTAGAAAAATTCTGTTGAATTTGGTACTTAGAAAAATTCCGTCGATTTCGGTACTTTGAAAAGACTCAGAAGTTTTCGGTACTTAGAAAATTTGTGACGTTTTCAGTACTTAGAAAAATTCTGTTGATTTCGGTACTTAGAAAAATTCTGTCGATTTCGGTACTTAGAAAAATTCTGTTGATTTTGGTACTAAGAAAATTTCTGACCTTTTCAGTACTTAGAAAATATCTGACGTTTTCGATACTTAGAAAATTTCTGACGTTTTCGGTACTTAGAAAAATTCTGCCGATTTCGGTACTTAGAAAAATTCTGTTGATTTCGGTACTTAGAAAAATTCTGTCGATTTCGGTACTTAGAAAAATTCTGTTGATTTTGGTACTTAGAAAATTTCTGACGTTTTCGGTACTTAGAAAAATTCTTACGATTTCGATACTTATTAAACATTCAGAAGTTTTCGGTACTTAGAAAAATTCTGCCGATTTCGTTACTTATTAAACATTCAGAAGTTTTTGGTACTTAGAAAAATTCTGCCGATTTCGGTACTTAGAAAAATTCTGCCGAATTCGGTACTTAGAAAAATTCTGTTGATTTCGGTACTTAGAAAATATCTGACGTTTTCGGTACTTAGAAAAATTCTGTCAATTTCGGTACTTAGAAAACATTCAGAAGTCTTCGGTACTTAGAAAATTTCTGACGTTTTCGGTACTTAAAAAAATTCTTACGATTTCGATACTTATTAAACATTCAGAAGTTTTCGGTACTTAGAAAAATTCTGCCGATTTCGTTACTTATTAAACATTCAGAAGTTTTTGGTACTTAGAAAAATTCTGCCGATTTCGGTACTTAGAAAAATTCTGCCGAATTCGGTACTTAGAAAAATTCTGTTGATTTCGGTACTTAGAAAAATTCTGTCGATTTCGGTACTTAGAAAATTTCTCACCTTTTCGGTACTTAGAAAATATCTGACGTTTTCGGTACTTAGAAAAATTCTGTCGATTTCGGTACTTAGAAAACATTCAGAAGTCTTCGGTACTTAGAAAATTTCTGACGTTTTCGGTACTTAGAAAAATTCTTACGATTTCAATACTTATTAAACATTCAGAAGTTTTCGGTACTTAGAAAAATTCTGTCGATTTCGGTACTTAGAAAACATTCAGAAGTCTTCGGTACTTAGAAAACATTCAGAAGTCTTCGGTACTTAGAAAAATTCTGCCGATTTCGTTACTTATTAAACATTCAGAAGTTTTTGGTGCTTAGAAAAATTCTGCCGATTTCGGTACTTAGAAAAATTCTGTTGATTTCGGTACTTAGAAAAATTCTGTCGATTTTGGTACTTAGAAAATTTCTGACCTTTTCGGTACTTAGAAAATATCTGACGTTTTCGGTACTTAGAAAAATTCTGTCGATTTCGGTACTTTGAAAACATTCAGAAGTCTTCGGTACTTAGAAAATTTCTGACCTTTTCGGTATTTTGAAAATTTCAGACGCTTTCGGTACTTAAAAAAATTCAGACGATTTCGATACTTAGAAAAATTCTGTTGAATTTGGTACTTAGAAAAATTCCGTCGATTTCGGTACTTTGAAAAGACTCAGAAGTTTTCGGTACTTAGAAAATTTGTGACGTTTTCAGTACTTAGAAAAATTCTGTTGATTTCGGTACTTAGAAAAATTCTGTCGATTTCGGTACTTAGAAAAATTCTGTTGATTTTGGTACTTAGAAAATTTCTGACCTTTTCGGTACTTAGAAAATATCTGACGTTTTCGATACTTAGAAAATTTCTGACGTTTTCGGTACTTAGAAAAATTCTGCCGATTTCGGTACTTAGAAAAATTCTGTTGATTTCGGTACTTAGAAAAATTCTGTCGATTTCGGTACTTAGAAAAATTCTGTTGATTTTGGTACTTAGAAAATTTCTGACCTTTTCGGTACTTAGAAAATATCTGACGTTTTCGGTACTTAGAAAAATTCTGTCGATTTCGGTACTTAGAAAACATTCAGAAGTCTTCGGTACTTAGAAAAATTCTGCCGATTTCGTTACTTATTAAACATTCAGAAGTTTTTGGTACTTAGAAAAATTCTGCCGATTTCGGTACTCAGAAAAATTCTGTTGATTTCGGTACTTAGAAAAATTCTGTCGATTTCGGTACTTAGAAAAATTCTGTCGATTTCGGTACTTAGAAAACATTCAGAAGTCTTCGGTACTTAGAAAATTTCTGACGTTTTCGGTACTTAGAAAAATTCTTACGATTTCGATACTTATTAAACATTCAGAAGTTTTCGGTACTTAGAAACATTCTGCCGATTTCGTTACTTATTAAACATTCAGAAGTTTTTGGTACTTATAAAAATTCTGCCGATTTCGGTACTTAGAAAAATTCTGTTGATTTCGGTACTTAGAAAAATTCTATCGATTTTGGTACTTAGAAAATTTCTGACCCTTTCGGTACTTAGAAAATATCTGACGTTTTCGGTACTTAGAAAAATTCTGTCGATTTCGGTATTTTGGAAACATTCAGAAGTCTTCGGTACTTAGAAAATTTCTGACGTTTTCGGTACTTAGAAAAATTCTGCCGATTTCGGTACTTAGAAAAATTCTGTTGATTTCGGTACTTAGAAAAATTCTGTCGATTTCGGTACTTAGAAAAATTCTGTTGATTTTGGTACTTAGAAAATTTCTGACGTTTTCGGTACTTAGAAAAATTCTTACGATTTCGATACTTATTAAACATTCAGAAGTTTTCGGTACTTAGAAAAATTCTGCCGATTTCGTTACTTATTAAACATTCAGAAGTTTTTGGTACTTAGAAAAATTCTGCCGATTTCGGTACTTAGAAAAATTCTGCCGAATTCGGTACTTAGAAAAATTCTGTTGATTTCGGTACTTAGAAAATATCTGACGTTTTCGGTACTTAGAAAAATTCTGTCAATTTCGGTACTTAGAAAACATTCAGAAGTCTTCGGTACTTAGAAAATTTCTGACGTTTTCGGTACTTAAAAAAATTCTTACGATTTCGATACTTATTAAACATTCAGAAGTTTTCGGTACTTAGAAAAATTCTGCCGATTTCGTTACTTATTAAACATTCAGAAGTTTTTGGTACTTAGAAAAATTCTGCCGATTTCGGTACTTAGAAAAATTCTGCCGAATTCGGTACTTAGAAAAATTCTGTTGATTTCGGTACTTAGAAAAATTCTGTCGATTTCGGTACTTAGAAAATTTCTCACCTTTTCGGTACTTAGAAAATATCTGACGTTTTCGGTACTTAGAAAAATTCTGTCGATTTCGGTACTTAGAAAACATTCAGAAGTCTTCGGTACTTAGAAAATTTCTGACGTTTTCGGTACTTAGAAAAATTCTTACGATTTCAATACTTATTAAACATTCAGAAGTTTTCGGTACTTAGAAAAATTCTGTCGATTTCGGTACTTAGAAAACATTCAGAAGTCTTCGGTACTTAGAAAACATTCAGAAGTCTTCGGTACTTAGAAAAATTCTGCCGATTTCGTTACTTATTAAACATTCAGAAGTTTTTGGTGCTTAGAAAAATTCTGCCGATTTCGGTACTTAGAAAAATTCTGTTGATTTCGGTACTTAGAAAAATTCTGTCGATTTTGGCACTTAGAAAATTTCTGACCTTTTCGGTACTTAGAAAATATCTGACGTTTTCGGTACTTAGAAAAATTCTGTCGATTTCGGTACTTTGAAAACATTCAGAAGTCTTCGGTACTTAGAAAATTTCTGACCTTTTCGGTATTTTGAAAATTTCAGACGCTTTCGGTACTTAAAAAAATTCAGACGATTTCGATACTTAGAAAAATTCTGTTGAATTTGGTACTTAGAAAAATTCCGTCGATTTCGGTACTTTGAAAAGACTCAGAAGTTTTCGGTACTTAGAAAATTTGTGACGTTTTCAGTACTTAGAAAAATTCTGTTGATTTCGGTACTTAGAAAAATTCTGTCGATTTCGGTACTTAGAAAAATTCTGTTGATTTTGGTACTTAGAAAATTTCTGACCTTTTCGGTACTTAGAAAATATCTGACGTTTTCGATACTTAGAAAATTTCTGACGTTTTCGGTACTTAGAAAAATTCTGCCGATTTCGGTACTTAGAAAAATTCTGTTGATTTCGGTACTTAGAAAAATTCTGTCGATTTCGGTACTTAGAAAAATTCTGTTGATTTTGGTACTTAGAAAATTTCTGACCTTTTCGGTACTTAGAAAATATCTGACGTTTTCGGTACTTAGAAAAATTCTGTCGATTTCGGTACTTAGAAAACATTCAGAAGTCTTCGGTACTTAGAAAAATTCTGCCGATTTCGTTACTTATTAAACATTCAGAAGTTTTTGGTACTTAGAAAAATTCTGCCGATTTCGGTACTCAGAAAAATTCTGTTGATTTCGGTACTTAGAAAAATTCTGTCGATTTCGGTACTTAGAAAAATTCTGTCGATTTCGGTACTTAGAAAACATTCAGAAGTCTTCGGTACTTAGAAAATTTCTGACGTTTTCGGTACTTAGAAAAATTCTTACGATTTCGATACTTATTAAACATTCAGAAGTTTTCGGTACTTAGAAACATTCTGCCGATTTCGTTACTTATTAAACATTCAGAAGTTTTTGGTACTTATAAAAATTCTGCCGATTTCGGTACTTAGAAAAATTCTGTTGATTTCGGTACTTAGAAAAATTCTATCGATTTTGGTACTTAGAAAATTTCTGACCCTTTCGGTACTTAGAAAATATCTGACGTTTTCGGTACTTAGAAAAATTCTGTCGATTTCGGTATTTTGAAAACATTCAGAAGTCTTCGGTACTTAGAAAATTTCTGACGTTTTCGGTACTTAGAAAAATTCCGACGATTTCGGTACTTAGAAAATTTCTGACCTTTTCGGAACTTAGAAACTTTCTGACGTTTTCGGTACTTAGAAAAATTCAGACGATTTCGGTACTTAGAATATTTCTGAAGTTATCGGTATTTAGAAAATTTCGGACCTTTTCGATACTTAGAAAATTTCTAGCGATTTCGGTACTTAGAAAAATTCTGTTGATTTCGTTACTTAGAAAATTTTTGTCGTTTTCGGTACTTAGAAAAATTCTGATGATTTCGATACTTAGAAAAGACTCGGAAGTTTTCGGTACTTAGAAAATTTCTGACGTTTTCGGTACTTAGACAAATTCAGACGATTTCGGTACTTAGAATATTTCTGACGTTATCGGTACTTAGAAAAATTCTGTTGATTTCGGTACTTAGAAAAATTCTGTCGATTTCGGTACTTAGAAAAATTCTGTTGATTTTGGTACTTAGAAAATTTCTGACCTTTTCGGTACTTAGAAAATATCTGACGTTTTCGGTACTTAGAAAAATTCTGTCGATTTCGGTACTTAGAAAACATTCAGAAGTCTTCGGTACTTAGAAAATTTCTGACGTTTTCGGTACTTAGAAAAATTCTTACGATTTCGATACTTATTAAACATTCAGAAGTTTTCGGTACTTAGAAAAATTCTGCCGATTTCGGTACTTAGAAAAATTCCGACGATTTCGGTACTTAGAAAAATTCTGAAACTTTCGGTACTTAGAAAATTTCTGACCTTTTCGGAACTTAGAAACTTTCTGACGTTTTCGGTACTTAGAAAAATTCTGTTGATTTCGTTACTTAGAAAATTTTTGTCGTTTTCGGTGCTTAGAAAAATTCTGATGATTTCGATACTTAGAAAAGACTCGGAAGTTTTCGGTACTTAGAAAAATTCTGTCGATTTCGGTACTTAGAAAAATTCTGTTGATTTTGGTACTTAGAAAATTTCTGACCTTTTCGGTACTTAGAAAATATCTGACGTTTTCGGTACTTAGAAAAATTCTGTCGATTTCGGTACTTAGAAAACATTCAGAAGTCTTCGGTACTTAGAAAATTTCTGACGTTTTCGGTACTTAGAAAAATTCTTACGATTTCGATACTTATTAAACATTCAGAAGTTTTCGGTACTTAGAAAAATTCTGCCGATTTCGTTACTTATTAAACATTCAGAAGTTTTTGGTACTTAGAAAAATTCTGCCGATTTCGGTACTTAGAAAAATTCTGTTGATTTCGGTACTTAGAAAAATTCTGTCGATTTCTGTACTTAGAAAAATTCTGTTGATTTTGGTACTTAGAAAATTTCTGACCTTTTCGGTACTTAGAAAATATCTGACGTTTTCGGTACTTAGAAAAATTCTGTCGATTTCGGTACTTTGAAAACATTCAGAAGTCTTCGGTACTTAGAAAATTTCTGACGTTTTCGGTACTTAGAAAAATTCCGACGATTTCGGTACTTAGAAAAATTCTGAAACTTTCGGTACTTAGAAAATTTCTGACCTTTTCGGAACTTAGAAACTTTCTGACGTTTTCGGTACTTAGAAAAATTCTGTTGATTTCGTTACTTAGAAAATTTTTGTCGTTTTCGGTGCTTAGAAAAATTCTGATGATTTCGATACTTAGAAAAGACTCGGAAGTTTTCGGTACTTAGAAAATTTCTGTTGTTTTCGGTACTTAGACAAATTCAGACGATTTCGGTACTTAGAAAACATTCAGAAGTCTTCGGTACTTAGAAAATTTCTGACGTTTTCGGTACTTAGAAAAATTCTTACGATTTCGATACTTATTAAACATTCAGAAGTTTTCGGTACTTAGAAAAATTCTGCCGATTTCGTTACTTATTAAACATTCAGAAGTTTTTGGTACTTAGAAAAATTCTGCCGATTTCGGTACTTAGAAAAATTCTGTTGATTTCGGTACTTAGAAAAATTCTGTCGCTTTCTGTACTTAGAAAAATTCTGTTGATTTTGGTACTTAGAAAATTTCTGACCTTTTCGGTACTTAGAAAATATCTGACGTTTTCGGTACTTAGAAAAATTCTGTCGATTTCGGTACTTTGAAAACATTCAGAAGTCTTCGGTACTTAGAAAATTTCTGACGTTTTCGGTACTTAGAAAAATTCCGACGATTTCGGTACTTAGAAAAATTCTGAAACTTTCGGTACTTAGAAAATTTCTGACCTTTTCGGAACTTAGAAACTTTCTGACGTTTTCGGTACTTAGAAAAATTCTGTTGATTTCGTTACTTAGAAAATTTTTGTCGTTTTCGGTGCTTAGAGAAATTCTGATGATTTCGATACTTAGAAAAGACTCGGAAGTTTTCGGTACTTAGAAAATTTCTGTTGTTTTCGGTACTTAGACAAATTCAGACGATTTCGGTACTAAGAATATTTCTGACGTTATCGGTACTTAAAAAAATTCTGCCGATTTCGATACTTATTAAACATTCAGAAGTTTTCGGTACTTAGAAAAATTCTGTCGATTTCGGTACTTTGAAAAATTCTGTTGATTTTGGTACTTAGAAAATTTCTGACCTTTTCGGTACTTAGAAAATATCTGACGTTTTCGATACTTAGAAAATTTCTGACGTTTTCGGTACTTAGAAAAATTCTGCCGATTTCGGTACTTAGAAAAATTCTGTTGATTTCGGTACTTAGAAAAATTCTGTCGATTTCGGTACTTAGAAAAATTCTGTTGATTTTGGTACTTAGAAAATTTCTGACCTTTTCGGTACTTAGAAAATATCTGACGTTTTCGGTACTTAGAAAAATTCTGTCGATTTCGGTACTTAGAAAACATTCAGAAGTCTTCGGTACTTAGAAAATTTCTGACGTTTTCGGTACTTAGAAAAATTCTTACGATTTCGATACTTATTAAACATTCAGAAGTTTTCGGTACTTAGAAAAATTCTGCCGATTTCGTTACTTATTAAACATTCAGAAGTTTTTGGTACTTAGAAAAATTCTGCCGATTTCGGTACTTAGAAAAATTCTGCCGAATTCGGTACTTAGAAAACATTCAGAAGTCTTCGGTACTTAGAAAAATTCTGCCGATTTCGTTACTTATTAAACATTCAGAAGTTTTTGGTGCTTAGAAAAATTCTGCCGATTTCGGTACTTAGAAAAATTCTGTTGAATTTGGTACTTAGAAAAATTCCGTCGATTTCGGTACTTTGAAAAGACTCAGAAGTTTTCGGTACTTAGAAAATTTGTGACGTTTTCAGTACTTAGAAAAATTCTGATGATTTCAGTACTTAGAAAAATTCTGACGATTTCGGTACTTAGAAAACTTCTGTCGAATTCAGTACTTTGAAAAGACTCGGAAGTTTTCGGTACTTAGTAAATTTCTGACGTTCTGCTTCTTTCGGTACTTTGAAAAGACTCAGAAGTTTTCGGTACTTAGAAAATTTCTGACGTTATCGGTACTTAGACAAATTCAGACGATTTCGGTACTTAGAATATTTCTGACGTTATCGGTACTTAAAAAAATTCTGCCGATTTCGATACTTATTAAACATTCAGAAGTTTTCGGTACTTAGAAAAATTCTGTTGATTTCGGTACTTAGAAAAATTCTGTCGATTTCGGTACTTAGAAAAATTCTGTTGATTTTGGTACTTAGAAAATTTCTGACCTTTTCGGTACTTAGAAAATGTCTGACGTTTTCGATACTTAGAAAATTTCTGACGTTTTCGGTACTTAGAAAAATTCTGCCGATTTCGGTACTTAGAAAAATTCTGTTGATTTCGGTACTTAGAAAAATTCTGTCGATTTCGGTACTTAGAAAACATTCAGAAGTCTTCGGTACTTAGAAAATTTCTGACGTTTTCGGTACTTAGAAAAATTCTTACGATTTCGATACTTATTAAACATTCAGAAGTTTTCGGTACTTAGAAAAATTCTGCCGATTTCGTTACTTATTAAACATTCAGAAGTTTTTGGTACTTAGAAAAATTCTGCCGATTTCGGTACTTAGAAAAATTCTGCCGATTTCGGTACTTAGAAAAATTCTGTTGATTTCGGTACTTAGAAAAATTCTGTCGATTTCGGTACTTAGAAAAATTCTGTTGATTTTGGTACTTAGAAAATTTCTGACCTTTTCGGTACTTAGAAAATATCTGACGTTTTCGGTACTTAGAAAAATTCTGTCGATTTCGGTACTTAGAAAACATTCAGAAGTCTTTGGTACTTAGAAAAATTCTGCCGATTTCGTTACTTATTAAACATTCAGAAGTTTTTGGTGCTTAGAAAAATTCTGCCGATTTCGGTACTTAGAAAAATTCTGTTGAATTTGGTACTTAGAAAAATTCCGTCGATTTCGGTACTTTGAAAAGACTCAGAAGTTTTCGGTACTTAGAAAATTTGTGACGTTTTCAGTACTTAGAAAAATTCTGATGATTTCAGTACTTAGAAAAATTCTGACGATTTCGGTACTTAGAAAACTTCTGTCAAATTCGGTACTTTGAAAAGACTCGGAAGTTTTCGGTACTTAGTAAATTTCTGTCGTTCTGCTTCTTTCGGTACTTTGAAAAGACTCAGAAGTTTTCGGTACTTAGAAAATTTCTGACGTTTTCGGTACTTAGAAAAATTCTGTTGATTTCGGTACTTAGAAAATTTCTGACGATTTCGGTACTTAGAAAAATTCTGAAACTTTCGGTACTTAGAAAATTTCTGACCTTTTCGGAACTTAGAAACTTTCTGACGTTTTCGGTACTTAGAAAAATTCTGTTGATTTCGTTACTTAGAAAATTTTTGTCGTTTTCGGTGCTTAGAAAAATTCTGATGATTTCGATACTTAGAAAAGACTCGGAAGTTTTCGGTACTTAGAAAATTTCTGTTGTTTTCGGTACTTAGACAAATTCAGACGATTTCGGTACTTAAAAAAATTCAGACGATTTCGATACTTAGAAAAATTCTGTTGAATTTGGTACTTAGAAAAATTCCGTCGATTTCGGTACTTTGAAAAGACTCAGAAGTTTTCGGTACTTAGAAAATTTGTGACGTTTTCAGTACTTAGAAAAATTCTGTTGATTTCGGTACTTAGAAAAATTCTGTCGATTTCGGTACTTAGAAAAATTCTGTTGATTTTGGTACTTAGAAAATTTCTGACCTTTTCGGTACTTAGAAAATATCTGACGTTTTCGATACTTAGAAAATTTCTGACGTTTTCGGTACTTAGAAAAATTCTGCCGATTTCGGTACTTAGAAAAATTCTGTTGATTTCGGTACTTAGAAAAATTCTGTCGATTTCGGTTCTTAGAAAAATTCTGTTGATTTTGGTACTTAGAAAATTTCTGACCTTTTCGGTACTTAGAAAATATCTGACGTTTTCGGTACTTAGAAAAATTCTGTCGATTTCGGTACTTAGAAAACATTCAGAAGTCTTCGGTACTTAGAAAATTTCTGACGTTTTCGGTACTTAGAAAAATTCTTACGATTTCGATACTTATTAAACATTCAGAAGTTTTCGGTACTTAGAAACATTCTGCCGATTTCGTTACTTATTAAACATTCAGAAGTTTTTGGTACTTATAAAAATTCTGCCGATTTCGGTACTTAGAAAAATTCTGTTGATTTCGGTACTTAGAAAAATTCTATCGATTTTGGTACTTAGAAAATTTCTGACCCTTTCGGTACTTAGAAAATATCTGACGTTTTCGGTACTTAGAAAAATTCTGTCGATTTCGGTATTTTGGAAACATTCAGAAGTCTTCGGTACTTAGAAAATTTCTGACGTTTTCGGTACTTAGAAAAATTCCGACGATTTCGGTACTTAGAAAATTTCTGACCTTTTCGGAACTTAGAAACTTTCTGACGTTTTCGGTACTTAGAAAAATTCAGACGATTTCGGTACTTAGAATATTTCTGAAGTTATCGGTATTTAGAAAATTTCGGACCTTTTCGATACTTAGAAAATTTCTAGCGATTTCGGTACTTAGAAAAATTCTGTTGATTTCGTTACTTAGAAAATTTTTGTCGTTTTCGGTACTTAGAAAAATTCTGATGATTTCGATACTTAGAAAAGACTCGGAAGTTTTCGGTACTTAGAAAATTTCTGACGTTTTCGGTACTTAGACAAATTCAGACGATTTCGGTACTTAGAATATTTCTGACGTTATCGGTACTTAGAAAAATTCTGTTGATTTCGGTACTTAGAAAAATTCTGTCGATTTCGGTACTTAGAAAAATTCTGTTGATTTTGGTACTTAGAAAATTTCTGACCTTTTCGGTACTTAGAAAATATCTGACGTTTTCGGTACTTAGAAAAATTCTGTCGATTTCGGTACTTAGAAAACATTCAGAAGTCTTCGGTACTTAGAAAATTTCTGACGTTTTCGGTACTTAGAAAAATTCTTACGATTTCGATACTTATTAAACATTCAGAAGTTTTCGGTACTTAGAAAAATTCTGCCGATTTCGGTACTTAGAAAAATTCCGACGATTTCGGTACTTAGAAAAATTCTGAAACTTTCGGTACTTAGAAAATTTCTGACCTTTTCGGAACTTAGAAACTTTCTGACGTTTTCGGTACATAGAAAAATTCTGTTGATTTCGTTACTTAGAAAATTTTTGTCGTTTTCGGTGCTTAGAAAAATTCTGATGATTTCGATACTTAGAAAAGACTCGGAAGTTTTCGGTACTTAGAAAAATTCTGTTGATTTCGGTACTTAGAAAAATTCTGTCGATTTTGGTACTTAGAAAAATTCTGTTGATTTTGGTACTTAGAAAATTTCTGACCTTTTCGGTACTTAGAAAATATCTGACGTTTTCGATACTTAGAAAATTTCTGACGTTTTCGGTACTTAGAAAAATTCTGCCGATTTCGGTACTTAGAAAAATTCTGTTGATTTCGGTACTTAGAAAAATTCTGTCGATTTCGGTACTTAGAAAAATTCTGTTGATTTTGGTACTTAGAAAATTTCTGACCTTTTCGGTACTTAGAAAAATTCTTACGATTTCGATACTTATTAAACATTCAGAAGTTTTCGGTACTTAGAAAAATTCTGCCGATTTCGTTACTTATTAAACATTCAGAAGTTTTTGGTACTTAGAAAAATTCTGCCGATTTCGGTACTTAGAAAAATTCTGTTGATTTCGGTACTTAGAAAAATTCTGTCGATTTCGGTACTTAGAAAAATTCTGTCGATTTCGGTACTTAGAAAAATTCTGTTGATTTTGGTACTTAGAAAATTTCTGACCTTTTCGGTACTTAGAAAATATCTGACGTTTTCGGTACTTAGAAAAATTCTGTCGATTTCGGTACTTTGAAAACATTCAGAAGTCTTCGGTACTTAGAAAATTTCTGACGTTTTCGGTACTTAGAAAAATTCCGACGATTTCGGTACTTAGAAAAATTCTGAAAATTTCGGTACTTAGAAAATTTCTGACCTTTACGGAACTTAGAAACTTTCTGACGTTTTCGGTACTTAGAAAAATTCAGACGATTTCGGTACTTAGAATATTTCTGAAGTTATCGGTACTTAGAAAATTTCGGACCATTTCGATACTTAGAAAATTTCTGACGATTTCGGTACTTAGAAAAATTCTGTTGATTTCGTTACTTAGAAAATTTTTGTCGTTTTCGGTGCTTAGAAAAATTCTGATGATTTCGATTCTTAGAAAAGACTCGGAAGTTTTCGGTACTTAGAAAATTTCTGTTGTTTTCGGTACTTAGACAAATTCAGACGATTTCGGTACTTAGAATATTTCTGACGTTATCGGTACTTAAAAAAATTCTGCCGATTTCGATATTTATTAAACAATCAGAAGTTTTCGGTACTTAGAAAAATTCTGTTGATTTCGGTACTTAGAAAAATTCTGTCGATTTCGGTACTTAGAAAAATTCTGTTGATTTTGGTACTTAGAAAATTTCTGACCTTTTCGGTACTTAGAAAATATCTGACGTTTTCGATACTTAGAAAATTTCTGACGTTTTCGGTACTTAGAAAAATTCTGCCGATTTCGGTACTTAGAAAAATTCTGTTGATTTCGGTACTTTGAAAAATTCTGTCGATTTCGGTACTTAGAAAAATTCTGTTGATTTTGGTACTTAGAAAATTTCTGACCTTTTCGGTACTTAGAAAATATCTGACGTTTTCGGTACTTAGAAAAATTCTGTCGATTTCGGTACTTAGAAAACATTCAGAAGTCTTCGGTACTTAGAAAATTTCTGACGTTTTCGGTACTTAGAAAAATTCTTACGATTTCGATACTTATTAAACATTCAGAAGTTTTCGGTACTTAGAAAAATTCTGCCGATTTCGTTACTTATTAAACATTCAGAAGTTTTTGGTACTTAGAAAAATTCTGCCGATTTCGGTACTTAGAAAAATTCTGTTGATTTCGGTACTTAGAAAAATTCTGTCGCTTTCTGTACTTAGAAAAATTCTGTTGATTTTGGTACTTAGAAAATTTCTGACCTTTTCGGTACTTAGAAAATATCTGACGTTTTCGGTACTTAGAAAAATTCTGTCGATTTCGGTACTTTGAAAACATTCAGAAGTCTTCGGTACTTAGAAAATTTCTGACGTTTTCGGTACTTAGAAAAATTCCGACGATTTCGGTACTTAGAAAAATTCTGAAACTTTCGGTACTTAGAAAATTTCTGACCTTTTCGGAACTTAGAAACTTTCTGACGTTTTCGGTACTTAGAAAAATTCTGTTGATTTCGTTACTTAGAAAATTTTTGTCGTTTTCGGTGCTTAGAGAAATTCTGATGATTTCGATACTTAGAAAAGACTCGGAAGTTTTCGGTACTTAGAAAATTTCTGTTGTTTTCGGTACTTAGACAAATTCAGACGATTTCGGTACTAAGAATATTTCTGACGTTATCGGTACTTAAAAAAATTCTGCCGATTTCGATACTTATTAAACATTCAGAAGTTTTCGGTACTTAGAAAAATTCTGTCGATTTCGGTACTTTGAAAAATTCTGTTGATTTTGGTACTTAGAAAATTTCTGACCTTTTCGGTACTTAGAAAATATCTGACGTTTTCGATACTTAGAAAATTTCTGACGTTTTCGGTACTTAGAAAAATTCTGCCGATTTCGGTACTTAGAAAAATTCTGTTGATTTCGGTACTTAGAAAAATTCTGTCGATTTCGGTACTTAGAAAAATTCTGTTGATTTTGGTACTTAGAAAATTTCTGACCTTTTCGGTACTTAGAAAATATCTGACGTTTTCGGTACTTAGAAAAATTCTGTCGATTTCGGTACTTAGAAAACATTCAGAAGTCTTCGGTACTTAGAAAATTTCTGACGTTTTCGGTACTTAGAAAAATTCTTACGATTTCGATACTTATTAAACATTCAGAAGTTTTCGGTACTTAGAAAAATTCTGCCGATTTCGTTACTTATTAAACATTCAGAAGTTTTTGGTACTTAGAAAAATTCTGCCGATTTCGGTACTTAGAAAAATTCTGCCGAATTCGGTACTTAGAAAACATTCAGAAGTCTTCGGTACTTAGAAAAATTCTGCCGATTTCGTTACTTATTAAACATTCAGAAGTTTTTGGTGCTTAGAAAAATTCTGCCGATTTCGGTACTTAGAAAAATTCTGTTGAATTTGGTACTTAGAAAAATTCCGTCGATTTCGGTACTTTGAAAAGACTCAGAAGTTTTCGGTACTTAGAAAATTTGTGACGTTTTCAGTACTTAGAAAAATTCTGATGATTTCAGTACTTAGAAAAATTCTGACGATTTCGGTACTTAGAAAACTTCTGTCGAATTCAGTACTTTGAAAAGACTCGGAAGTTTTCGGTACTTAGTAAATTTCTGACGTTCTGCTTCTTTCGGTACTTTGAAAAGACTCAGAAGTTTTCGGTACTTAGAAAATTTCTGACGTTTTCGGTACTTAGACAAATTCAGACGATTTCGGTACTTAGAATATTTCTGACGTTATCGGTACTTAAAAAAATTCTGCCGATTTCGATACTTATTAAACATTCAGAAGTTTTCGGTACTTAGAAAAATTCTGTTGATTTCGGTACTTAGAAAAATTCTGTCGATTTCGGTACTTAGAAAAATTCTGTTGATTTTGGTACTTAGAAAATTTCTGACCTTTTCGGTACTTAGAAAATGTCTGACGTTTTCGATACTTAGAAAATTTCTGACGTTTTCGGTACTTAGAAAAATTCTGCCGATTTCGGTACTTAGAAAAATTCTGTTGATTTCGGTACTTAGAAAAATTCTGTCGATTTCGGTACTTAGAAAACATTCAGAAGTCTTCGGTACTTAGAAAATTTCTGACGTTTTCGGTACTTAGAAAAATTCTTACGATTTCGATACTTATTAAACATTCAGAAGTTTTCGGTACTTAGAAAAATTCTGCCGATTTCGTTACTTATTAAACATTCAGAAGTTTTTGGTACTTAGAAAAATTCTGCCGATTTCGGTACTTAGAAAAATTCTGCCGAATTCGGTACTTAGAAAACATTCAGAAGTCTTCGGTACTTAGAAAATTTCTGACGTTTTCGGTACTTAGAAAAATTCTTACGATTTCGATACTTATTAAACATTCAGAAGTTTTCGGTACTTAGAAAAATTCTGCCGATTTCGGTACTTAGAAAAATTCTGTTGATTTCGGTACTTAGAAAAATTCTGTCGATTTCGGTACTTAGAAAAATTCTGTTGATTTTGGTACTTAGAAAATTTCTGACCTTTTCGGTACTTAGAAAATATCTGACGTTTTCGGTACTTAGAAAAATTCTGTCGATTTCGGTACTTAGAAAACATTCAGAAGTCTTTGGTACTTAGAAAAATTCTGCCGATTTCGTTACTTATTAAACATTCAGAAGTTTTTGGTGCTTAGAAAAATTCTGCCGATTTCGGTACTTAGAAAAATTCTGTTGAATTTGGTACTTAGAAAAATTCCGTCGATTTCGGTACTTTGAAAAGACTCAGAAGTTTTCGGTACTTAGAAAATTTGTGACGTTTTCAGTACTTAGAAAAATTCTGATGATTTCAGTACTTAGAAAAATTCTGACGATTTCGGTACTTAGAAAACTTCTGTCAAATTCGGTACTTTGAAAAGACTCGGAAGTTTTCGGTACTTAGTAAATTTCTGTCGTTCTGCTTCTTTCGGTACTTTGAAAAGACTCAGAAGTTTTCGGTACTTAGAAAATTTCTGACGTTTTCGGTACTTAGAAAAATTCTGTTGATTTCGGTACTTAGAAAATTTCTGACGATTTCGGTACTTAGAAAAATTCTGAAACTTTCGGTACTTAGAAAATTTCTGACCTTTTCGGAACTTAGAAACTTTCTGACGTTTTCGGTACTTAGAAAAATTCTGTTGATTTCGTTACTTAGAAAATTTTTGTCGTTTTCGGTGCTTAGAAAAATTCTGATGATTTCGATACTTAGAAAAGACTCGGAAGTTTTCGGTACTTAGAAAATTTCTGTTGTTTTCGGTACTTAGACAAATTCAGACGATTTCGGTACTAAGAATATTTCTGACGTTATCGGTACTTAAAAAAATTCTGCCGATTTCGATACTTATTAAACATTCAGAAGTTTTCGGTACTTAGAAAAATTCTGTCGATTTCGGTACTTTGAAAAATTCTGTTGATTTTGGTACTTAGAAAATTTCTGACCTTTTCGGTACTTAGAAAATATCTGACGTTTTCGATACTTAGAAAATTTCTGACGTTTTCGGTACTTAGAAAAATTCTGCCGATTTCGGTACTTAGAAAAATTCTGTTGATTTCGGTACTTAGAAAATATCTGACGTTTTCGGTACTTAGAAAAATTCTGTCGATTTCGGTACTTAGAAAACATTCAGAAGTCTTCGGTACTTAGAAAATTTCTGACGTTTTCGGTACTTAGAAAAATTCTTACGATTTCGATACTTATTAAACATTCAGAAGTTTTCGGTACTTAGAAAAATTCTGCCGATTTCGTTACTTATTAAACATTCAGAAGTTTTTGGTACTTAGAAAAATTCTGCCGATTTCGGTACTTAGAAAAATTCTGCCGAATTCGGTACTTAGAAAACATTCAGAAGTCTTCGGTACTTAGAAAAATTCTGCCGATTTCGTTACTTATTAAACATTCAGAAGTTTTTGGTGCTTAGAAAAATTCTGCCGATTTCGGTACTTAGAAAAATTCTGTTGAATTTGGTACTTAGAAAAATTCCGTCGATTTCGGTACTTTGAAAAGACTCAGAAGTTTTCGGTACTTAGAAAATTTGTGACGTTTTCAGTACTTAGAAAAATTCTGATGATTTCAGTACTTAGAAAAATTCTGACGATTTCGGTACTTAGAAAACTTCTGTCGAATTCGGTACTTTGAAAAGACTCGGAAGTTTTCGGTACTTAGTAAATTTCTGACGTTCTGCTTCTTTCGGTACTTTGAAAAGACTCAGAAGTTTTCGGTACTTAGAAAATTTCTGACGTTTTCGGTACTTAGACAAATTCAGACGATTTCGGTACTTTGAATATTTCTGACGTTATCGGTACTTAAAAAAATTCTGCCGATTTCGATACTTATTAAACATTCAGAAGTTTTCGGTACTTAGAAAAATTCTGTTGATTTCGGTACTTAGAAAAATTCTGTCGATTTCGGTACTTAGAAAAAATCTGTTGATTTTGGTACTTAGAAAATTTCTGACCTTTTCGGTACTTAGAAAATATCTGACGTTTTCGGTACTTAGAAAAATTCTGTCGATTTCGGTACTTTGAAAACATTCAGAAGTCTTCGGTACTTAGAAAATTTCTGACGTTTTCGGTACTTAGAAAAATTCCGACGATTTCGGTACTTAGAAAAATTCTGAAACTTTCGGTACTTAGAAAATTTCTGACCTTTTCGGAACTTAGAAACTTTCTGACGTTTTCGGTACTTAGAAAAATTCTGTTGATTTCGTTACTTAGAAAATTTTTGTCGTTTTCGGTGCTTAGAAAAATTCTGATGATTTCGATACTTAGAAAAGACTCGGAAGTTTTCGGTACTTAGAAAATTTCTGTTGTTTTCGGTATTTAGACAAATTCAGACGATTTCGGTACTTAGAAAACATTCAGAAGTCTTCGGTACTTAGAAAATTTCTGACGTTTTCGGTACTTAGAAAAATTCTGCCGATTTCGTTACTTATTAAACATTCAGAAGTTTTTGGTACTTAGAAAAATTCTGCCGATTTCGGTACTTAGAAAAATTCTGTTGATTTCGGTACTTAGAAAAATTCTGTCGCTTTCTGTACTTAGAAAAATTCTGTTGATTTTGGTACTTAGAAAATTTCTGACCTTTTCGGTACTTAGAAAATATCTGACGTTTTCGGTACTTAGAAAAATTCTGTCGATTTCGGTACTTTGAAAACATTCAGAAGTCTTCGGTACTTAGAAAATTTCTGACGTTTTCGGTACTTAGAAAAATTCCGACGATTTCGGTACTTAGAAAAATTCTGAAACTTTCGGTACTTAGAAAATTTCTGACCTTTTCGGAACTTAGAAACTTTCTGACGTTTTCGGTACTTAGAAAAATTCTGTTGATTTCGTTACTTAGAAAATTTTTGTCGTTTTCGGTGCTTAGAGAAATTCTGATGATTTCGATACTTAGAAAAGACTCGGAAGTTTTCGGTACTTAGAAAATTTCTGTTGTTTTCGGTACTTAGACAAATTCAGACGATTTCGGTACTAAGAATATTTCTGACGTTATCGGTACTTAAAAAAATTCTGCCGATTTCGATACTTATTAAACATTCAGAAGTTTTCGGTACTTAGAAAAATTCTGTCGATTTCGGTACTTTGAAAAATTCTGTTGATTTTGGTACTTAGAAAATTTCTGACCTTTTCGGTACTTAGAAAATATCTGACGTTTTCGATACTTAGAAAATTTCTGACGTTTTCGGTACTTAGAAAAATTCTGCCGATTTCGGTACTTAGAAAAATTCTGTTGATTTCGGTACTTAGAAAAATTCTGTCGATTTCGGTACTTAGAAAAATTCTGTTGATTTTGGTACTTAGAAAATTTCTGACCTTTTCGGTACTTAGAAAATATCTGACGTTTTCGGTACTTAGAAAAATTCTGTCGATTTCGGTACTTAGAAAACATTCAGAAGTCTTCGGTACTTAGAAAATTTCTGACGTTTTCGGTACTTAGAAAAATTCTTACGATTTCGATACTTATTAAACATTCAGAAGTTTTCGGTACTTAGAAAAATTCTGCCGATTTCGTTACTTATTAAACATTCAGAAGTTTTTGGTACTTAGAAAAATTCTGCCGATTTCGGTACTTAGAAAAATTCTGCCGAATTCGGTACTTAGAAAACATTCAGAAGTCTTCGGTACTTAGAAAAATTCTGCCGATTTCGTTACTTATTAAACATTCAGAAGTTTTTGGTGCTTAGAAAAATTCTGCCGATTTCGGTACTTAGAAAAATTCTGTTGAATTTGGTACTTAGAAAAATTCCGTCGATTTCGGTACTTTGAAAAGACTCAGAAGTTTTCGGTACTTAGAAAATTTGTGACGTTTTCAGTACTTAGAAAAATTCTGATGATTTCAGTACTTAGAAAAATTCTGACGATTTCGGTACTTAGAAAACTTCTGTCGAATTCAGTACTTTGAAAAGACTCGGAAGTTTTCGGTACTTAGTAAATTTCTGACGTTCTGCTTCTTTCGGTACTTTGAAAAGACTCAGAAGTTTTCGGTACTTAGAAAATTTCTGACGTTTTCGGTACTTAGACAAATTCAGACGATTTCGGTACTTAGAATATTTCTGACGTTATCGGTACTTAAAAAAATTCTGCCGATTTCGATACTTATTAAACATTCAGAAGTTTTCGGTACTTAGAAAAATTCTGTTGATTTCGGTACTTAGAAAAATTCTGTCGATTTCGGTACTTAGAAAAATTCTGTTGATTTTGGTACTTAGAAAATTTCTGACCTTTTCGGTACTTAGAAAATGTCTGACGTTTTCGATACTTAGAAAATTTCTGACGTTTTCGGTACTTAGAAAAATTCTGCCGATTTCGGTACTTAGAAAAATTCTGTTGATTTCGGTACTTAGAAAAATTCTGTCGATTTCGGTACTTAGAAAACATTCAGAAGTCTTCGGTACTTAGAAAATTTCTGACGTTTTCGGTACTTAGAAAAATTCTTACGATTTCGATACTTATTAAACATTCAGAAGTTTTCGGTACTTAGAAAAATTCTGCCGATTTCGTTACTTATTAAACATTCAGAAGTTTTTGGTACTTAGAAAAATTCTGCCGATTTCGGTACTTAGAAAAATTCTGCCGAATTCGGTACTTAGAAAACATTCAGAAGTCTTCGGTACTTAGAAAATTTCTGACGTTTTCGGTACTTAGAAAAATTCTTACGATTTCGATACTTATTAAACATTCAGAAGTTTTCGGTACTTAGAAAAATTCTGCCGATTTCGGTACTTAGAAAAATTCTGTTGATTTCGGTACTTAGAAAAATTCTGTCGATTTCGGTACTTAGAAAAATTCTGTTGATTTTGGTACTTAGAAAATTTCTGACCTTTTCGGTACTTAGAAAATATCTGACGTTTTCGGTACTTAGAAAAATTCTGTCGATTTCGGTACTTAGAAAACATTCAGAAGTCTTTGGTACTTAGAAAAATTCTGCCGATTTCGTTACTTATTAAACATTCAGAAGTTTTTGGTGCTTAGAAAAATTCTGCCGATTTCGGTACTTAGAAAAATTCTGTTGAATTTGGTACTTAGAAAAATTCCGTCGATTTCGGTACTTTGAAAAGACTCAGAAGTTTTCGGTACTTAGAAAATTTGTGACGTTTTCAGTACTTAGAAAAATTCTGATGATTTCAGTACTTAGAAAAATTCTGACGATTTCGGTACTTAGAAAACTTCTGTCAAATTCGGTACTTTGAAAAGACTCGGAAGTTTTCGGTACTTAGTAAATTTCTGTCGTTCTGCTTCTTTCGGTACTTTGAAAAGACTCAGAAGTTTTCGGTACTTAGAAAATTTCTGACGTTTTCGGTACTTAGAAAAATTCTGTTGATTTCGGTACTTAGAAAATTTCTGACGATTTCGGTACTTAGAAAAATTTTGAAACTTTCGGTACTTAGAAAATTTCTGACCTTTTCGGAACTTAGAAACTTTCTGACGTTTTCGGTACTTAGAAAAATTCTGTTGATTTCGTTACTTAGAAAATTTTTGTCGTTTTCGGTGCTTAGAAAAATTCTGATGATTTCGATACTTAGAAAAGACTCGGAAGTTTTCGGTACTTAGAAAATTTCTGTTGTTTTCGGTACTTAGACAAATTCAGACGATTTCGGTACTAAGAATATTTCTGACGTTATCGGTACTTAAAAAAATTCTGCCGATTTCGATACTTATTAAACATTCAGAAGTTTTCGGTACTTAGAAAAATTCTGTCGATTTCGGTACTTTGAAAAATTCTGTTGATTTTGGTACTTAGAAAATTTCTGACCTTTTCGGTACTTAGAAAATATCTGACGTTTTCGATACTTAGAAAATTTCTGACGTTTTCGGTACTTAGAAAAATTCTGCCGATTTCGGTACTTAGAAAAATTCTGTTGATTTCGGTACTTAGAAAATATCTGACGTTTTCGGTACTTAGAAAAATTCTGTCGATTTCGGTACTTAGAAAACATTCAGAAGTCTTCGGTACTTAGAAAATTTCTGACGTTTTCGGTACTTAGAAAAATTCTTACGATTTCGATACTTATTAAACATTCAGAAGTTTTCGGTACTTAGAAAAATTCTGCCGATTTCGTTACTTATTAAACATTCAGAAGTTTTTGGTACTTAGAAAAATTCTGCCGATTTCGGTACTTAGAAAAATTCTGCCGAATTCGGTACTTAGAAAACATTCAGAAGTCTTCGGTACTTAGAAAAATTCTGCCGATTTCGTTACTTATTAAACATTCAGAAGTTTTTGGTGCTTAGAAAAATTCTGCCGATTTCGGTACTTAGAAAAATTCTGTTGAATTTGGTACTTAGAAAAATTCCGTCGATTTCGGTACTTTGAAAAGACTCAGAAGTTTTCGGTACTTAGAAAATTTGTGACGTTTTCAGTACTTAGAAAAATTCTGATGATTTCAGTACTTAGAAAAATTCTGACGATTTCGGTACTTAGAAAACTTCTGTCGAATTCGGTACTTTGAAAAGACTCGGAAGTTTTCGGTACTTAGTAAATTTCTGACGTTCTGCTTCTTTCGGTACTTTGAAAAGACTCAGAAGTTTTCGGTACTTAGAAAATTTCTGACGTTTTCGGTACTTAGACAAATTCAGACGATTTCGGTACTTTGAATATTTCTGACGTTATCGGTACTTAAAAAAATTCTGCCGATTTCGATACTTATTAAACATTCAGAAGTTTTCGGTACTTAGAAAAATTCTGTTGATTTCGGTACTTAGAAAAATTCTGTCGATTTCGGTACTTAGAAAAAATCTGTTGATTTTGGTACTTAGAAAATTTCTGACCTTTTCGGTACTTAGAAAATATCTGACGTTTTCGGTACTTAGAAAAATTCTGTCGATTTCGGTACTTTGAAAACATTCAGAAGTCTTCGGTACTTAGAAAATTTCTGACGTTTTCGGTACTTAGAAAAATTCCGACGATTTCGGTACTTAGAAAAATTCTGAAACTTTCGGTACTTAGAAAATTTCTGACCTTTTCGGAACTTAGAAACTTTCTGACGTTTTCGGTACTTAGAAAAATTCTGTTGATTTCGTTACTTAGAAAATTTTTGTCGTTTTCGGTGCTTAGAAAAATTCTGATGATTTCGATACTTAGAAAAGACTCGGAAGTTTTCGGTACTTAGAAAATTTCTGTTGTTTTCGGTACTTAGACAAATTCAGACGATTTCGGTACTTAGAAAACATTCAGAAGTCTTCGGTACTTAGAAAATTTCTGACGTTTTCGGTACTTAGAAAAATTCTGCCGATTTCGTTACTTATTAAACATTCAGAAGTTTTTGGTACTTAGAAAAATTCTGCCGATTTCGGTACTTAGAAAAATTCTGTTGATTTCGGTACTTAGAAAAATTCTGTCGCTTTCTGTACTTAGAAAAATTCTGTTGATTTTGGTACTTTGAAAATTTCTGACCTTTTCGGTACTTAGAAAATATCTGACGTTTTCGGTACTTAGAAAAATTCTGTCGATTTCGGTACTTTGAAAACATTCAGAAGTCTTCGGTACTTAGAAAATTTCTGACGTTTTCGGTACTTAGAAAAATTCCGACGATTTCGGTACTTAGAAAAATTCTGAAACTTTCGGTACTTAGAAAATTTCTGACCTTTTCGGAACTTAGAAACTTTCTGACGTTTTCGGTACTTAGAAAAATTCTGTTGATTTCGTTACTTAGAAAATTTTTGTCGTTTTCGGTGCTTAGAAAAATTCTGATGATTTCGATACTTAGAAAAGACTCGGAAGTTTTCGGTACTTAGAAAATTTCTGTTGTTTTCGGTACTTAGACAAATTCAGACGATTTCGGTACTAAGAATATTTCTGACGTTATCGGTACTTAAAAAAATTCTGCCGATTTCGATACTTATTAAACATTCAGAAGTTTTCGGTACTTAGAAAAATTCTGTCGATTTCGGTACTTTGAAAAATTCTGTTGATTTTGGTACTTAGAAAATTTCTGACCTTTTCGGTACTTAGAAAATATCTGACGTTTTCGATACTTAGAAAATTTCTGACGTTTTCGGTACTTAGAAAAATTCTGCCGATTTCGGTACTTAGAAAAATTCTGTTGATTTCGGTACTTAGAAAAATTCTGTCGATTTCGGTACTTAGAAAAATTCTGTTGATTTTGGTACTTAGAAAATTTCTGACCTTTTCGGTACTTAGAAAATATCTGACGTTTTCGGTACTTAGAAAAATTCTGTCGATTTCGGTACTTAGAAAACATTCAGAAGTCTTCGGTACTTAGAAAATTTCTGACGTTTTCGGTACTTAGAAAAATTCTTACGATTTCGATACTTATTAAACATTCAGAAGTTTTCGGTACTTAGAAAAATTCTGCCGATTTCGTTACTTATTAAACATTCAGAAGTTTTTGGTACTTAGAAAAATTCTGCCGATTTCGGTACTTAGAAAAATTCTGCCGAATTCGGTACTTAGAAAACATTCAGAAGTCTTCGGTACTTAGAAAAATTCTGCCGATTTCGTTACTTATTAAACATTCAGAAGTTTTTGGTGCTTAGAAAAATTCTGCCGATTTCGGTACTTAGAAAAATTCTGTTGAATTTGGTACTTAGAAAAATTCCGTCGATTTCGGTACTTTGAAAAGACTCAGAAGTTTTCGGTACTTAGAAAATTTGTGACGTTTTCAGTACTTAGAAAAATTCTGATGATTTCAGTACTTAGAAAAATTCTGACGATTTCGGTACTTAGAAAACTTCTGTCGAATTCAGTACTTTGAAAAGACTCGGAAGTTTTCGGTACTTAGTAAATTTCTGACGTTCTGCTTCTTTCGGTACTTTGAAAAGACTCAGAAGTTTTCGGTACTTAGAAAATTTCTGACGTTTTCGGTACTTAGACAAATTCAGACGATTTCGGTACTTAGAATATTTCTGACGTTATCGGTACTTAAAAAAATTCTGCCGATTTCGATACTTATTAAACATTCAGAAGTTTTCGGTACTTAGAAAAATTCTGTTGATTTCGGTACTTAGAAAAATTCTGTCGATTTCGGTACTTAGAAAAATTCTGTTGATTTCGTTACTTAGAAAATTTTTGTCGTTTTCGGTGCTTAGAAAAATTCTGATGATTTCGATACTTAGAAAAGACTCGGAAGTTTTCGGTACTTAGAAAATTTCTGTTGTTTTCGGTACTTAGACAAATTCAGACGATTTCGGTACTAAGAATATTTCTGACGTTATCGGTACTTAAAAAAATTCTGCCGATTTCGATACTTATTAAACATTCAGAAGTTTTCGGTACTTAGAAAAATTCTGTCGATTTCGGTACTTTGAAAAATTCTGTTGATTTTGGTACTTAGAAAATTTCTGACCTTTTCGGTACTTAGAAAATATCTGACGTTTTCGATACTTAGAAAATTTCTGACGTTTTCGGTACTTAGAAAAATTCTGCCGATTTCGGTACTTAGAAAAATTCTGTTGATTTCGGTACTTAGAAAAATTCTGTCGATTTCGGTACTTAGAAAAATTCTGTTGATTTTGGTACTTAGAAAATTTCTGACCTTTTCGGTACTTAGAAAATATCTGACGTTTTCGGTACTTAGAAAAATTCTGTCGATTTCGGTACTTAGAAAACATTCAGAAGTCTTCGGTACTTAGAAAATTTCTGACGTTTTCGGTACTTAGAAAAATTCTTACGATTTCGATACTTATTAAACATTCAGAAGTTTTCGGTACTTAGAAAAATTCTGCCGATTTCGTTACTTATTAAACATTCAGAAGTTTTTGGTACTTAGAAAAATTCTGCCGATTTCGGTACTTAGAAAAATTCTGCCGAATTCGGTACTTAGAAAACATTCAGAAGTCTTCGGTACTTAGAAAAATTCTGCCGATTTCGTTACTTATTAAACATTCAGAAGTTTTTGGTGCTTAGAAAAATTCTGCCGATTTCGGTACTTAGAAAAATTCTGTTGAATTTGGTACTTAGAAAAATTCCGTCGATTTCGGTACTTTGAAAAGACTCAGAAGTTTTCGGTACTTAGAAAATTTGTGACGTTTTCAGTACTTAGAAAAATTCTGATGATTTCAGTACTTAGAAAAATTCTGACGATTTCGGTACTTAGAAAACTTCTGTCGAATTCAGTACTTTGAAAAGACTCGGAAGTTTTCGGTACTTAGTAAATTTCTGACGTTCTGCTTCTTTCGGTACTTTGAAAAGACTCAGAAGTTTTCGGTACTTAGAAAATTTCTGACGTTTTCGGTACTTAGACAAATTCAGACGATTTCGGTACTTAGAATATTTCTGACGTTATCGGTACTTAAAAAAATTCTGCCGATTTCGATACTTATTAAACATTCAGAAGTTTTCGGTACTTAGAAAAATTCTGTTGATTTCGGTACTTAGAAAAATTCTGTCGATTTCGGTACTTAGAAAAATTCTGTTGATTTTGGTACTTAGAAAATTTCTGACCTTTTCGGTACTTAGAAAATGTCTGACGTTTTCGATACTTAGAAAATTTCTGACGTTTTCGGTACTTAGAAAAATTCTGCCGATTTCGGTACTTAGAAAAATTCTGTTGATTTCGGTACTTAGAAAAATTCTGTCGATTTCGGTACTTAGAAAACATTCAGAAGTCTTCGGTACTTAGAAAATTTCTGACGTTTTCGGTACTTAGAAAAATTCTTACGATTTCGATACTTATTAAACATTCAGAAGTTTTCGGTACTTAGAAAAATTCTGCCGATTTCGTTACTTATTAAACATTCAGAAGTTTTTGGTACTTAGAAAAATTCTGCCGATTTCGGTACTTAGAAAAATTCTGCCGAATTCGGTACTTAGAAAACATTCAGAAGTCTTCGGTACTTAGAAAATTTCTGACGTTTTCGGTACTTAGAAAAATTCTTACGATTTCGATACTTATTAAACATTCAGAAGTTTTCGGTACTTAGAAAAATTCTGCCGATTTCGGTACTTAGAAAAATTCTGTTGATTTCGGTACTTAGAAAAATTCTGTCGATTTCGGTACTTAGAAAAATTCTGTTGATTTTGGTACTTAGAAAATTTCTGACCTTTTCGGTACTTAGAAAATATCTGACGTTTTCGGTACTTAGAAAAATTCTGTCGATTTCGGTACTTAGAAAACATTCAGAAGTCTTTGGTACTTAGAAAAATTCTGCCGATTTCGTTACTTATTAAACATTCAGAAGTTTTTGGTGCTTAGAAAAATTCTGCCGATTTCGGTACTTAGAAAAATTCTGTTGAATTTGGTACTTAGAAAAATTCCGTCGATTTCGGTACTTTGAAAAGACTCAGAAGTTTTCGGTACTTAGAAAATTTGTGACGTTTTCAGTACTTAGAAAAATTCTGATGATTTCAGTACTTAGAAAAATTCTGACGATTTCGGTACTTAGAAAACTTCTGTCAAATTCGGTACTTTGAAAAGACTCGGAAGTTTTCGGTACTTAGTAAATTTCTGTCGTTCTGCTTCTTTCGGTACTTTGAAAAGACTCAGAAGTTTTCGGTACTTAGAAAATTTCTGACGTTTTCGGTACTTAGAAAAATTCTGTTGATTTCGGTACTTAGAAAATTTCTGACGATTTCGGTACTTAGAAAAATTCTGAAACTTTCGGTACTTAGAAAATTTCTGACCTTTTCGGAACTTAGAAACTTTCTGACGTTTTCGGTACTTAGAAAAATTCTGTTGATTTCGTTACTTAGAAAATTTTTGTCGTTTTCGGTGCTTAGAAAAATTCTGATGATTTCGATACTTAGAAAAGACTCGGAAGTTTTCGGTACTTAGAAAATTTCTGTTGTTTTCGGTACTTAGACAAATTCAGACGATTTCGGTACTAAGAATATTTCTGACGTTATCGGTACTTAAAAAAATTCTGCCGATTTCGATACTTATTAAACATTCAGAAGTTTTCGGTACTTAGAAAAATTCTGTCGATTTCGGTACTTTGAAAAATTCTGTTGATTTTGGTACTTAGAAAATTTCTGACCTTTTCGGTACTTAGAAAATATCTGACGTTTTCGATACTTAGAAAATTTCTGACGTTTTCGGTACTTAGAAAAATTCTGCCGATTTCGGTACTTAGAAAAATTCTGTTGATTTCGGTACTTAGAAAATATCTGACGTTTTCGGTACTTAGAAAAATTCTGTCGATTTCGGTACTTAGAAAACATTCAGAAGTCTTCGGTACTTAGAAAATTTCTGACGTTTTCGGTACTTAGAAAAATTCTTACGATTTCGATACTTATTAAACATTCAGAAGTTTTCGGTACTTAGAAAAATTCTGCCGATTTCGTTACTTATTAAACATTCAGAAGTTTTTGGTACTTAGAAAAATTCTGCCGATTTCGGTACTTAGAAAAATTCTGCCGAATTCGGTACTTAGAAAACATTCAGAAGTCTTCGGTACTTAGAAAAATTCTGCCGATTTCGTTACTTATTAAACATTCAGAAGTTTTTGGTGCTTAGAAAAATTCTGCCGATTTCGGTACTTAGAAAAATTCTGTTGAATTTGGTACTTAGAAAAATTCCGTCGATTTCGGTACTTTGAAAAGACTCAGAAGTTTTCGGTACTTAGAAAATTTGTGACGTTTTCAGTACTTAGAAAAATTCTGATGATTTCAGTACTTAGAAAAATTCTGACGATTTCGGTACTTAGAAAACTTCTGTCGAATTCGGTACTTTGAAAAGACTCGGAAGTTTTCGGTACTTAGTAAATTTCTGACGTTCTGCTTCTTTCGGTACTTTGAAAAGACTCAGAAGTTTTCGGTACTTAGAAAATTTCTGACGTTTTCGGTACTTAGACAAATTCAGACGATTTCGGTACTTTGAATATTTCTGACGTTATCGGTACTTAAAAAAATTCTGCCGATTTCGATACTTATTAAACATTCAGAAGTTTTCGGTACTTAGAAAAATTCTGTTGATTTCGGTACTTAGAAAAATTCTGTCGATTTCGGTACTTAGAAAAAATCTGTTGATTTTGGTACTTAGAAAATTTCTGACCTTTTCGGTACTTAGAAAATGTCTGACGTTTTCGATACTTAGAAAATTTCTGACGTTTTCGGTACTTAGAAAAATTCTGCCGATTTCGGTACTTAGAAAAATTCTGTTGATTTCGGTACTTAGAAAAATTCTGTCGATTTCGGTACTTAGAAAACATTCAGAAGTCTTCGGTACTTAGAAAATTTCTGACGTTTTCGGTACTTAGAAAAATTCTTACGATTTCGATACTTATTAAACATTCAGAAGTTTTCGGTACTTAGAAAAATTCTGCCGATTTCGTTACTTATTAAACATTCAGAAGTTTTTGGTACTTAGAAAAATTCTGCCGATTTCGGTACTTAGAAAAATTCTGCCGAATTCGGTACTTAGAAAACATTCAGAAGTCTTCGGTACTTAGAAAATTTCTGACGTTTTCGGTACTTAGAAAAATTCTTACGATTTCGATACTTATTAAACATTCAGAAGTTTTCGGTACTTAGAAAAATTCTGCCGATTTCGTTACTTATTAAACATTCAGAAGTTTTTGGTACTTAGAAAAATTCTGCCGATTTCGGTACTTAGAAAAATTCTGCCGAATTCGGTACTTAGAAAACATTCAGAAGTCTTCGGTACTTAGAAAATTTCTGACGTTTTCGGTACTTAGAAAAATTCTTACGATTTCGATACTTATTAAACATTCAGAAGTTTTCGGTACTTAGAAAAATTCTGCCGATTTCGGTACTTAGAAAAATTCTGTTTATTTCGGTACTTAGAAAAATTCTGTCGATTTCGGTACTTAGAAAAATTCTGTTGATTTTGGTACTTAGAAAATTTCTGACCTTTTCGGTACTTAGAAAATATCTGACGTTTTCGGTACTTAGAAAAATTCTGTCGATTTCGGTACTTAGAAAACATTCAGAAGTCTTTGGTACTTAGAAAAATTCTGCCGATTTCGTTACTTATTAAACATTCAGAAGTTTTTGGTGCTTAGAAAAATTCTGCCGATTTCGGTAGTTAGAAAAATTCTGTTGAATTTGGTACTTAGAAAAATTCCGTCGATTTCGGTACTTTGAAAAGACTCAGAAGTTTTCGGTACTTAGAAAATTTGTGACGTTTTCAGTACTTAGAAAAATTCTGATGATTTCAGTACTTAGAAAAATTCTGACGATTTCGGTACTTAGAAAATTTCTGTCGAATTCGGTACTTTGAAAAGACTCGGAAGTTTTCGGTACTTAGTAAATTTCTGACGTTCTGCTTCTGTCGGTACTTTGAAAAGACTCAGAAGTGTTCGGTACTTTGAAAAGACTCAGAAGTTTTCGGTACTTAGAAAATTTCTGACGTTTTCGGTACTTAGAAAAATTCTGTTGATTTCGGATCTTAGAAAATTTCTGACGTTTTCGGTTCTTAGAAAAATTCTTACGATTTCGATACTTATTAAATATTCAGACGTTCTTCTGAATTTTTCAAATTTAAAACCGTTTGAAAATATTACTAAGTTTGAAATACCATGAAATATTTGTATATTGAAGTACGAAAATCTTCAGAAATTTTCAAAGTCAAAACCGTTTGAAAATATTACTAATTTTGAAATACCATGAAATATTTCAAAGTACGAAAAGCTTCTGAATAAGTCAAAACCGTTTGAAAATATTTCTAAGTTTGAAATACCATGAAATATTTCTAAGTACGAAAATCTTCTGAATTTTTCAAAGTAAAAACCGTTTGAAAATATTACTAAGGTTCAAATACCATGAAATATTTCTAAGTACGAAAATCTTCTGAAATTTTCAAAGTCAAAACCGTTTGAAAATATTACTAAGTTTAAAATACCATGAAATATTTCTAAGTACGAAAATCTTCTGAATTTTTCAAAGTCAAAACCGTTTGGAAATATTACTAAGTTTGAAATACCAGGAAATATTTCTAAGTATGAAAATCTTCTGAATTTTTTAAAGTCAAAACCGTTTGAAAATATTACTAAGTTTGAAATACCTCTGAATACCAGTTTGAAAATATTACTAAGTCTAAAATACCTCAAAATTTTTATTCACATATAATAGTGTACCGTACCGAAGGAATTTATTATAGGTCCCTTATTGGGTACACAGAGTGACCCTAGAACCCTAGTGACCTAGTGACCCTAGACCAATTTGGGGCACCGCAACGCGAAGATACTGCCGCGGACGTGCCGCGGTAGGGCTATAGACTCTCCGAAATCTTTGGCCACGGATTAGAGCGGAAGCCCAACTGAGGAGTAAAGGCACTGGCGTGTCGTAGTAGGACAGTGTAGAGTCCGACAATATGGGCGCCGCAACTTGGTACTACTGCTGCGGACGTGCCGCAGTAGGGCTATGGAGTGTCGTCATCTTTGGTCACTGATTAGAGCGAAAGTCGAACTGAGGAGAAAAGGCACTGGCGTGTAGTAGTAGGGCAGTGTAGTACCCTGCCATTTTGGCCACCAATACGCAGCACTACAGGCTTGCACGTGCTGCATAGGGACCGGGGAGTGTTCGCCATCTTCGGTCCCGGATAAGAGCGCAAGCCCAACTGAGGAGCAAAGGCACCAGCGTGTCGTAGTAGGGCAGTGTAGAGTCCGCCATTTTGGGGCACCGCAACGCAGCACTTCCGCCGCGCACGTGCCGCTGAAGGATCATGGAGAGAAGGCAAACTTTTTCCACTATTTAGAGCGGAAGCCGAACTGAGGAGAAAAGGCACTGGCGTGTAGTAGTAGGGCAGTGTAGTTTCCTGCCATTTTTGCCACCACTACGCAGCACTACAGCCGTGCTCGCGCCGCAGTAGGTCTGGGGAGTGTTCGCCATCTCTAGCCACGGATTTTAGAGGAAGCTGAACTGAGGAATAAAGGCACAGGCGTTTCGTAGTAGGTCAGTGTAAAGTCCGCCATTTTGGGGCACCGCAACGCGAAAATACTGCCGCGGACGTGACGCGGTAGGGCTATAGACTGTCCGCCATCTTTGGCCACTAATTAGAGCGGAAGCCGAACTGAAGAGTAAAGGCACTGGCGTGTAGTAGTAGGGCAGTGTAGAGTTCGATATTTTGGGCCTCCGCAACGCGGCACTTCTGCCGCGCACGTGCCGCTGAAGGGCCATGGAGTGTCCGCCATCTTCTTCCACTATTTAGAGCGGAAGCCGAACTGAGGAGAAAAGGCACTGGCGTGTAGTAGTAGGGCAGTGTAGTTTCCTACTATTTTAGACACCACTACGCAGCAATACAGCCGTGCACGCGCCGCAGTAGGTCTGGGGAGTGTTCGCCATCTCTGGCCACGGATTTGAGCGGAAGCCCAACTGAAGGGTAAAGGGACGGGCGTGTCGTAGTAGGGCAGAGTAGAGTCCGCCATTTTGGGGTACCGCAACGCGACACTTCAGCCGCGCACGTGCCGCTGAAGGGCCATGGAGTGTCCGCCATCTTTTTCCGCTATTTAGAGCGGAAGCCGAACTGAGGAGAAAAGACACTGGTGTGTCGTAGAAGGACAGTGTAGAGTCCGACATTTTGGGCCACCGCAACTTGGCACTACTGCTGCGGACGTGCCGCAGTAGGGCTATGGAGTGTCGTCATCTTTGGTCACTGATTAGAGCGAAAGCCGAACTGAGGAGAAAAGGCACTGGCGTGTAGTAGAAGGGCAGTGTAGTACCCTGACATTTTGGCCACCACTACGCAGCACTACAGCCTTGCACGTGCTGCATAAGGGCCGGGGAGTGTTCGCCATCTTTGGTCCCGGATAAGAGCGGAAGCCCAACTGAGGAGCAAAGGCGCCGGCGTCTCGTAGTAGGGTTGTGTAGAGTCTGCCATTTTTGGGCACCGCAACGCGGCACTTCAGCCGCGCACGTGCCGCTGAAGGGTCATGGAGAGTCCGCCATCTTTTTCCACTATTTAGAGCGGAAGCCGAACTAAGGAGAAAAGGCACTGGCGTGTAGTAGTAGGGAAGTGTAGTTTCCTGCCATTTTTGCCACCACTACGCAGCACTACAGCCGTGCACGCGCCGCAGTAGGTCTGGGGAGTGTTCGCCATCTCTAGCCACGGATTTTAGCGGAAGCTGAACTGAGGAATAAAGGCACAGGCGTTTCGTAGTAGGTCAGTGTAGAGTCCGCCATTTTTGGGGCACCGCTACGCGAAAATACTGCCGCGGACGTGACGCGGTAGGGCTATAGACTGTCCGCCATCTTTGGCCACTAATTAGAGCGGAAGCCGAACTGAAGAGTAAAGGCACTGGCGTGTAGTAGTAGGGCAGTGTAGAGTCCGATATTTTGGGCCTCCGCAACGCGGCACTTCCGCCGCGCACGTGCCGCTGAAGGGCCATGGAGTGTCCGCCATCTTCTTCCACTATTTAGAGCGGAAGCCGAACTGAGGAGAAAAGACACTGGCGTGTAGTAGTAGGGCAGTGTAGTTTCCTGCCATTTTAGCCACCACTACGCAGCAATACAGTTGTGCACGCGCCGCAGTAGGTCTGGGGAGTGTTCGCCATCTCTGGCCACGGATTTGAGCGGAAGCCCAACTGAAGGGTAAAGGGACGGGCGTGTCGTAGTAGGGCAGAGTAGAGTCCGTCGTTTTGGGCCACCGCAACGTGGCACTACTGCCGCGGACGTGCCGCAGTAGGGCTATGGAGTGTCCGCCATCTTTGGTCTCTGATTAGAGCGTAAGCCGAACTGAGGAGTATACGCACTCGCGTGTCGTAGTCGGGCAGCGTAGTACCCTGCCATTTTGGCCACCACTACGCAGCACTACAGCCTTGCTCGTGCCGCGTAAGGGCCGGGGAGTGTTCGCCATCTTTGGTCCCGGATAAGAGCGGAAGCCTAGCTGAGGAGCAAAGGTACCTGCGTGTCGTAGTAGGGCAGTGTAGAGTCCGCCACTTTGGGGCACCGCAACGCGGCACTTCAGCCGCGCACGTGCCGCTGAAGGGTCATGGAGAGTCCGCCATCTTTTTCCACTATTTAGAGCGGAAGCCGAACTGAGGAGAAAAGGCACTGGCGTGTAGTAGTAGGGCAGTGTAGTTTCCTGCCATTTTTGCTACAACTACGCAGCACTACAGCCGTGCACGCGCCGCAGTAGGTCTGGGGAGTGTTCGCCATCTCTAGCCACGGATTTTAGCGGAAGCCCAACTGAAATGTAAAGGGACGGGCGTGTCGTAGTAGGGCAGTGAAGAGTCCGACGTGTTGTACCAACGCAACGTGGAACTACTGCCGCGGACGAGCCGAAGTAGGGCTATGGAGTGTCTGCCATCTTTGGTAACGGATTAGAGCGGAAGCGGAACTGAGGAATAAAGGCACAGGCGTGTCGTAGTAGGTCAGTGTAGAGTCCGCCATTTTGGGGCACCGCAACGCGAAAATACTGCCGCGGACGTGACGCGGTAGGGCTATAGACTGTCCGCCATCTTTGGCCACTAATTAGAGCGGAAGCCGAACTGAAGAGTAAATGCACTGGCGTGTAGTAGTAGGGCAGTGTAGAGTCCGATATTTTGGGCCTCCGCAACGCGGCACTTCAGCCGCGCACGTGCCGCTGAAGGGCCATGGAGTGTCCGCCATCTTTTTCCACTATTTAGAGCGGAAGCCGAACTGAGGAGAAAAGGCACTGGCGTGTAGTAGTAGGGCAGTGTAGTTTCCTGCCATTTTTGCTACAACTACGCAGCACTACAGCCGTGCACGCGCCGCAGTAGGTCTGGGGAGTGTTCGCCATCTCTAGCCACGGATTTTAGCGGAAGCCCAACTGAAATGTAAAGGGACGGGCGTGTCGTAGTAGGGCAGTGAAGAGTCCGACGTGTTGTACCAACGCAACGTGGAACTACTGCCGCGGACGAGCCGAAGTAGGGCTATGGAGTGTCTGCCATCTTTGGTAACGGATTAGAGCGGAAGCGGAACTGAGGAATAAAGGCACAGGCGTGTCGTAGTAGGTCAGTGTAGAGTCCGCCATTTTGGGGCACCGCAACGCGAAAATACTGCCGCGGACGTGACGCGGTAGGGCTATAGACTGTCCGCCATCTTTGGCCACTAATTAGAGCGGAAGCCGAACTGAAGAGTAAATGCACTGGCGTGTAGTAGTAGGGCAGTGTAGAGTCCGATATTTTGGGCCTCCGCAACGCGGCACTTCAGCCGCGCACGTGCCGCTGAAGGGCCATGGAGTGTCCGCCATCTTCTTCCTCTATTTAGAGCGGAAGCCGAACTGAGGAGAAAAGGCACTAGCGTGTAGTAGTAGGGCAGTGTAGTTTCCTGCCATTTTAGCCACCACTACGCAGCAATACAGCCGTGCACGCGCTGCAGTAGGTCTGGGGAGTGTTCGCCATCTCTAGCCACGGATTTGAGCGGAAGGCCAACTGAAGGGTAAAGGGACGGGCGTGTCGTAGTAGGGCAGTGTAGAGTCCGACGTTTTGGGCCACCGCAACGTGGCACTACTGCCGCGGACTTTCCGCAGTAGGGCTATGGAGTGTCCGCCATCTTTGGTAACGGATTAGAGCGGAAGCTGAACTGAGCAGTAAAGGTACAGGTGTGTCGTAGTAGAGCAGTGTAGAGTCCGCCATTTTGGGCCACCGCAACGTGGCACTACTGCCGCGGACGCGCCGCAGTAGGGCTATGGAGTGTTCGCCTTCGTTGGCAACGGATTAGAGCGGAAGCCTATCTGAGGAGTAAAGGCACTAGCGTGTCGTAGTCGGGCAGTGTACCGTCCGACATGCTGGGCCACTGCCACGCGGCACTTCAGCCGCGCACGTGCCGCTTAAGGGCCATGGAGTGACCGCCATCTTTTTCCGCTTTTTAGAGCGGAAGCCGAACTGAGGAGAAAAGGCACTGGCGTGTCGTAGTAGAGCAGTGTAGAGTCCGACAATTTGGGCCACCGGTACTTGGCACTACTGCTGCGGACGTGCCGCAGTAGGGCTATGGAGTGTCGTCATCTTTGGTCACAGATTAGAGCGAAAGCCGAACTGAGGAATATACGCACTCGCGTGTCGTAGTCGGGCAGTGTAGTACCCAGCCATTTTGGCCTCCGCAACGCGGCACTTCAGCCGCGCACGTGCCGCTCAGGGCCATGGAGTGTCCGCCATCTTCTTCCACTATTTAGAGCGGAAGCCGAACTGATGAGAAAAGGCACTGGCGTGTAGTAGGGCAGTGTAGAGTCCGATATTTTGGTCCACCGCAACGCGGCACTACAGCCGTGCACGTGCCGCATTAGGGCCGGGGATTTTTCGCCATCTTTGGCCACGGATTAGAGCGGAAGCCCAACTGAGGAGTAAAGGCACTAGCGTGTCGTAGTAGGGCAGTGTAGAGTCCGCCATTTTGGGGCACCGCAACGCCGCACTTCAGCCGCGCACGTGCTGCTGAAGGGCCATGGAGAGTCCGCCATCTTTTTCCACTATTTAGAGCGAAAGCCGAACTGAGGAGTATACGCACTCGCGTGTCGTAGTCGGGCAGTGCAGTACCCTGCCATTTTGGCCACCACTACGCAGCACTACAGCCTTGCACGTGCCGCATAAGGGCCGGGGAGTGTTCGCCATCTTTGGTCCCGGATAAGAGCGGAAGCCCAACTGAGGAACAAAGGCACCGGCGTGTCGTAGTAGGGCAGTGTAGTTTCCTGCCAATTTAGCTACCACTACGCAGCAATAGAGCTGTGCACGCGCCGCAGTAGGTCTGGGGAGTGTTCGCCATCTCTGGCCACGGATTTGAGCTGAAGCCCAACTGAAGGGAAAGGGACGGGCGTGTCGTAGTAGGGCAGAGTAGAGTCCGTCGTTTTGGGCCACCGCAACGTGGCACTACTGCCGCGGACGTGCCGCAGTAGGGCTATGGAGTGTCCGCCATCTTTGGTAACGGATTAGAACGGAAGCTCAACTGAGGAGTAAAGGCACAGGCGTGTCGTAGTAGGGCAGTGTAGTGTCCGCCATTTTGGTGCACCGCAACGCGACACTACAGCCGCGGACGTTCCGCGGTAGTGCTATAGACAGTCCGCCATCTTTGGCCACTAATTAGAGCGGATGCCGAACTGAAGAGTAAAGGCACTGGCGTGTAGTAGTAGGCCAGTGTAGAGTCCGATATTTTGGTCCACCGCAACGCGGCTCTACAGCCGTGCACGTGGCGCATTAGGGCCGGGGAGTGTTCGCCATCTTTGGTAACGGATTAGAGCGGAAGCCCAACTAAGGAGTAAAGGCACTAGCGTGTCATAGCAGGGCAGTGTAGAGTCCGACATTTTGGGGCAACGGAACGCGACACTACAGCCGCGGACGTGCCACAGTAGGGCTATAGACTGTCCGCCATCTTTGGCCACTAATTAAAGCGGAAGCCGAACTGAAGAATAAAGGCACTGGCGTGTAGTAGTAGGGCAGTGTTGAGTCCGATATTTTGGGCCACCGCAACGCTGCACTACAGCCGTGCACCTGCCGCATTAGGGCCGGGAAGTGTTCGCCATCTATGGCCACGGATTAGAGCAGAAGCCCAACTGAGGAGTAAAGGCACTGGCGTGCTGTAGCAGGGCAGTGTAGAGTCCGACATTTTGGACCAACGCAACGTGGCACTACTGCCGCGGACGACCGGCAGTAGGGCTATGGATTGTCCGTCATCTTTGGTAACGGATTAGAGCGGAAGCTGAACTGAGGAATAAAGGCACAGGCATGTCGTAGTAGGTCAGTAGAGAGTCCGCCATTTTGGGGCACCGCAACGCGGCACTACAGCCGCGGACGTGCCGCAGTAGAGTCATGTAGGGTCCGCCATATTTAGCCACTGATTTAAGCGGAAACGCAACTGAGAAATTAAGTCTTTGGTAGAGTCTAGTAGGGCAGTGTAGTGTCCGCCATTTTGGGCCACTGTAACGCCGCACTTCAGCCGCGCACCTGCCGCTGAAGGGCCATGGAGAGTCAGCCATCTTTTTCCACTATTTAGAGCGAAAGCCCAACTGAGAAGAAAAGGCACTGGCGTGTAGTAGTAGGGCAGTGTAGTTTCCTGCTATTTTTGCCAAACTACGCAGCACTACTGCCGTGCACGCGCCGCAGTAGGTCTGGGAGTGTTCGCCATGTCTAGCCACGGATTTGAGTGGAAGGCCAACTGAAGGGTAAAGGGACGGGCGTGTCGTAGTAGGGCAGTGTAGAGTCCGACGTTTTGGGCCACCGCAACGTGGCACTACTGCCGCGGACTTTCCGCAGTAGGGCTATGGAGTGTCCGCCATCTTTGGTAACGGATTAGAGCGGAAGCTGAACTGAGGAGTAAAGGCACAGGCGTGTCGTAGTAGGGCAGTGTAGAGTCCGATATTTTGGGCCTCCGCAACGCGGCACTTCTGCCGCGCACGTGCCGCTAAGGGCCATGGAGTGTCCGCCATCTTCTTCCACTATTTAGAGCGGAAGCCGAACTGATGAGAAAAGGCACTGGCGTGTAGTAGTAGGGCAGTGTAGTTTCCTGCCATTTTAGCTACCACTACGCAGCAATACAGCCCTGCACCCGCCGCAGTAGGTCTGGGGAGTGTTCGCCATCTCTTTCCATGGATTTGAGCTGAAGCCCAACTGAAGGGAAAAGAAACGGGCGTGTCGTAGTAGGGCAGTGTAGAGTCCAATATTTTGGTCCACCGCAACGCGGCACTACAGCCGTGCACGTGCCGCATTAGGGCCGGGGAGTGTTCGCCATCTTTGGCCACGGATTAGAGCGGAAGCCCAACTGAGGAGTAAAGGCACAGGTGTGTCGTAGTAGGGCAGTATAGTGTCCGCCATTTTGGGGCACCGCAACGTGACACTACAGCCGCGGACGTTCCACGTTAGGGCTATAGACTGTCCGACATCTTTGGCCATTAATTAGAGCGGATGCCGAAATGAAGAGTAAAGGCACTGGCATGTAGTAGTAGGGCAGTGTAGAGTCCGATATTTTGGTCCACCGCAACGCGGCACTACAGCCGTGCACGTGCCGTAGTAGGGCCTTGGAGTGTCCGCCATCTTTGGCCATGGATTAGAGCGGAAGCTCAACTGAGGAGTTAAGGCACAGGCGTGTCGTAGTAGTGCAGAGTAGAGTCCGCCATTTTGGGGCACCGCAACGTGACACTACAGCCGCGGACGTTCCACGGTAGGGCTATAGACTGTCCGCCATCTTTGGTCATTAATTAGAGCTGAAGCTGAACTGAGGAGTAAAGGCACTGACGTGTAGTAGCAGGGCAGTGAAGAGTCCGATATTTTGTTTAAACGCAACGGGGAAATAAAGCCGCGCGCGTGCCGCAGTAGGGTCAAAGAGGTGCCGCCATTTTTGGGCGCTGATTAAAGCGGAAGCGCAACTGAGAACTTAAGTCTTTGGTTGAGTCTAGTGGGCAGTGCAGTGTCCGCCCTTTTGGGCCACCGCAACGTGGAACTACAGCCTCGCACGAGCCGCAGTAGGGCAGTGGAGTGTCCGCCTTCTTTGGCCACGGATTAGAGCGGAAGCTCAACTAAGGAGTAAAGGCACAGGCGTGTCGTAGTAGGGCAGTATAGTGTCCGCCATTTTGGGGCACCGCAACGTGACACTACAGCCGCGGACGTTCCACGGTAGGGCTATAGACTGTCCGACATCTTTGGCCATTAATTAGAGCGGATGCCGAAATGAAGAGTAAAGGCACTGGCATGTAGTAGTAGGGCAGTGTAGAGTCCGATATTTTGGTCCACCGCAACGCGGCACTACAGCCGTGCACGTGCCGTAGTAGGGCCTTGGAGTGTCCGCCATCTTTGGCCATGGATTAGAGCGGAAGCTCAACTGAGGAGTTAAGGCACATGCGTGTCGTAGTAGTGCAGAGTAGAGTCCGCCATTTTGGGGCACCGCAACGTGGCACTTCAGCCGCGCACGTGCCACTGAAGGGTCATGGAGAGTCCGCCATATTTTTCCACTATTTAGAGCGGAAGCCGAACTGAGGAGAAAAGGCACTGGCGTGTAGTAGTAGGGCAGTGTCGAGACCGATATTTTGGACCACCGCAATGCGGCACTACAGCCGTGCACGTGCCGCATTAGGGCCGTGGAGTGTCCGCCATCTTTGGCCACGGATTAGAGCGGAAGCTCAACTGAGGAGTTAAGGCACAGGCGTGTCGTAGTAGTGCAGTGTAAAGTCCGCCATTTTGGGGCACCGCAGCGCGGTGCTACATCCGTGCACGTGCCGCATTAGGGCTATAGACTGTCCGCCATCTTTGGTCATTAATTAGAGCGGAAGCCGAACTGAGGAATAAAGGCACTGACGTGTAGTAGTAGGGCAGAGAAGAGTCCGATATTTTGTTCCTCCGCAACGGGGAAATAAAGCCGCGCGCGTGCCGCAGTAGGGTCAAAGAGGCGCCGCCATTTTTAGGCGCTGATTAAAGCGGAAGCGCCACTGAGAACTTAAGTCTTTGGTAGATTCTAGTGGGAAGTGCAGTGTCTGCCCTTTTGGGCCACCGCAACGCGGAACAACAGCCACGCACGTGCCGCAGTAGGGCCGTGGAGTTTCTGCCATTTTTGGTCACTGATTAGAGCGGAAGCCGAACTGAGGAGTAAAGACACTGGCGTGTCGTAGTCGGGCAGTGTAGCGGTTGACATGTTGGGCCACTGCAACGCCGCACTTCAGCCGCACACGTGCCGCTGAAGGGCCATGGAGTGTCCGCCATCTTTTTTCACTATTTAGAGTGGAAGCCGAACTGAGGAGAAAAGGCACTGGCGTGTAGAAGTAGGGCAGTGTAGTTTCCTGCCATTTTTGCCAACACTACGCAGCACTACAGCCGTGCACGCGCCGCAGTAGGTCTGGGGAGTGTTCACCATCTCTAGCCACGGATTTGAGCGGAAGGCCAACTGAAGGGTAAAGGGACGGGCATGTCGTAGTAGGGCAGTGTAGAGTCCGACTTTTTGGGCCACCGCAACGTGGCACTACTGCCGCGGACGTGCCGCAGTAGGGCTAGGGAGTGTCCGCCATCTTTGGTAACAGATTAGAGCGGAAGCTGAACTGAACAGTAAAGGATCAAGCGTGTCGTAGTAGGGCCGTGTTGAGTCCGCCTTTTTGGGTCAACGCAACGCAGCACTTCAGCCGCGGACGTGCTGCAGTAGGGCCATGGAGGGACCGCCATATTTGGCCACTGATTTAAGCGGAAGCCCAACTGAGGAGTAAAGGAACAGGCGTGTCGTAGTAGGGCCGAGTAGAGTTCGATATTTTAGGCCACCGCAATGCGGCACTACAGCCGTTGACGTGCCGCATAAGGGCCGGGGAGTGTTCGCCATCTTTGGTCCCGGATAAGTGCGGCGCTGGCGTGTCGTAATAGGGCAGTACCGTTTCGTGCCATTTTAGCCACCACTACGCAGCAATACAGCCGTGCGCGCGCCGCAGTGGGGCAGTGTGTCCGCCATTTTGGGGCACCGCAACGCGACACTACAACCGCGCACGTGCCGCGGTAGGGTTATAGACTGTACGCCATCTTTGGCCACTAATTAGAGCGGAAGCCGAACTGAAGAGTAAAGGCACTGTCGTCTAGTAGTAGAGCAGTGTAGAGTCCGATATTTTGGGCCACCGCAACGCTGCACTACAGCCGTGCACCTGTCGCATTAGGGCCGGGGAGTGTTCGCCATCTTTGGTCACTGATTAGGACGGAAGCCGAACAGAGGAGTAAAGGCACTCGCGTGTCGTAATAGGGCAGTGTAGTTTCCGCCATTTTGGCCACTGCAACGCGGCACTACAGCTGCGCACGTGCCGCAATAGGACCGTGGAGAGTCCGCAATCTTTGGCAACGGATTAGAGCGGAAGCCGAACTAAGGAGGAAAGTTACAGGCGTGTCGTAGTCGGACAGTGTAGCGTTCGACTTGTTGGGCCACCGCAACGCGGCACTACAGCCGCGGACGTGCCGCAGTAGGGCTATAGACGGTCCGCCATACTTTTCCACTATTTAGAGCGGAAGACGAACTGAGGAGTAAAGGCACTTTCGTGTCGTAATAAGGCAGTGCAGTTTCCTGCCATTTTGGTCCCCGCAAAGCGGCTATAAAGACGCACACGGGCCGCAGAAGGGCTATTGACTGTCCGCCATCTTTGGCCACTGGTTAGAGCGGAAGCGCAACTGAGGAGTAAATTCACAGGCGTGTCGTAGTTGGGCTGTGTAGAGTCCGCCATTTTGGGGCACCGCAACGCGGCACAACAGCCGCGCATGTGTCGCAATAGGGCCATAGAGTGTCCGCCTTTTTTGGTCACTAATTAGAGCGGAAGCCGAACTGAGGAGTAAAGGCACTCGCGTGTCGTAGTAGGGCAGTGTAGTTTCCGCCATTTTGGCCACGGCAACACGGCACAACAGCTGCGCACGTGCCGCAATTGGACCGTGGAGTGTCCGCAATCTTTGGTCACTGATTAGGGCGGAAGCTGAACAGAGGAGTAAAGGCACTCGCGTGTCGTAATAGGGCAGTGTCGTTTCCGCCATTTTGGCCACTGCAACGCGGCACTACAGCTGCGCACGTGCCGCAATGGGACCGTGGAGAGTCCGCAATCTTTGGCAACGGATTAGAGTGGCAGCCGAACAGAGAAGTAAATTCACTGGCGTGTCGTAGTTGGACTGTGTAGAGTTCGCTTTTTGGCCACTACAACGCGGCACTACAGCTGCGCACGTGCCGCAATAGGACCGTGGAGAGTCCGCAATCTTTGGCAACGGATTAGAGCGGAAGCCGAACAGAGAAGTAAATTCACTGGCATGCCGTAGTTGGACTGTGTAGAGTTCGCCATTTTGGGGCACCGCAACGCGGCACTACAGCCGCGCATGTGCCGCAGTAGGGCCATAGAGTGTCCGCCTTTTTTGGTCACTAATTAGAGCGGAAGCCGAACAGAGGAGTAAAGTCACTGGTTTGTCGTAGTAGGGCAGTGTAGAGTCCGACATTTTGGGCCACAGCAACGCGGCACTACAGCCGTGGACGTGCCGCACTAGGGCTATAGACTGTTCGCCATCCTTGGCCACTGATTAGAGCCTAAGCAGAACTGAGGAGTATAGGCACTCGCGTGTCGGAGTCGGGCAGTGTAGTTTCCGCTCTTCTGGCATCCGCAACGTGGTACTACAGCCATGCACGTGCCGCAGTAGGGCCATAGAGTGTCCGCCTTCTTTGGTCACTGATTAGGGCGGAAGCCGAACTGAGGAGTAAAGGCTCTCGCGTGTCTTAGTAGGGCAGTGTAGTTTCCGCTATTTTGGCATCTGCAACGCGGCGCTACAGCTGCGCACGTGCCGCAATAGGACCGTGGAGTGTCCGCAATCTTCGGCCACTGATTAGAGCGGAAGCGCAACTAAGAACTTAAGTCTTGCGTTAGTTAACCATTGAAAGAAGTCTTTTCTTAAAGCATTTTAGAACGCTTATTTCTTCATTTAAGCTTCTTCGAACACTTTATTTCGCATAGGCATACATAGTTACGCTGTGTACCCCCTAATTGACCTACAATTATTTCCTGTAGTAGGGTACACTATCACCCTGTAATATAATACGTGGTCCAATTTAAAAATTATAGGTCAATATTAAGGTCCGATACCGTGCCGTTAGTTAACATAGAAAAAAATCTTCGAATTTCCTTGTTTTAATGCACTATTTAAATGATACATAGTGTACCCGCTAATTGACATATAATTTTTTTCTGCGGTAGGGTACACTATTACCCTGTAATTTAATACCTGGTCCAATTTAAATATTATGGGTCAATATTAAGGTCTGGTTTCGCTCCTTGCGTTAGTTAACCATTGAAAGATGTCTTTGAATTTTTAAAGCATTTTAGAACGCTTATTTCTTCATTTTAAGCTTCTCAGAACACTCAACTTCGCATAGGCATACATAGTAAACTTTAGGGTCACGCTGTGTACCCCCTAATTGACCTATAATTATTTCCTGTGGTAAGGTACACTATTACCCTGTAATATAATACGTGGTCCAAATTAAAAATTATAGGTCAATATTAAGGTCCGATACCGTGCCGTTAGTAACATAGAAAAGTGTCTTCGAATTTCCATGTTTTAATGCACTATTTAAAATATACATAGTGTAACCCCTAATTGATCTATAATTATATCCTGCGGTAGGGTACACCATTACCCAGTAATATAATACCTGGTCTAATTTAAATATTATGGGTCAATATTAAGGTCTGATATGGTGCCTTGCGTTAGTTAACCATTGAAAGATGTCTTTGAATTTTTAAAGCATTTTTGAACGCTTAATTCTTCATTTTAAGCTTCTCAGAACACTCTATTTCGCATAGGCATACATAGTAAACTTTAGGGTCACGCTGTGTACCCCCCAATTGACCTATAATTATTTCCTGTAATAGGGTACACTATTACCCTGTAATATAATACGTGGTCCAATTTAAAAATTATAGATCAATATTAAGGTCCGAAACCTTGCCGTTAGTTAACATAGAAAAGTGTCTTCGTATTTCCTTGTTTTAATGCACTATTTAAAATATACATAGTGTACCCCCTAATTGACCTATTATTATTTCCCGTGGTAGGGAACACTATTACCCTGTAACATAATACGTGGTCCAATTTAAAAATTATAGGTCAATATTAAGGTCCGATACCGTGCCGTTAGTTAACATAGAAAAATGTCTTTGAATTTTTAAAGCTTTGTAGAAGGCTTAATTCTTCATTTTAAGCTTCTCAGAACACTTTATTTCGCATAGGCATACATAGTAAACTTTAGGGTCACGCTGTGTACCCCCTAATTGACCTATAATTATTGCCTGTGGGAGGGTACACTATTACCCTGTAATATAATATGTGGTCCTACTTAAATATTATGGTTCAATATTAAGGTCCGAAATCGGGCTTTACGCTAACATTGAAGAGGAACTTCGAGCTTCCTATATCTAAAGTGTTTTAAAAGGTGAATTTCCTCATTTTAAGCTGTTCCGAACACTTATTTTAGATACGAGCACATAGTAAAATACAGGAACTCATTGTGTACCCCCTAATTCACCTATAATTATTTCCCGTGGTAGGGAACACTATTACCCTGAAACATAATACGTGGTCCAATTTAAAAATTATAGGTCAATATTAAGGTCCGATACCGTGCCATTAGTTAACATAGAAAAATGTCTTTGAATTTTTAAAGCTTCGTAGAAGGCTTATTTCTTCATTTTAAGCTTCTCAGAACACTTTATTTCGCATAGGCAATCATAGTAAACTTTAGGGTCACGCTGTGTACCCCCTAATTGACCTATAATTATTTCCTGTGGTAGGATACACTATTACCCTGTAATATAATACGTGGTCCTATTTAAAAATTATAGGTCAATATTAAGGTCTGATACCTTGCCGTTAGTTAACATAGAAAAGTGTATTTGAATTTTTAAAGCTTTTTAGAAATCTTATTTCTTCATTTTAAGCTTCTCAGAACACTTTATTTGACATAGGCATACATAGTAAACTTTAGGGTCACGCTGTGTACCCCCTAATTGACCCATAATTATTTCCTGTGGAAGGGTACACTATTACCCTGTAATATAATACGTGGTCCAATTTAAAAATTATAGGTCAATATTAAGGTCCGATACCGTGCCGTTAGTTAACATAGAAAAATGTCTTTGAATTTTTAAAGCTTTGTAGAAAGCTTATTGCTTCATTTTAAGCTTCTCAGAACACTTTATTTCGCATAGGCATACATAGTAACCTTTAGGGTCACGCTGTGTACCCCCTAATTGACCTATAATTATTTCCTGTGGTAGGGTACCCTATTACCCTGTAATATACTACGTAGTCTAATTTAAAAATTATAGGTCAATGTCTAGGTCCGATAAAGTGTAGTTAGTTAACATAGAAAAATGTCTTTGAATTTTTAAAGCTTTTTAGAAATCTTATTTATTCATTTTAAGCTTCTCAGAACACTTTATTTGACATAGGCATACATAGTAAACTTTAGGGTCTCGCTGTGTACCCCCTAATTGACCTATAATTATTTCCTGTGGTATGGTCCACTATTACCCTGTAATATAATAACTGGTCCAATTTAAATATTATGGGTCAATATTATGGTCTGATATGACATTCGGTGAACTTTTTTTTAAAAAAATAAATTTTATAAAATTTTTATGCTTAGTTATATGAAATGGGATAAAAAATGACACAAATAAGAAAAATTAAAACAATATATTTTATAGTTTGTAAAATTTTGTTGAAATTAGGTCAAAAATTAGTGATTTTTAAGAGTTACGCTGGACACCCTCAACTTAGTTGCGCGTAATAAAATACAATTTCCTTTGGAATACATATTAGTCTAACCCTTCTCTGTGTTCTGAACTAAAAGTCAATCAAAATTTTAAAAATTTGGTGAAATATGCCCAATTACGTAGAAAAACAGCAAAATAGCGATAAATTTTTTAAGTTTTTTTGATTTACATAGCTATAAAATAATCAAATATTGAAATAGAATTTTAGTTCTAGTTCAGAACACAGATAATATTATTTATAACATTGTTACAAAATTGAATCATAAAATTCCTAATAGTTTTTGAGAAATAAGGTCCAGCGGGAATCGAAAAACGGAAAAATTCAGTTTTCCAGAAAACGCATTTTAAGATTTATTTGTGCAGTAAAAGTAAATTACCTTTATCATACAAACATTAAACTATCTAAAAATATATACCAAACCTTCATATACTCTATACTTGTTTAAATTGGACTTTTCACTTAATATTCTTTTTTTCCTGATCCTTTTTTCAATAAGTTGAAAATCTCCGTACAAATGCTCAATTTACTGTTAGTAAACATCTGTTGATTTTTTGTCATTTTAGAATTAATTACTTTAGAAATACAGGTGATAATAACAATGTATAGCTTGAGTTAGATATAAAAAACAATAAAAGTGCAATTTCATATCAATACATAATTAAATATTTTAAAAATTTGAGTATGAAATTAGTACATTATATGTTTGTGTAATACACCATTACACAAAATTATAACAAATAAAACATATTTCTTTTATACTACATACTAATTTTACTCTATTTCGTGCTTTGAACTAAAAGTATAAAATTTATATAAAAAAATTCAAAATATATGCAATATTATGCTTAAAAACACAATATTTAAAATAACATTTTACGGAGATTTTTGAAAAAAGAAAGAAAAGATTTTTGAAAAAAATTAAAAATAACTAAAAAAATATCAAATTCTATCGAAACAATTTCAAAATATAACTAGAATTTTGTTCAAGAACGGAATGTAAAGCGTGTGAATCAATCAGAAAGCGAAATCTGTAAACATCATAGCAGTTGCCATTCAAATCATATTTCTTTAAGAAAAATCATTAATAAATAATTGCCAGATGCATTTCAATACATTTATAATTATTATTAATATCATTTTATGGCTTTTTACTGAAAGGAAAACAAAAAACCAACGCATAACAGCTTTGTTTACATTAAATTCTGTCATTTTTTATTCACTTCCGGTTTTTCAGAATGTGACTTCCGGTTTTTAAATCGGCTATAACTTTACAAATAATTTTCAGAAAATAAAAAGTAAAGCATTTTTGGAATCTTGAAAGTTCATACTTTTTAAAAATGTATTAAACAGAAAATCGATTTTTTGGACGAAATCACTCATTTCAAGGTAGGCAGTCGCCTTAAAGCATTTTAGAACGCTTATTTCTTCCTTTTAAGCTTCTCAAAACACTTTATTTCACATAGGCATACATAGTAAACTTTAGGGTCACGCTGTGTACCCCCTAATTGACCTATAATTATTTCCTCTGGTTGGGATTACTATTACCTTGTAATATAATACGTGGTCTAATTTAAAAATTATAGGTCAATATTAAGGTCCGATACCGTGCCATTAGTTAACATAGAAAAGTGTCTTCGAATATCCTTGTTTTAATGCACTATTTAAAATATACATAGTGTACCCCCTAATTCACCTATAATTATTTATTGTGGTATGGTACACTATTACCCTGTAATATAATAACTGGTCCAATTTAAATATTATGTTTCAATATTATGGTCTGTTATCGCGCCTTGCGTTAGTTAACCATTGAAAGATGTCTTTGATTTTTTAAAGCATTTTAGAACGCTTATTTCTTCCTTTTAAGCTTCTCAGAACACTTTATTTCGCATAGGCATACATAGTAAACTTTACGGTCACGCTGTGTACCCCCTAATTGACCTATAATTATTTCCTTTGGTTGGGTACGCTATTACCCTGTAATATAATACGTGGTCTAATTAAAAAATTATAGGTCAATATTAAGGTCCGATACCGTGCCGTTAGTTAACATAGAAAAGTGTCTTCGATTTTCCTTGTTTTAATGCACTATTAAAAATATACATAGTGTACCCCCTAATTGACCTATAATTATTTCCCGTGGATGGGTACACTATTACCCTGTAATATAATATGTAGCCTGACTTAAATATTTTGCTTCAATATTAATGTCCGAAATCTGGCTTTACGTTAACAGTGAAGAGGAACTTCGCTCTTCCTATTTTAAAGTATTTTCGAAGGCGAATTTCCTCATTTTAAGCTACTCAGAAACACTTATTTCACATATGCATACATAGTAAATTTTAGGATAACGCTGTGTTTCCCCTAATTGACTTATAATTATTTCCTGTGGTAGGGTACACTATTACCCTGTAATATAATATGTGATCCATCTTAAGTATTATGGGTCAATATTAAGGTCCGAAATCGGGCTTTACGCTAACATTGATGAGGAACTTCGCGCTTCCTATCTTTAAAGGGTATTAGAATGCGAATTTCCTCATTTTAAGCTCTTCCGAACACTTATTTTAGATACGCGCACATAGTAAAATACAGGAACTCATTGTGCACCCCCTAATTGACCTATAATTATTTCTTGCTGTAGGGTACACTGTTACCCTGTAATATAATGCCTGGAACAACTAAAATATTATAGGTCAATATTAAGGTCTGATATCGCGCCTTGCGTTAGTTAACCATTAAAAGATGTCTTTGAATTTTTAAAGCATTTTAGAAGTCTTATTTCTTCATTTTAAGCTTCTCAGATCACTTTATTTCGCGTAGGCATACATAATAAACTTTAGGGTCACGCTGTGTACCCCCTAATTGACCCATAATTATTTCCTGTGGTAGGGTACACTATACCCTGTAATATAATACGTGGTCCAATTTTAAAATTATAGGTCAATATTAAGGTCCGATACCGTGCCGTTAGTTAACATAGAAAAATGTCTTTGAATTTTTAAAGCTTTGTAGAAGGCTTATTGCTTCATTTTAAGCTTCTCAGAACACTTTATTTCGCATACGCATACATAGTAACCTTTAGGGTCACGCTGTGTACCCCCTAATTGACCTATAATTATTTCCTGTGGTAGGGTACGCTATTACCCCGTAATATAATACGTGGTCTGACTTAAATATTTTGGGTCAATATTAAGGTCCGAAATCGGGCTTTACGTTAACAGTGAAGAGGAACTTCGCTTTTCCTATTTTAAAGCTTTTTAGAACGCGAATTTCCTCATTTTAAGCTACTCAGAAACACTTATTTCGCATATGCATACATAGTAAATTTTAGGGTCACGCTGTGTTCCCGCTAATTGACTTATAATTATTTCCTGTGGTAGGGTACACTATTAACCTGTAATATAATACCTCGTCCAATTAAAATATTATAGGTCAATATTAAGGTCCGATACCGTGCCGTTAGTTAACATTGAAAAGTGTCTTCGAATTTCCTTGTTTTAATGCACTATTTAAAATATACATAGTGTACCCCCTAATTCACCTATAATTATTTATTGTGGTAGGGTACACTATTACCCTGTAATATAATATGTGGTCCAATTTAAATATTATGGGTCAATATTAAGGTACGAAATCGGGCTTTACGATAACATTGAAAAGTGACATCGCGCTTCCTTTCTTTAAAGGGTTTTAGAAGGCGAATTTCGTCGTTTTGAGCAATAGTGAATTAAGTCAATTTTAAGGTCAGATATCGTGCCGTTTGTTAGCATTGAAAAGTGTCTTCGAATTACCTTGTTTTAATGCACTATTTAAAATATACATAGTGAACCCCCTAATTCACCTATAATTATTTATTGTGGTAGGGTACACTATTACCCTGTAATATAATACGTTGTCCAATTTAAAAATTATAGGTCAATATTAAGGTCTGATATCGCGCCTTGCGTTAGTTAACCATTGAAAGATGTCTTTGAATTTTTAAAGCATTTTAGAAGTCTTATTTCTTCATTTTAAGCTTCTCAGAACACTTTATTTCGCTTAGGCATACATAGTAAACTTTAGTGTCCCGCTGTGTACCCCCTAATTGACCTATGATTATTTCCTGTTGTATGGTACACTATTACCCTGTAATGTAATACGTGGTCTAATTTAAAAATTATAGGTCAATATTTAGGTCCGAAACCGAGCCCTTAGTTAACATAGAAAAGTGTCTTCGAATTTCCTTATTTTAATGCGCTATTTAAAATATACATAGTGTACCCTCTAATTGACCTATAATTATTTCCTGTGGTAAGGTACACTATTACCCTGTAATATAATATGTGGTCCAACTTAAATATTATGGGTCAATATTAAGATCCGAAATCGGGCTTTACGATAACATTGAAAAGTGACATCGCGCTTCCTTTCTTTAAATGGTTTTAGAAGGCGAATTTCGTCGTTTTGAGCAATAGTGAATTAAGTCAATTTTAAGGTCAGATATCGTGCCGTTTGTTAGCATTGAAAAGTGTCTTCGAATTACCTTGTTTTAATGCACTATTTAAAATATACATAGTGTACCCCCTAATTCTCCTATAATTATTTATTGTGGTAGGGTACACTATTACCCTGTAATATAATATGTGAACCAATTTAAATATTATGGGTCAATATTAAGGTCCGAAATCGGGCTTTACGATAACATTGAAAATTGACATCGTGCTTCCTTTCTTTAAAGGGTTTTGAGAGCGAATTTCGTCGTTTTGAGCAATAGTGAATTAAGTCAATATTAAGGTCCGATACCGTGCCGTTTGTTAACATTGAAAAGTGTCTTCGAATTACCTTGTTTTAATGCACTATTTAAAATATACATAGTGTACCCCCTAATTGACCTATAATTATTTCCTGTGGTATGGTACACTATTACCCTGTAATATAATAACTGGTCCAATTTAAATATTATGTTTCAATATTATGGTCTGTTATCGCGCCTTGCGTTAGTTAACCATTGAAAGATGTCTTTGAATTTTTAAAGCATTTTAGAACGCTTATTTCTTCCTTTTAAGCTTCTCAGAACACTTTATTTCGCATAGGCATACATTGTAAACTTTACGGTCACGCTGTGTACCCCCTAATTGACCTATAATTATTTCCTTTGGTTGGGTACGCTATTACCCTGTAATATAATACGTGGTCTAATTAAAAAATTATAGGTCAATATTAAGGTCCGATACCGTGCCGTTAGTTAACATAGAAAAGTGTCTTCGATTTTCCTTGTTTTAATGCACTATTAAAAATATACATAGTGTACCCCCTAATTGACCTATAATTATTTCCCGTGGATGGGTACACTATTACCCTGTAATATAATATGTAGGCTGACTTAAATATTTTGCTTCAATGTTAAGGTCCGAAATCTGGCTTTACGTTAACAGTGAAGACGAACTTCGCTCTTCCTATTTTAAAGTATTTTAGAAGGCGAATTTCCTCATTTTAAGCTACTCAGAAACACTTATTTCACATATGCATACATAGTAAATTTTAGGATAACGCTGTGTTCCCCCTAATTAACTTATAATTATTTCCTGTGGTAGGGTACACTATTACCCTGTAATATAATATGTGATCCAACTTAAATATTATGGGTCAATATTAAGGTCCGAAATCGGGCTTTACGCTAACATTGATGAGGAACTTCGCGCTTCCTATCTTTAAAGGGTATTAGAATGCGAATTTCCTCATTTTTAGCTCTTCCGAACACTTATTTTAGATACGCGCACATAGTAAAATACAGGAACTCATTGTGCACCCCCTAATTGAACTATAATAATTTCTTGCGGTAGGGTACACTGTTACCCTGTAATATAATACCTGGAACAACTAAAATATTATAGGTCAATATTAAGGTCTGATATCGCGCCTTGCGTTAGTTAACCATTAAAAGATGTCTTTGAATTTTTAAAGCATTTTAGAAGTCTTATTTCTTCATTTTAAGCTTCTCAGATCACTTTATTTCGCGTAGGCATACATAATAAACTTTAGGGTCACGCTGTGTACCCCCTAATTGACCCATAATTATTTCCTGTGGTAGGGTACACTATACCCTGTAATATAATACATGGTCCAATTTAAAAATTATAGGTCAATATTAAGGTCCGATACCGTGCCGTTAGTTAACATAGAAAAATGTCTTTGAATTTTTAAAGCTTTGTAGAAGGCTTATTGCTTCATTTTAAGCTTCTCAGAAAACTTTATTTCGCAAACGCATACATAGTAACCTTTAGGGTCACGCTGTGTACCCCCTAATTGACCTATAATTATTTCCTGTGGTAGGGTACGCTATTACCCCGTAATATAATACGTGGTCTGACTTAAATATTTTGGGTCAATATTAAGGTCCGAAATCGGGCTTTACGTTAACAGTGAAGAGGAACTTCGCTTTTCCTATTTTAAACCTTTTTAGAAGGCGAATTTCCTCATTTTAAGCTACTCAGAAACACTTATTTCGCATATGCATACATAGTAAATTTTAGGGTCACGCTGTGTTCCCGCTAATTGACTTATAATTATTTCCTGTGGTAGGGTACACTATTAACCTGTAATATAATACCTCGTCCAATTTAAATTAGTATAGGTCAATATTAAGGTCCGATAACGTGCCGTTAGTTAACATTGAAAAGTGTCTTCGAATTTCCTTTTTTTAATGCACTACTTAAAATATACATAGTGTACCCCCCAATTCACCTATAATTATTTATTGTGGTAGGGTACACTATTACCCTGTAATATAATATGTGGTCCAATTTAAATATTATGGGTCAATATTAAGGTACGAAATCGGGCTTTACGATAACATTGAAAAGTGACATCGCGCTTCCTTTCTTTAAAGGGTTTTAGAAGGCGAATTTCGTCGTTTTGAGCAATAGTGAATTAAGTCAATTTTACGGTCAGATATCGTGCCGTTTGTTAGCATTGAAAAGTGTCTTCGAATTACCTTGTTTTAATGCACTATTTAAAATATACATAGTGTACCCCCTAATTCACCTATAATTATTTATTGTGGTAGGGTACACTATTACCCTGTAATATAATACGTTGTCCAATTTAAAAATTATAGGTCAATATTAAGGTCTGATATCGCGCCATGCGTTAGTTAACCATTGAAAGATGTCTTTGAATTTTTAAAGCATTTTAGAAGTCTTATTTCTTCATTTTAAGCTTCTCAGAACACTTTATTTCGCTTAGGCATACATAGTAAACTTTAGGGTCCCGCTGTGTACCCCCTAATTGACCTATGATTATTTCCTGTGGTATGGTACACTATTACCGTGTAATGTAATACGTGGTCTAATTTAAAAATTATAGGTCAATATTTAGGTCCGATACCGAGCCCTTAGTTAACATAGAAAAGTGTCTTCGAATTTCCTTATTTTAATGCGCTATTTAAAATATACATAGTGCACCCTCTAATTGACCTATAATTATTTCCTGTGGTAGGGTACACAATTACCATGTAATATAAAACCTGGTTCAACCAAGATATTATGGGTCAATATTAAGGTCTGATATCGCGCCTTGTGTTAGTTAACCATTGAAAGATGTCTTTGAATTTTTAAAGCATTTTAGAAGTCTTATTTCTTCATTTTAAGCTTTTCAGAACACTTTATTTGACATAGGCATACATAGTGAACTTTAGGGTCACGCTGTGTACCCCCTAATTGACCTAAAATTATTTCCTGTGGTAGGGTACACTATTACTCTGTAATATAATACCTGGTCCAATTTAAATCTTATGGGTCAATATTAAGGTCTGATATCGCGCCTTGCGTTAGTTAACCATTGAAAGATATCTTTGAATTTTTAAAGCATTTTAGAACGCTTATTTCTTCATTTTAAGCTTCTCAGAACAATTTATTTCGCATAGGCATACATCGTAAACTTTAGGGTCACGGTATGTACCCCCTAATAGACCTATAATTATTTCCTTTGGTATGGACAACAGGAGGCAAACAACTCAACTCAGCAACAGGAGGCAAACAACTCAACTCAGCAACAAGAGGCAAACAACTCAACTTAACTTGGCAGCAGGAGGGAAACAACTCAACTCAACTAAGCAAAAGGAGATAAACAACTCAACATATCAACAGGAGTCAAACCACTCAAATCAGCAACTGGAGGCAAACAACTCAACTCAACTTGGAAACAGGAGAAAAACAACTCAGCAACAGGAGGCAAATAACTCAACTCAACTCATCAACAGGAGGCAAACAACTCAACTCAGCAACAAGAAACAAACAACTCAACTTAACTTGGCAGCAGGAGGGAAACAATTCAACTCAACTAAACAGAAGGAGGTAAACAACTCAACATATCTTCAGGAGTCAACCCACTCAACTCAGTAACTGGAGGCAAACAACACAACTCAAATTGGCAGCTGGAGAGAAATAACTTACCTCAATTTCGCAGTAGGAGGGATACAACTCAACTTAGCCACATGAGGCAAACAACTCTACTCAACTCAGCAGCAGGAGACAAACAACTCAACTCAACTTGGCAGCAGCATGAAAACAACTCAACTCAGCAGCAGAAGTAAATCATATCAACTCAGCAACAGGAGGCAAACAACTCAACTCATTTTGAAAGCGGGAGAGAAACACCTCAACTACACTCAGCAACAAGAGGCAAACAACTCAACTCAGCAACAGGAGGCAAACAGCTCAACTCAAATTGGCAGCATCAGAGAAACAACACACATCAATTTCACAACAGTATGGATACAACTCAACTCGACTCTGCAACAGGAGACAAACAACTCAACTTAACTAGGCAGCAAGAGGGAAACAACACAACATATCAACAGGAGTCAAACATTTCAACACAGCAACAGGCGACAAACAACTCAACTCAACTCATCAACAGGAGGCAAACAACTCAACTCAGCAGCAGGAGGCAAACAACTCAACTTAACTTGGCAGCAGGAGGGAAACAACTCAAGTAAGCAAGAGGAGGTAAACAACTCAACATATCAACAGGAGTCAATTCACTCAACTCAGCAACTGGAGGCAAACAACTCAACTCAAAATGGCAGCAGGAGAGAAGCAACTCACCTCAATTTCGCAGTAGGAGGGATAGAACTCAACTCAGCAACATGAGGCAAACAACTCAACTCAGCAGCTGGAGACAAACAACTCAACTCAAATAGGCAGCAGGAGGGAAACAACTCAACTTATCAACAGGAATCGAACATATCAACTCAGCAACTGGAGGCAAACAACACAAGTCAACTTAGCAGCAGGAGAGAAACAACTCAACTTAACTCAACATGGGAGCAGGAGGGAGACAACTCAACGTAGCAACAAGAAGCAAACAACTCAACTCAACATGGCAGCCGGGGGAAAACAACTCAACTCAACAGCAGGATGGAAAAAACTCAACTCA